>NC_061828.1:31207870-31213995 GCF_019202785.1 Penaeus chinensis | reverse complement strand
ATACCAGTCTCTGCCTAACCAGCAAGACTGATTCTGAAAGACCGATTGTGACTAGTCTTTGCCTGCCCTGCAAGACATTGTTATTTGAAATCTGATTACCAGTCTTTGGCCTGCCCAGAAGACTCATGATTTGAGAATTTGATACCAGTCTTTGCCTGCCCTAAAGCCCCCCCCCAAGACAGCTTTGCCAGCCCAGCAAGACAGTTGTTTGCCTTGTGTTTCACATGTTTTAACCTTAATACGGACTCGTGTCCACAACCAAAATCGTTTGCCAGCCCCAGCCAAAACTAGAGTAGCACATGAACAGTCCTTTTAAGGATTCTATGAATACAGGAACCAAGCTTAACCAGTTACACAAAAAACAGGCCCCCTTTTTTAAGAATTAATATATACAGTGTGAATACATTATCTGATTTTCCTCTGTAATTTTTCAGAAACCCATAGATCCTGCTGAAGAAGCCTGAAGAGAGGTCCCATGTCTAGTCCTCAGAGTTCCTTCCTCCACCTTGGGTGGACTGCATACACACTCCTCTGGAAAACCAGCATTGTTAATTCTATGGCACAGATATTTCAGATTAGTTATAATAACCACAAAGAGCTGTTTAACATAATTGGTAAAGGAATAAATGAGAGAAACAAGTGTGACTTATGCATTTAAATTGACCTGAAAAAGAAAGCCAGAGAACCTAAATAATTCATTGTAGATGCCTAGACACGAGCAAACACCAAAATAATGAAAAAAGGACCAGTAGAAGAAGTATTAAGATGAAATGTTCTCAACTCAGAGGCATCTATAGTCTGTCCTCCAACAAGCAATAGTGGAAACAAACATAAACAAACACCTGATAAACGACCCCTTAGCCTTGAGAGGAGGCCGTGAATCACCCACTGGCTTGGCAAACACAAGCCAGCAAGTCCCAAGCATCCCCTTGGCACCCCTTAACTATGGAGGAGAGTACAGCTAGGCTTCCCAGAAGACCCCTTTCCAAAGATGAGATCCATAATTTACAGGACCACCCTCCCGTATCGCACAAAATGTGAACAGATAAGTAACAAACTTGGCAAACATAAAAAGGAACAGTACAGCAAGCCATAGAAAAATACCTAACAGATGTGAATTGAAAGGAGTAACAGACAAGATTTGAGCTTATGTTACAAAACATGAGATATTATGAATGAGGGACCTACCACCCATTGGGTAATAGAAATGGAGAGTTGATCATGCAAGGGGCAGCAAGAAGATGGCAAGGCTTAATGGCACGGCAATTAGAGCAAGCACAGTAAAGGAGGAGGGGAATAATTAGATGTCAATAAATAGACTAAAAAGTACATACCCTCACTCCTAACAGAAGAATCTGCCAGATGCTTATACTAAGCCAAGCTGCAGCCAAAAAATTGACGAAGTTGCAACCCCTAGAAGCAAATTCTATCTATTACAAGAAGGGACACCCCTCATACAATATATTAAAGAAGGACAAATAATGAAATGTTGACATGGGAAGAAAGAGAAATGGACCAAAAATGCATGAGAGAACATAGGCATAAACTCTCCTCTAAGTAACCCGAACCCCTATAAAGTGGTCAGACAGAAACAGAAAATGAAGATATAGAACCAGGCCAGATAGATAGAGAAAAAGAAAATGAGAAAAACAAATGAACAAAACAAAGAAACAGAACATATCAAACAGAAATTGAACATGAGAATGAAAATGTAAATAATGAATCATGCCTCCTACCTCCAACCCCTTAGCAATGAAATCAGAGGAGACACCTCAAGCAGAAAATGGAGCCTCGGAGGAAAGAGATAATCATATAGACTTACCCCCAAGAGAAGGAAGACTAAACACAGATCTCTCACCCAATGAACACACCATAAGGAGCCCAGCACCCTAGAATTATTCCTGCCATCTCCACCTTCCCCTCCCTGCCCTCAGGGCTAAAGAAAGTGAGGAAGCTATGAAATAACACCTAGAAAAGGAAGTAGGAGCAATAGGCCAGCTGGAAAAAGGGTCAATGCTAATCTCAATGAAAAAATCACAGAAAAGAAACAACCAAAAAATACTAAGAAGGAAATAAAGACAAAGCGAGCAAAGCAAATGAGAATGAGAGGCACCACAAACACAACGAATAAGGGAAATACTGATACATGTATTGTCTCTGAAAAGAAAGCTAAGAGGAAAACAGAGTGAGGAAAAGAGGAATAATAAGAACCAAAAACGGACAGAAACAGAAAAAAAAACACAAAATGCAATAAACAGAACACCAAAGGGGCCAATATAGGTGGATACAACAGCCCAGAGAAAGAACAAAGAAGTGCCAGACAGCACCCACCCCACGGGTACCACACCCACAGGGAAAAAAGCCCACCAAACCCATTACCCCAAAGAACTGGAGAAAACCCCAAGCCACTTACCAAGAAGGTGGCAAGCTCACAACCCGACCACCTACCCCATTACCCAAAAGAGCAAAGAAAACCCCAAGCCCCATACCAGTGAAGGTTGCAAACTCACAACCAAAACCACCCGCAAAATGAGAGGCACTCCACAAGAAGCAAAGAAAAGAGACCAAAACAGAGTCCAATACCAAAACAGAAATTTCCACCGGGAAAGGGTTCCAAAGAGCAGAACCCACAATGGCTAAGCCACCCCAATCATGGAGGCCACCTCCCAGACATGGAAGATTTCCTAAAGAGGTATTCTACCAGTGGCCCACGGGCAAACAGAGTAAGGCATGTTGCAAGAAGGAGGGTACGGAGCAGATGGGGATGGAACTACTAATATCTGAAGAAACCCATAACCAGAACCCAACTCTCTTTCCTCCTCAAGGGAAGAAACTTTTTTACTGGACCTCCCCCAAAGAAAGCCCTTCTGGAGAACCAGGAAGCTCTATAAATAGAATTAAAAGAGCAAATAAACAAAAGAATTGCATGATTCCCTCTTGCAAGCCAAGAAAACGAGGAATCACTCAACAAAAAGAGGAGAAATAGCCCAAGCAACTCCCAATGAAACAGAGATTGATCATTCTACAAAAAAAACTCCCAGGTTTAGAACCAATTGTCCATTGTTAAACCATGAAGTAGGAGAACAAATCTTAAAAGTCAGCCTCCCAAATATGAGCAAAAAAGAAAGCGAGCCCTTAAAAGATATAAGCTCAAAACCCTGACCTTGTCATTAAAAAAGCGACAAGGATGGGGCACTAGTGTTCTGAAGAAAGAGAGTAAATTAGCAATGGGTGAAGCACATATAATCAGATACAGACATATATCCCATTAAATAATCCAGGATGAAGCCCCTACAAAGCTATAAATAGACAAAGCAAAATCCTAGTAAACCGTTTCTCTATACCCTGGATAACTCAGAGAATAAGATGGGGGAAACAAAAAACTTTCTGGGCAAAGTTCAAAGAGATGCACTACAGGGAGCTACGAGCCAATAATCCCACATTGATATGTCTTACCAAAAACCCATAAGAAAAAAACCCAGATACAGGCCTATGGCCAGGAGACAAGTGCTCAGTGGATGTAATCCCCTACCATACCATAGACAGATTGCTAACAACATACCTCACTCCCCTTGCAGGATCTCCTTGCAAGAGAGTTGCAAGTTACCACAGCTTTTCTGAAGAAAATAACCACATTACCAGGTTCCCAACAGGCCTCTATATCTTCTCAGTTGATATAGTTGTCCCACTGTCATCCCCCCATCCCACAGGAACGCACTGGATAGTGGGCAAATTTTCTATGAAAAGAATTTTGCATATGTCAAGGAGTGACAAAGAACAGACAATAAAATCATAGCCCCACTCCGTCCTAATAAAAGAAGGTATAGATCAAGTCTTACAAGGCACACTGCCAAGATATTAACAACCAATTCTATAACCAGGGCAAAGGAACATCAATTAGGAGCTTCAGAGACTCAGTAGCCATAGCTTTAAATCTTGTACATGCTAGCATAGAAAGGGACAAGACAGAATTAGAAAAACAGCCAGTGGATTTTCTATAAGATACATTGATGATAATCTTTGGAATCTTCACGCACAGAGGCAGAACTCTTGGAAAATACCACCAAGAGCTCAATAAGAACACCCAGACCTGAATTTACAGTGAATATAGTAAAAAAGGAGTGTGCCCTTCCTAGATACTATGGTGAACCTGTATACAGAAGGAAAAGTGCAAACCCGTGTACCAAAAACCAACAAACACACACCAGTATCTGCACTTCCAAACATGCCATCCTCCAAGCTCAAGAGATCCTTACCCATTCTCAGGCATTAAGAATCAAAATAATAGTAAGTGTAGCCATATAAGCTAGAGGAAGCCTTAAAAGACATGGTAACTTCTTCACAAAAAGAGGATATTGCAAAAAGACCATTGGGGATCTGCACAAAAAAGAATAAGAGAGGTCAACAGGAAACCCTCTTAGAAAGAAAAATAAGGGAAGAACAAAAACGAATAATCTTCCCCATGATATACTCCCCATCCTTATGAAGAGACCTAAACCACTCATTACAAGACATATGGGAGTGGTAAGTTGAAAATTCTAAAGAAACACCAAGGGAAAAGAAGTTCAAGGCTTCACATCCCATGATAGCCTGGAGAAAAGGAAAGACTATAGCTGACGCAGCTAGATCAGAGCAGAATTCCCCAGACCCCTCAAAGATATTCAAAATATCAAATAAGCAATAAAGAAAAGTTACAAAACGACACTATGAAACAGTGAAAAAGCAGATGAACAACTTTATATTAAAAAAATGGCCAAAAAGCAAAAAAATACAAACAAGAAAGGATATGACAAGAAAAACCAAAAACAATAGATAAATTGTATGCAGAGACCATATGTAGAACAAGATATCTGGAATATATTCACAAAGAACAATAGACATGTTAAAACAAATAAAAGAATCAGAGATAACAAAATAAAGGATACAACAAATACAAAGAGAGCGAAAACGTAAAAAGGAAGATCACAACCTTTTCCCCACCTTGAATGTCCCCTTACAGTTTGAAAAGGAGGAGGAGAATTGACAAAATTTAAGTTTCAAAAAGAAAAAACAAGAGTTGTCCATGAAATACTCCAAATATAAATGATATAAATAAAAAATAAAAACTGGCAAAGAAAAAGAAAAGAAAAGAATACAATCTTCTCCCACCTCAAAATTTCTCCTTTCGGTTCTATTTCAAGAAGAGATAGACAAAGTAAGTATCAACAGAAATAAACAAGAGTTTAACTACAAATACTTTTTGGTAAAAAGATAAAATAACAGTAAAAGTACCAAGAAGTAAAGTAGAGAGAAGGCTGACCCGAAGTGACCGCCCAGGCAGAGGAACAGCAAACGTGGACTGGAACATGGCCACACCGCATTCAAGCGGCACATATCCTATTTAGATTTTTCAAAGATACATATGATATCTAGTTTCCGAAGCCCTAAGGACTTTAGTTTTATTTCTATGACTAAGAAAATGGTTTTAAAATCTTCCAATAAAAGAAATAACTATCCAAAAATAAAAGCCTTTTTCTGAAAGCTCCCCACCCATCGTCCTCACCGGATACTCACCGATATAGTCGATGTTTCCACCAACTGACACCCATAAACCTTTCCAAAGAAGAATTCTCTGAGGATTCTTTTTCTTTTTCAAGTTTATGTGTTTGACATCATATATTACTGACAACACAGCAAGGCATAATCTTCATCTGGTAAAAAACGGCATAAAAGGTTTTAGTATCTTTTCAGTTTGTTAGTTACCCCTGCCTTCTAGTTTTTCTCTGGCATTCCGGTTCCATCGCGGTTTTCATGATGGTAAGTAGTAAGTCTCTTCAAGTCCTCAGTCCTACGACACAACCCTCCTCACCATCCATATACAAAACTTTTTGTTTTAATTTTGCATTTCTTCCAGATCCAGGCATGTTGACAGGATACCCCAAGTAAGGAACCTAACCCACATCATCCCGCCATTATAGCCCTACAAAGGGTTCCTGCCAGGATCCATCTTTTTGATTTTCCTTTGTCATGGAAGAGGTGAAGAACTTCTAACATAACTTTTTTGCTTTTTTTGCATAGTCACCACACACCGACGAGAGGAAGTTCCAAGGAGGCAGAGCAAGACAAGGAAGTGGGAGCCCCTCCCA
>NC_061828.1:31203018-31207770 GCF_019202785.1 Penaeus chinensis | reverse complement strand
GAGAGAGATTGAGAGAGAGAGAGAGAATGAGAGAGAGAGAGAGAGAGGTCATGAGATAGAGATAGGAAGAGAGAGAAAGAGGGAGAGAGGGGAGAGAGAGAGGAGAGAGAGAGAGAGAAGAGAAAGAAGAGAGAAAAGACAGAAGAGAGAGAGGGAGAGAGAGAGAGGAGGAGAGAGAGTGAGAGAGAAAGAAAGAGAGAGAGAGAGAAGAAGGAGAGAAGAGAGAGAGAGAGAGAGAGAGGTCATGAGATGGAGAAAAAGAAGAGAGGCAGAAAGAAAGGGACACAAAGGATGAGAGAGTAAGCATGCGATGAAGAAAAGAAAAGAGAGTAAGAAAGGAAAAGGGGAGAGAGAGAGACGATGAGAAAACGGGGAAGGATGAGAGAGAGAGAGAGGGAGAGAGAAAGACACAATAGAGGAGAGAGAAGAGAGAGAGAGAGAGGAGAGAGAGAAAAGATGAGAGAGAGGAGGAGAGAGAGAGAGAGAGAGAGAGAGAGCGAGAGAGAGAGAGAGAGAGAGAGAGAGAGAAAGACACAAATAGAGAGAGAGAGAGAGAGAAAGAGAGAGGTCATGAGATGGAGAAAAGAAGAGAGACAGAAAGAAAGACACAAAGAGAGAGAGAGATAAAGCTTGAGATGAAGAAAAGAAAAAAGAGTAAGAAAAAGAGAGAGAGAGAGAGGGAAAACAATACAAAGCAATTGTTATGCAATCGCTGGGGAGTCTCCATGAACATTTTAATGCTTGATGAATTCATGTTTATGTATAGATATTTTTTCTTTCTTTTTTTCCTTTTTCTTTTTCTTTCAGCCGTTGTGTTTAATATTGCAACATTCTCTCTTGCATCTTAGATCATCATTATCTTGTATTGTTCCGGTGATAAGAGAGAAGAAGAGAGAGAGAGAGAGAGAGAGAGAGAGAGAGAGAGAGAGAGAGAGAGAGAGAGAGAGAGAGAGAGAGAGAGAGAGAGAGAGAGAGAGAGAGAGAGAGAGAGAGAGAGAGAGAGAGAGAGAGAGAGAGAGAGAGAGAGAGAGAGAGAAAGAAAGAAAGAGAAAGAAAGAGAAAGAAAGAAAGAGAGCTAATATATTGAGAGGAAGAGTTTGAAGGAGAAACAAACAGATGAGAGAAAGACACCCAAAACGAGAGAGAGAGAGAGAGAGAGAGAGAGAGAGAGAGAGAGAGTTAGAGAGGGGGGAAGAGAGAGAGAGAGCCGATACAGGGAGAGGGAGAGAAGGAGGGAGAGACAACACAAAGAAACATCGCCAGCATAAGCTCCCTGTCCGCCCTCAGTGTGCAAAGCCCTCCCTCTCCTCGCCCTACAGTGCGGGTCAGAGCGAGCCTTCCACGCGTCCCAGCTTCAAAGGTCAGCTCTGGACAAAAAACAAACTGCACTGCAAAGAAGTGTCGCGCGGATGAGACATCAGAAGGCGGGTCTGGAGTCCACAAAGGCACGGAAATGTGTGCTTGCGTTTCAGGCGAGGGAGGAAAGCACAGCAAGCGGAGGTCATTCTCGCTGGAATCAATTGCTTGTTATTCGGGATTTTTTTTTTTTTTTTTTTTTTTTTTTTTTTGATTATGTGTATCAAGCAGAGTGTGATAATAAAACACTGAGTTTATCAAAGAGACACGAATGATTTACGTGTTTTTAAATGCTTTCCTCTTCCCGTGTATATATTTTGCGTTCGTGTCATGCAAAGTGCGAAGATCCAGATCCATGTTGGGAAGGCGGAGGTTTTGAGTCACTGATATAAACATTTAGAAACGTTTCAGATATGGAGAAAAAGCAAAAAATATTGCGATTTTTTGGTTCGTTTCACACATGCCCTCAAAAAACATTCAAAAACGTTTCAGTAATGTAGGAAAGCAAAATAAGGCAATGTCGTCGATTTGTTTTCCTTTTACACACAAGCACGTAAAAAAAAAAAAAAAAAAAAAAAAAAAATCAAAAACGTTTCAGTTATGTAGGAACGCAAAATAAGGCAATTTCTTTCCTTTCTTCTTTTTTCTTTTCTTTTTTTTCCAAGCACGTATTTTGGTTCCTTCGCAACTTCAAAGGCGCCTGTGCCGCTGCCTGTCCCGACGGCATTTCTTCGCAGAGAAGCTTTATCCTTTGTCCAGAGCTAATCTTTGGGCTTGAAAATCGCCTACGCAAATAAGTGCCTTTGACTTATCCTGTCTGGCATGATATCCTTAAACGGAAAAAAAAGGAAAATGTACTTTTGATGACGAAATAAATCATCACGTTATTTTTTAAAAATATTCTTATTCTTATTAATATTTTTTTCGTATCTTAATTATTCTTTTTTTCATATCCTACTTTCTGTTTTTCTTCCCTTTTTCGTATCTTTTTAATTATTTTTCTTCTCTGTTTTTTTTTGTTTCTCTTCTTCACTTTTAGCGTATCTTCTTCAATATTTTTATTTATTTTATTTTCTCTTGTTTCTGCTTTTTTTTCAATAATATCTTTTAACGAAAAAAGATATACTTTTGATGACGAAATAAATCATCACGTTATTTTTAGTTAACATTATTTTTATTATTCCCAACTTTTCCGTATTTTCTAAATATTGTTCTCTTTATCTGTTCTTGCTTCTGTTCTTCTTCCTTTTTTCGTACCTTAGTATGTACTTTTTTCTGTTCTGTTTTTCTTCCTTTTTAATATCTTCAAAATTTGTTATTTTTTCTTTATTTTTTTATTTTTCTTTTCTTTTTTTCGTTTTTTTTCATTATTATATATTTTTTTTCCCTTTAATCCGCGATTGACCGAGCTTTGAGGAGAGGATGGGGGTGGGGGGGGGGAGGTGTCAGGATGGGGGGTTATTATTATCATTACCATTGTTATCATTATTATCATTATTATTGCTATTATTATTATTATTATTATTATTATCATTATTATTATTATCATTATTATCCTCATTATCATAGTAATACTAATTGTATCAATAAAAATAGTAGTGTCAATAATGATAATGATATCAATAATAATGATAATAACGATAATGGTAATGATAATAATAATAATAATAATAATAATAATAACAAATAATAATAATAATAATAATAATAATAATGATAATAATTAATAAATAATAATAATAATAGTAATATTGATAACAATAATAAATAATAATGATAATAAAAATAATGATAATGATAATGATAACAACGATAATATTAACAATTGTAATAATGGTAATAATGTATCTTAATTTTAATGATAATAACATTAATAATACATATATCATTCCTAAGAAAAAAAAAAACTTTTCAACATTCAAATGAAGCATTCCAACTTCTATAGAAAATAAAAACAACCAAAAAAAAAAAAAACAAAAAAAAAACAAACAAAGCAAACAAAAAAAATCAAAAGATAAGAGAATAGTTACCAAATGCAGGAAATTGTGCTCGAAACGCTTTGAATAATATACATCATAATAAACTATAATTTTAATGGAGAGCAAAAGGCCTCAGTTAATTCACTTGTGTATAATATTTATTTTCATTCATTAGTGGTCTTATTCTGTTTTTATTTATTTGTTTTTTTTTTATTGTAATGTAATGAATCTCTTTAGTTTGAAAGGTTCATTATTATTATCATTTTATTTAGTTTGTTTAAAAGACCATGAGTTTGAAAGATCATTATTATTATTATCTTATTTCTATTTTTATTCATTTATTTGTTTAATTGTAATGTAATGAATCTCTTTAGTTTGAAAAATCATTTCATGTAAATCCAAGTAGGTTTTATCTGTCATAAGCAATTGTAATCGTATCATATATTAATATTATATATTCACTTGTAATTATTATTATCATGAACGTTGTTGTTTTTATTATTGTTGTTATCATTATTATTATTATTTTTATTATCAATTATTTTGGTCATTATTATTGTTATTGTTGTTGTTATGCTTATTCTTCTTATCATTATCATTATTATTATTATCAATTTTATTATAATCATGTTACCGTTATCGTTATTATTATCGTTATTATTGTTATTACTGTTGTTATTTTATCATTATTATTATTATTATCATTATTGTTGTTATTATTATTATTATTATTATTAATATTATTATTATTGTTATTATTATCATCATCATTATTATTATTATTACTATTGTTGTTTTTGTTATCGTTATTATTATTATTGTTATTATCATTATTATTGTTATCAATATAACTATCATCACTATTGGATGGTAACCCCGGCCAGGCAATAATTTAGAAGCAAAATGAAACAGACAGTATGCCACACCAAGAATCTATATTGCAACAAATAGAATCCAACTTTATTATAATGATGTAAATTATACTATTTATTATTATTATTAAAATTATTATTATTATTATTATTATTATTGTTTTTGTTGCTGTTGTTGTTTTTGTTGCTGTTGTTATTATTATTATTACCATTATCATTATTATTGTTATTATTGATGTTATTACTATTGTTGCGGTTGTTATCTTTATTGATATTTTGTTATTATTAATGTTTGTATTAGTGATATTATTATTATCATCAATGTTATTAATATTAGTGATATTATTATTATTACTAGTATTGTTGTTGCTGTTATCATTATTATCATCATTATTTTTAACATTATTACTATCATCAGTTATTATTGTTAATATTATTATTCATATTATTATTGTCAATGCTATTCATGCCAGATATAATATTATTATCATAACTATCATTATTATTATTATTACTATCATTATTATTATTATAGTTATTTTATT
>NC_061828.1:31160026-31167526 GCF_019202785.1 Penaeus chinensis | reverse complement strand
CGGAGAGAGAGATGAGAGAGAGTTGAGAGAGAGAGATCGGAGAGAGGGGTGAAAGAACTTGGAGAGGAGAGAATGAGAGAGAGACAGACACACGGACAGATAAGCTGAAGATTCTAGACAGAACAGAAGAGACAGAGGCGACGGATATACATCATAATCAGAGATTAGAACAGAGAACAAGCAGACAGGACAGAACCAACATATCCAAAACAAAATGGATTAAAATAGATAAAAAGAGAGAGAGAGAGAGAGAGAGAGAGAGAGTGAGAAACAAATCCCTATATCTGATTCACTTTGCATCCGAAAACACTTTCTTGCGATTTAGTAGAAATGAACTTTAGGAATAATTCAACTTGTAGTTTTTGGAATTCAGGTTGATTGGATTAAGTAATGCACTTTTCTGATGAGCTTTATGAGCAAAGTTGTTACGCATTGTTAGGTCAATCACTAGCAAATACTATTGCTTTTTTTTATTATTATTCTATTCTCACGCTGTTCATACATTCAGGGAACAATCATTTATCCAACAGAAACCAATTACAGATTTCCAAATTGATTTCTATCTCTGTCTATTTTTCTATCTAGTTTTTTCTCTGTTTCCTATCTATCTCTTTTTTCTTATGTTAACATGGGTGTCTCCACCACACACCAGAACATACGCACTCATTAATAATTATAAATAATTAATAATAATAATAATAATATAATAATAAAAGAGAATAATAAATAACAGAAATATAAAATATTTGTCTGTCTGTATCATATACAACACACAACTCTCTCTACTCTTATATCTCTATCTCTCTCTACTCTCTCTCTATCTCTCTCTCTCAATCTCTATATATATATTCTATTTATATATATATTTATATATATTATTATATATGTTTTTGTATGTGTGTGTGTGTGTGTGTGTGTGTGTATAAGTATATATATATTAAATATATTATATATATATATATATATTTTTAGGAATATATATATATATGTAAATTTTTATATATATATATATTATTTATATATAAGTTGCATATGTGTGTGTGTGTGTGCGTGTTGTGTGTGTGTGTGTGTGTGTGTGTGTTGTGTGTGTGTGTGAGTATAAGTGTATATATATATATTTCATTATAGATATATATATTTTGTTCTATATATATATATATTACTATATATATTGTACTATATATTCGATATTTATATATCTATTTATATATATATATATTGATGGTGTGTGTGTGTGTGTGTGTGTGTGTGTATGTATGTGTGTGTATATGTATATATATATTTATATATATATATTTATATATTATATTTATATATTATATTTTGTTATATTATGTTTTTATATGGTATATATATATATATATATATATATATTTAGTGGGTATATAAAATTATATATATATATATATATATATATATATTAGATATATATATATGCGTGCGTGTGTGTGTATATAAATATACTATATATATTTATATAATATATATATATATATATATATTTATATATGTATATATATATTAATATATATATATCTATTTAGTTTTGTGTGTGTGTGTGTGTGTGTATATATATATATTTATATTTATATATAAATTTATATATATATATTTATATTTATATATATATTAATGTTGTTGTGTGTATATATTAAAGTGTGTGTGTGTGTGATGTGTGTGTGTGTGTATATTTTTACTATAATATTTATTTATATTTATATATATATATATATATATATATATATTTATATTACATATATTATCTTTACTTAGATTTATATATATATATATATATTATATTATATATATATATGAATTATATATATGTAAGTACTTATATATATATTTATAAATATTTATTTTATATATATGCATATGGTGTGTGTGTGGTTCTTTGTGTGGTTGTTGTGTGTGCTGTTGTGTGTGTGTGGTGTGTGTGTGTGAGGATAAGTTGTATTTATTATATATATATATCAATTATATATATATATATATTAACATTTATATATTTATATTATATATAAATATGTATATATTATGTATATATTTATATATATATTTATATTATATATATATATGTGAGTGTGTGTGTGTGTGTGTGTGTGTGTATGTATGTGTGTGTATATGTATATATATATATATATATATTATATATATTATATATTTATATATATATATATATATATATATATATGTTTATATATGTATATTTATTATAAATATTATAGATATATGTGTGTATATATATATATTATATATATATTTTCATATATATATATAATATATATATTATATATGCGTTGGTTCTGTGTGTGTATATATCTTAGATATATATATAATATATATATATATAAATATAATATATATATATATTTGTTATAGATCTATATATATTAATAATTATAAAAATATATGGTGAGGTTGTGGTGTGTGTGTGTGTATTGTATATAGATATTTTATATATATATATATTATATATATATTTATATATAATATATATATAATATGTGTGTGTATATATAAAAGTGTGTGAGTGTGTGGTGTGTGTGTTCCTCTTGTGTATATACTTAACATATTTTATTTAGATATATATCTATATTATATTATATATATATATATTATATATTATATACTTATATATATATACTATATTTTATTTATATAAGTGATAAATATATAGTATATTTATATATATATTATAATTGTGTGTTGTTTAGATATGTGTGTATATATAGTTTCTATATATATACATATATATATATATAATATTATATTTGTAAATATATATTTTTTAATATGTTATTTATATATATAAATGTGTATATTTATATATATATATATTATATTCATGAAAGCACATTTAATAAGAGATTGATGTATTTGTAAAAAAGATTTTTTAAAGTGTGTCGTATAAGACTTTTTGTATATGGCATGTGATTGTTATGGGTGTGCAAAAAAAACTTTTTTAGTATGTGCAATGGATTGTATGTATGTTTGCAATAAAAATTTCTTGGGGTGTGCAATTAAGACTGTTTGTACTATTACAGCAGAATTGTATATATTGTGTATAATGAAGCTTTTATGTATGAATGTAAATGAAGCTTTATTTTAAAAAGTAAATAGAAGATTTTTTAAGTGTGTGCCTTTATACTTTTGATGAATGTGCAGCAAAAACGGTATGATGTATGTGCATCTCTCCAAAAAAAATATGAAACTTCTCTCGAGGGTTTACCCCCCGGAGATAAGCTTCCCGCAAAAGCTTTTAAAAGTTCCCCTTTTTACTGGGGCCTCTCTACTGCGCTTATTTAAAAGGTAGAAAAGCGGGGTAAAGTTTTCCGAAAAAAAAAAGTTAAAAAGACGGATTTGAAGAAAAAAGAAAAATTTTTTATATTTTGTTTCATTTTTTTATTTTATTATTTTATTTTATTATTATTATTTTTTTTATTATTATTTTTTTTTTCCAGTTAACATGAGTGAAAAACCCCAAAAATCACGGAAAGTTGGGGAACCCACATACCCCACACACACCACACACACCATTACACACACAAAAAACACCACACACAAAACACACACACACACCCCACACACAACACACACACACACCACACACAAAAAAAACCAGTTATTGTTTGGGGGTGCTGTTGTATAATTCCCTTTTTTGTTGTCTCCCCTCACCTACATTTCCCCCTTTCTTCTCCCCCCTAACCCCCTTTATTCTCACCTCATTCCCTCTGCTTTTCCCCCTTTTCTCATTTTTCCTTCCCCCATTCTCTCTAATTTTTCTTCCCCCCTTTCCCCTTTCCCACCCTTTTTTTTCCCCGGGTTTTTGCACACCCACGCACGTCCAGGATAACCCGTGAATATTGATTGAAAATAAAGAGAGGGAAAGGGAAGGGAGAGAAAGGGAAGAAAGGGGGGGAGGGGAAAGGGAGGAAAGAAAAGAAGAGAAAGAGAGAGAGTGGGAGAAGGGGGGGAAGGGGGGAAGGAGAGAGGAGAGGAGAGAGGAGAGGAGAAGAACAAAACAGAGAGAGGGGGCGAGGGAGGAACGATTTTTTAGAAGACAGAAGGGGAATATTTATATATATATTATATATATATAAAATATAGAGAAGAGAGAGAGAGAGAGAGAGAGAGAGAGAGAGAGAGAAAAAGAGAGGGGAGAGAGCGAGGCGAGGGGAGGAGAAAGAGAGAGAGAGAGAAATAAGACACACAAGCGATGATGACATGGATAACAGAGGCAGAGGAAGGAACGGATTTTAAAAGGTAGGGGGGAAAGTGGGGAGAGAGAGAAAGGGGGACAAGAAGAAAAGAAAAGGGAGAAGGAGAGAGAGAGAGAGAGAAAAGGAGAAAAGGGGAAAGAAGAGAGAGAAAGAGAAGAAGGGGGGGAGAGAGAAGAGAGCAGAAGAGGGATAGAAGGAGAAGAAGAAGGAGAGAGAAAAATCGAGCACACAGGAAGGGGCGCGGGGTAGACAAGGCAGGAAGAGGAAGACGCCGGTAGGGGAAAGTTGGACCCGACTTCGAAAATCAGACGCAACCGACAGAAGACGACGGGGCAGAAAAACAGACAAACCTACATACATACATACAACATACATACATTCAAATCATACATCTCAATTACAACCCAACAGACAGAAAAACGAACATACTCATACATACATACATTACATCTAAAAATTAATACTTAAAAATAATACATACAACTTAAAAAAAAGGCAAAACAAAACCCATACATACATCTAAAATACACCGGGACAGCCCCAACATTGAAAAAAGAACTTACTCAAAAACCCTTTTTAAAATACATATTTCCTTATACAATTTTTTTTTAAACCCCAAAATTTACAAACTTTTTTTTATTTTCCTTCACCCCCCATTTTTTGCCTAGTTTTTTATCTCACCTTTCTTCCCCAGTCTTGTGTTTTCGATTTTAAACGTTTTGTTATTAATAAAAATTTATTGATAAAATGAAATATGTATTTATATTTATATTTAATTATATTTTATATTATGTTTTTTTTTTATATATAAAATTTTTTTTTTACAATATTACATACACACACCAAACACACACACACACAAACACGCACATATGTACCCACCACACACACAAAATATCACACACACACACAAAACACACACCACACCCCACAACACACACACAACACACGCCCCTATGTAAAAAAAAACCCACCCCCAAAACACACCCAACACCCCCACACACACACACACACAACACACACACACACACACAAAAACCCCAAAACACACACACCCCCACACAACAAAACACCCCCAAACACCCCCAAAAAACCCCACACAAACCACCCACAAACCCCAAAAACACACCCCAAAAAACACCAAACACACACAAAACCCCCCCCACACACAAACACACACACACACACACACACGCAATATGTACACCCCCCACACACCCCCACACCCCACCCACACAAAAAACAAAAACACACAAAACAACAAAAAACACACACACAACACAACCCCCCACCCCAACACACACACACACAACAAAACAAAATACACCACACACACACACACACCAACACACACTCACACAACAAACCCCCACCACACACAAACCCCCAAACACCCACACAACCACACACCCCACCCCCCAAAAACACAAAACCCCCCACACAAAACAAAAACAACAAACACCCCCCCAAAAAAAAAAAAAAAAAAACACCACACACACACAAACCCCACACACACCCCTTTTACCCCCCCCCACCCCCACCACACACACAAACCCAAACCCACACACACACACAACCAACACACCACACAAATATATATATAAAAATTTGTGTGTTGTGTGATAGTGTGTGTGCGGTGTGGGGTCTCTGTGTTGGTTTTTTGTGTTGGTGTGTGTGTGTGTGTTGTGTGTGTGTTATTTGTGTGTGTGTTTTGGGGTGCGTGTTATAGTATTAATTAAATATATTTTATATATATTTATATTATATATATATATTTATATCATATGTATTTTAAAATCATTAAAAATATATAGATATAATATAAAATAAAATGTGGTTTTGGGATTAAAGTTATAAATAATATATAATTATTATATATATATTTATATATAAAATTATATAAAAATTTTTATATATAATATTATATTTTATAATAATGTAAATGTAAGTGTATGTATATTTATATATTTTTATTATATATATATTTTTTTATATATATATATGTTTTGTTGTGTTGTGTGTGTATAAATATATTATATATATATATATATATATATATATATTAATAGATATTAGAAAATAATATAAATATATAATTTATATATATAATCATAAATATCATAAAATACGGGGTTCTATTTGAGAAAGATAAATATCCTGAAACCATTTTGGTGGCAACGTTAGTCAAAGTACTGCCAAATTTAACCCTTAATTTTTCAATGCAGAAATTTTCCACAGAGAATTGGGAAAAAAAGCCCTTTTTTTTTGGGAACATTTCTTTTTTTTCCCGATATTGGAACGACTTAATTAGTTTTTGCTTTAAAAAAATGACGGGTTTTTTGTTCAACAATTCAATTACAAATAAATACGCTGATTATTTTCAAAGGATTGGAAAAAAGGCCCCTTTATATTAGTTTAAATTCCCCGTTATAATGTTCGCTGATTAAATCTCAGTGAATGACAAGTCTATCAATGGATCAATTTTCGTAAATGGGAAGACAAAGAGAGCCGAGAAAGGGGGGGGGGGGTTGCATAATTGGATAAGTGAACTACGTAATTAACTCCGCTATTTGAATTAGTAAAGCGATATAGTCAATGTTGTGATAAAATTGTTTATTACTATAGCCATACAGCTCTGATACTTTTGTTAACCTTCTGTAAAAGAAAACCTCAAGCTTTATCATAATTATTGACATAATTTAAGGGTTCAGTAGTTACATACCATCCTACGTTCCGGCGAAAAGAAAACATTATTTACTCTTTTTTTTAAACAGAGAAAGAGAGAGGAGACAGAAAGAGAAAGATGAAGAGAGACAGTTAACAGACAGACAGACAGAGACAAGGACAACCGACAGACAAACCCTCCATCGTGTAAGAGACAATATAAATATATATATATATATATATATTTTTTTTTTTTCTTTTATCTGTTTATTTATCTATTTTTTATCTATTCCTATATTTACTTTTTTCATCCTTGACTTTTTCCACTCCCTTTTTTAGTCTCGTGTTTGCTTGTTTTTTTGTTTTTTGAATTAATAAATTATTAATAAATTCAATTTTTCACTAACTTTTTTATATTTTTAATCGGTTTATTCATATTTCTTCATATTTCTTATTTACTAAACCATCCATTCACATGAATAATTCTTTCTGATTCAATTATGCACTTCATTTATACATTCATTCACTCACAATGACTAAAGAAAATGAAATGAACGTAAACTAGAAATATAATTAAAAGAAAAAAAAAGAAAAAAAAAAAACAACGTTTGAA
>NC_061828.1:31155838-31159926 GCF_019202785.1 Penaeus chinensis | reverse complement strand
CCATATGTTATATGTATGTACATATCTATCTATCTATCTATCTATTATCTATTATCTATCTACTCTATCTTATATTATATTATATATATATATCACACACCACACACAACATATACAACCACACACACACATATACACACAAATATTATATAATATATATATATAATATATAATATACATATAATTATTTATATTATGTATATATATATCTGTGTGTGTGTATATTATTATTGATTCATTTGTGAGATATCTCTATTTTTTCCTCTCTCGATGATGATTAGAGGTACTTTATTCTCCCTGTCTATCTGAGTGTGTGTCTGTCTGTCTCCGTCTCTCTCTCTCTCTCTCTCTCTCTCTCTCTCTTCTCTCTCTCTCTCTCTCTCTCTCTCCTTTCTCTCTCTCTCTCTCCTCTTCCCTCCTCCCCCTCTCTCAAAATCCAGTTTCTCTACCTCATCCCCCCCCCCTCTCTTTCTCTCTCTTCTTCTCTTCTCTCTTTCTCACTCTCTCCCTCCTTCCTTCCCTCCCCCCTCCCCCCGTCTCTCTCTCTTCTCTCCCTCCCTCTCTCTCAAAATCCAATTCTCTCTTTACCTCTTACTCTCTCTCCTCCCCTTCGTCCCTTCTCTCTCTCGCCCTCTCTCTTCCTTCACTCCCTCCGGCCCGGGACACGTAGAAGGACATTTTTCACACACGCAATATCGGAGTGTCGTATTTTGCTTCTTACTACCGAGAGCTGGACACATTCCCCCTTCCCCCCCCCCCCCCCCCCCTGTACCCCCCTGCATCCCTTGCCCCAAACCAGAGGCTCCTTCCCCTTATCCAGAGGCTCCTCCCCCTTATCCAGAGGCTCCTCCCCCTTACCCAGAGGCTCCTCCCCCTTTTCTAGTGGTTCCTCCCCCTTATCCAGAGGCTCCTCCCCCTTATCCAGAGGCTCCTTCCCTCTTATCCAGAGGCTCATCCCATTTTTCTAGTGGCTCTTATCCAGAGGCTCCTCCTCCTTATCCAGTGGCTCCTCCTCCTTATCCAGAGGCTCCTCCCCCTTATCCAGAGGCTCCTCCCCCTTACCCAGAGGCTCCTCCCCCTTTTCTAGTGGTTCCTCCCCCTTATCCAGAGGCTCCTCCCCCTTATCCAGAGGCTCCTTCCCTCTTATCCAGAGGCTCATCCCATTTTTCTAGTGGCTCTTATCCAGAGGCTCCTCCTCCTTATCCAGTGGCTCCTCCTCCTTATCCAGAGGCTCCTCCCCCTTATCCAGAGGCTCCTCTTCCTTATCCAGTGGCTCCTCCTCCCTATCCAGTGGCTCCTCCCTCATATCCAGAGGCTCCTCCCCCTTATCCATCTGCTCCTTCTCCATATCCAGTGGCTCCTCCCCTTTATCCAGTGGCTCCTCCCCCTTATCCAGAGGCTCCTCCTCCCTATCCAGTGGCTCCTCCCATTCATATTCTGAGACCCCCCGTTTACCCCCCCCCCCCTCCCCAATAAGACTCCTCCCCCCACTCCCTCGTCTCCTACTTCCACCCCTCTCATCCCCCCACTCACCCCTCATCCCCCTCACCTCTCCTCCCTCCGTCCACGTCATCGTCCATCGTTCCCCTCCCCCCCCTATCCCTTCCCCTCCTCCTCTCCCCCCCTTTCCTTGGTTCTCTCTCTTTCGACCTTATTAGTATTTCTTATTTCTTATCTGCTTCTCTCTTTCGTATATATATATATATATTTATATATATATATATATATATATTTTTTTTTTTTTTTTATTATTTTTTTTTTTTTCCTAGTGTTTTTCTTTCTATCCTAATTCTGCGATAGAGAGAGACTGTGAGAGAAGGAGAGAAGTCGATGTTACTAGATTTATAGTACATGCATTTGTATAGTCATCTTCATTAACTGTTTTGCTAATAATGTTGATTTGATTTGGATGACAATAACGATTGTATTAAAAAAGTTGATGATAATAACGGCAACTATAGTGATGATGACGATTTTAATTATAGTTAATAAAAAACAACTCTAATGCTATCACTAATACTACGTTATAAAAACATTAAACGTATCAAGAACATAATGCAATATTGCAAGGATCCCTTAGTAACCTAACGATCATTGCATGCAATAGATTACATTGAACTTTACACTCCATCGCCTCCATCTCCCCCTCCCCCTCCCCCTCTTGCCCTCCCCTTCTCCCGTCCTCTTCGCTGAAAAATGCAAATTGGCAACTGGCTCAACACCCTGCTAATTATCATACATCAACACCCATCACCCTGAGTTGCCAGCTTAATAGTTGGTATTCATTAAATGATTTTTTTTTTTTTTTTTTTTTTTTTAATTCGTTATCGACGGACGGTGAAAGGGAGGAGGATAGTACACGAGATGGGGTGGTGGTGGTGGTGGTGGTGGTAGGTGGTAGGTGGTAGGGAGGGGGGAGGGGGAGGGAGGGAGAGGCAGAGGTAGAAAATCAGTTAATTTGTGGATGTTTAGTATAATCCTTTGCTATGACTGGATCTGCATTTTTGACACGAGTCCGTGGATTTATGATGATCCGTAATAGGATTTGATTATAGTATATCTGAAACGACTAAGGGGAACACCTTGCAATTATTATTACTATTATTATTATTATTATTGATATTATTATTATCATTATCATTATTATTATTATTACTATTATTATCATTATTATTATCATTATTATTATTAACATTATTATTATCATTATCATTATTATTATTATTACTATTATTATAATAATAATAATAATTATTATTATTATTATACGTATTTATATATATGCATATATATGTATATATATATATATATATATATATATATATATATATATATATATATATAAACATATATATATGTACACACATTTTATATTTATTTATCTATATATATATATAGATAGATATAGATATAGATTATATATATATATAAATATATGTATATATATATATAAATAGATAGATAGATATAATTAAACAAGACAACATGATTATGCACGAAATGAATTTAATCATATGATTATCACTTAACAGGCTTCTAAATATAATTTTTCCCCAGATTATGACCTCCACTAATATTACATTTCCAGACTCTACAAAACACCCGAAGAGCTGAATGCATTCTGATCCCGTTGAAATCAATGGCCAATCAAACAGTTCTTTACTCTATCCATAATAATTGGTTATTTCAAAAAGCTTTATATATTGTAGAATGGAAATAGCTCATTATCAGTTTTAATAGAATGTTTTCGAATACTTTATTGATGGAATATCCATGGCAATCTAATACTTCCTAAGGGAATGGAAATTTTATATGGCTGCGAAAGAGAGAGTGAGAGTGAGTGAGTGAGTGTGAAAGAGAGAGAGAAAAAGAGAGAGAGAGAGAGGGAGACAGAGAGAGAGAGAGAGAGAGTGAGATAAAGAGAGAGAGACAGAGAGAGAGAGAGAGAGAGAGAGAGAAGAGAGAGAGAGAGAGAGAGAGAGAGAGAGAGAGAGAGAGAGAGAGAGAGAGAGAGAGAGAGAGAGAGAGAGAGAGAGAGAGAGAGAGATTGAGTGAGCGAGAGTGAAAGAGAGAGAGACAGAGAGACAGAGAGAGAGAGAGAGAGAGAGAGAGAGAGAGAGAGAGAGAGAGAGAGAGAGAGAGAGAGAGAGAGAAAGAGTGAGTGAGTGAGTGTGAAAGAAAGAGAGAGAGAGAGAAAGAGAGAGAGAAGACATTATTATCATCATCATTACCATTATCAGCATAATCATTATCATCATCATTATTAGCATTATCAACATCATCATCATTATAATTATTACTTCATCATCATAATCCTTATAATTTAATTGTCATTATCATCTTTATTATTATTGTTATTATCATTATTGTTATGATTATCATCATTGTTATTATCAACATTATTATGTATGACTGTATTGTCATTATTATTATAATTAATCTTATTGCTATTACTTATATTTTTTTATTATTATTATCATACTTATTATCATTATTATTATCACCATTATCATTCATTATTTTATTATCATTATTATTATTATTATTATTATCATTGTTATTATCATTAATATTATTATTATTATTGT
>NC_061828.1:31125838-31133338 GCF_019202785.1 Penaeus chinensis | reverse complement strand
TCTTTTTCCTTTTTTATTCGTTCAGTTTGGACAGTTTTCGGTTGAATTGAGTGAACAGATGTAAGTAAATATATCATGAATATTTGAATACATTACTGTTCAAGGGTCGAATACTTCCAAAGTGCATGCGTACACAGACCCACACGTGTGAATGTCATAAATATATGTGCGTGCGTGTGTGTGTGGCAAAGAGAGAGAGAGAGAGAGAGAGAGAGAGGGGGGGGGGGGGAGGCAGGCACACACACACACACACACACACACACACACACACACACACACACACACACACACACACACACACAAAGAGAGAGAGAGAGAGAGAGAGAGAGAGAGAGAGAGAGAGAGAGAGAGAGACAAAAAGGGGCTAAAAAGGAATGAGTGATTGCATGGCTTGGTTCTGATTACAAATGCTTTGTGCAGAAAATAGTTTCAAATAATACTTTGATCCCGTAAATGGCATCATCATCATAATTCACGGTTCTCTCCATGAACCTCGCATTTATTGTTTCTATTGCTGCTACTTAACTACACTTAACGCAGTTTTACACAGTGGTTTATGTTATAACATCTTTCATGTCGTTAGTATTACTATCATTGATAGTAGTAATAGTTATCAAGTTTATCTATATCATTACTGCCTAATCATCATCACCAATCTCATCCCCTTCACCATCATCACCATCATCATTATTATTCTCCTCCTCGTCATCTTCATCATCACCATCATCACCATCATCATTATTATTCTCCTCCTCGTCATCTTTATCATCACCATCATCTTTATCATCACTATTATTAATGCTGCTCATCCTCTTACAGTGACTTACAGTGACTATTGTTTCAAATATTCTTACAGCATGAGTTAAGAACATAAATCACCCATGTTACAGAGCATATAATGCCATATTGTCCTGTTCATAGCACCGGCAGCAACAAAATACTAGAATAATAAGAATAATGAAAAACAAAAAGAAACAACAAAAAACAGAGAATAACAAACATTCACATACAAAAAAAGACAAAAAAAGCAAACAAAACAAGAACATTGCACAAACAAAGAACATACACAAACGGCACCAGACTTATTTTCATTGCCAGTGATCAACCACACCATTTGTGACTCATCCCATTGCTTCTGTTGAATTACGCGACAAGACCTCACTTAACATGATAATATGATCCATGTCAAATCTTCAACAAGTTTGCATTAGGGTGTAAAGGCGAGCATTAGACATCTGTGTTTACATCGGTTACAACACTGAATCGAAGCATCGAGCTGAAGCGTGGATCGACCCACACACACACTGTATTCAAGATCCGCTAGTGTTCCTGCAGGTCATAATCAGAAGCTTTGAGTAGACAGATTTATTAGGCACAGTTGGTCACTTGATGATGTGGCCTGCTGTCTGACCTTTGACCTTTTCTTACGCGCTTAATCCTCCTTATAAGCAGACACTGACTGTCTGGGATAAGGAGATCGTAATTCAGTCAATGGCTTACTTCCTGGTTTCACTCTCACGCGAGGGTTTCGAGGTTTGTGTGACAACAGACCTCGAAAACAAATCTAAACATTGGTGAACAGTAAGGCAAGTAAATAAAGATTAATAAATGAATGAATAAATAAACAAATCTGTATAATTTCGTCCTCCATCTCCAGTGATGAAAACGTACCTTTAGTGATAACATTAAAAAAAAAAAAAAAATCTTAGCTTTCAGCAGATCTCGAGTAAAACTGGCGACATTTCCTGTCTTTTAAAAGGTGTTGTTAAAGACGGATGTTTACATTTGCATTTACTGTGATAGGAGTGTAAGTTGCGTCGTGTAGATAATACAAGACTGACAATAACTGATATTACAGAGAGAAAAAAAAAATAGAGGAAGATAGATAGACAGACTGGAAGAGATAGATAGATAGATAGATAGAGATAGAGAGAGATAGAGATAGATAGATAGATAGATAGATAGATAGATAGAGAGAGAGAGAGAGAGAGAGAGAGAGAGAGAGAGAGAGAGAGAGAGAGAGAGAGAGAGAAGATGAAAGAAAAGAGGAAATAGAGAGAGAGAGAGAGAGAGAGAGAGAGAGAGAGAGAGAGAGAGAGAGAGAGAGAGAGAGAGAGAGAGAGAGAGAGACAACAGCAAGAAAATAAAAGAGAAACAACAGCAGGATAGTAACTAGTTGCAAGATACCTTCAGACAACCCTTTGAATAAACAACCTTCTGTGATATGCATTATTAGACTCGACAGCCTTTTTCTCTCTTTCTTATCTTCCATCGTCTATTTGCTTCCATTCCCTCTTTTTCTGACTCTCTGGCTTTTCCTTTTTTTCTTCTACTTATTATTATTAGCATTATTCCATTTCTTCTTCTTCTGTATCTCTTGTTATTTTTATTTTTATTTTTTTAATACTTAATTTTTTGTCCCTCTTTCTATTTTCTCTTCCTCCTAGTTCTCTTCTTTGCCTACTTTTCTTTTTTCTTCTTCTTTTTTTCTTTTCCTCTTCTACATTGTTTAGCAGAGGGAGGAGGAGAAGGAGGAGACGGAGGAGGAAGAGGAAGAAGGAGGAGGAGGAGGAGGAGACATAGGAGGAAGAGGAAGAAAGAGGAGGAGGAAGAGGAGGAAGAAGAAGAAAGAGGAGGAGGAGGAGACGGGGAAGATGGAGGAGACAGAGGAGGAAGAGGAAGAAAGAGGAGGAGGAGGAGGAGGAGGAGGAGGAGGAGGAAGAAAGAGGAGGAGGAGGAGACGGGGAAGATGGAGGAGACAGAGGAGGAAGAGGAAGAAAGAGGAGGAGGAGGAGGAGGAGGAGGAGGAAGAAAGAGTAGGAGGAGGAGACGGGGAAGGTGGAGGAGACAGAGGAGGAGAAGACGGAGGAGGAAGGGAAAGAAGGAGAATGAGGGGGAAGAAGAAGAGGAAGAAGAAGAAAAGAAGGAAGAAAAGGGAGGAGGAGGAGGAGGAGACGGAGGAGGAAAGGAAAGAAGGAGAAGGAGGGGGAAAAAGAAGGAAGAAGAAAAAGAACAAGAAGTAAGAAGAAGAGGAGAGACGGAGGAGGAAGAGGAACATAGAAGGGGAAGGAGGAGCCGAGGAAGCGCTAGGAAAGGGGGGGGGGGGGGTTGCATCCACAAGTGTAATCTTTTGACCTTTGACCTACAATGCGACGTTTCCCTTTTGTTTTGTTTTGTTTGTTTGTTGTTGTGTGGTAAAGCCGTATCCTTTCACTCGCTCGTGCCCGGTTTCTCTTTTTCTAAGCAAGACACTCATGGGTGATTAACATTATGGTTGTTTTTACGATTTATGATCTCTATTATTGGTATTACTATTATTATTATTATTATTATTATTGGTATTACTATTATTATTATTAATGTTATTATTGTCATTGTAATTGTTATTATTATTATCATTGTTATTATGATTATTATTATTATTATCATTATCAATACTATTATTATAATTATTACTATTATTATTATTACTATCATTATTATTGTTGCTATTATTACTGGTATTACTAATACTATTATTATTATTATCATCATCATAATTGTTATTAGTGTTATCATTATTATTATTATTATTATTATTATAATTATCATCACCATCATCATCATTGTAGCTATCATTATCATTATGACTGTACTTATTATTATCATTATTATTATTATCATTATTATTATTATTAACACTATTCCTATTATTATCATTATCATTATTATGATTATTATCATTATTACTATTGCTATCATTATCAAACTATCATCACTATTATCACCATCGGTATCATCATTATTATCATTCAAACTTTCCCTCAATTATAAATTATCTAAAATGTAAAATAACAATTTTAACTCTTCATATCAGTCCAAAATAAGAATACGCAAACATTTCCTTCTCGAGCAAGTAAAAATAGGTTACTATGAGTCCATAAAGACATGTATCCATGGCGACATATAAATATGAATGATACACAAACATTTCATTTATAACAAGTGAAAATTTTCATAGGGTATGTGAGTCCTTAAAGATACATAAACACAATGATACAGAGTCATTTCCTTTACAAGTGAAACATTTCATAATTATGAGTTCATTGCGATACATAAACATAACGATAAATAAACATTAGTGATACACAAACATTTAATTTACAATTGAAAAATATCGTAGGTTATTGTGAGTCCATATCGTAAATACATATATACTAAAATGGTGTCACAATCATTAAAAATTGTTTAAATAAAATCACCACATTCATACAAACATATCATCATTAATCGCTGGAACTTACCAAGAAAAACAGACAGAACAATAGCGTATTCAAAGCTTAAACTATTTACAATAAAAGCGAAAGAAATGACACTTCAAAGCACTGACTCGTAAATAGACAGTAACATCGTTTGGAGCCTTTTTAGGGTGAAGATCTCAAAAGGGAATTCGATAGCATGCTCATTACGTACGAATTTCGCTTTCTTCTTGAGTTACTTTGCTGTTTTATTTCATGTGGGTTTTTCATTTCTCTCCTTTCCCTCCTCATCCTCCTCTTCTTGCTTCCTTTTCTCATCCTCTTACTCCTTAATCTACCTCCTCATATATATATATATATATATATATATATATATATATATATATATATATGTATGTATGTATGCGTGTGTGTGTGTGTGTGTGTGTGTGTGTGTGTGTTTATATACATATGTGTATGTATATATGCATATATATATATATATATATATAAATATATATATATATATATATATATGTACAAACACACACAGACACACGCACACACACACACACACACACTTATATATTTATATATATATATATATATAGAGAGAGAGAGAGAGAGAGAATAGAATAAGGAAGAATAAGAAGGTGGGAAAGGGGAGGAAGAAGAGGAGGATGAGGGAAGTAGGAGTAAGTAGGAAGAGGAGGAAAAAAGAAAGGAGACAAGAAGAGGAAGAGGAGGAGAAAAGAAAGGAGACAAGAAGAGGAAGAGGAGGAGAAAAGAAAGGAGACAGAGGAGGAGGAAGTGGAGGAGAAAAGAAAGGAGACAAGAAGAGGAAGAGGAGGAGAAAAGAAAGGAGACAGAAGAGGAGGAAGAGGAGGAAGGGGAAACAGCTCTAAAGAAGACAGCCTGTATTGAGGTCACATAACTGACGCAAAGACCCAATTCAATGTTATGATCAATTAACCTATCAAATGACGGTAAATATTCCTCCTTTGATCAAACAGATATCAGAAACAGCTGAATTGACACACTGCGACGAAATATACATACAGCACTTGGCATTATGTTGACTTTCATTACAGAATCTACTTAAACAAACGTACAGGCATCCGCGGCATTACCAGATTGCAAGATCATTTTATAATGACTTTTGTTTATTTATTGATTTATTTTTTTGATGAAGGGATGCAACTATAATGGAATCCAGTCTGATATCCAAGGTATATGTTGTAAGATTTTATTTAATATTTCATTGGGATTCGAAGGTTCATTAATTAAAAGTGCAACGATAAAACGGTGATTGTGTGTTCATAAATACACCAACTACTGTGTACTGAGGTCGTATGCATATTGTTAATAGTAGTAACCTCTTGAGAGCATCAGTCAAAAATATATCAAACTCAATTAAATTGGTCTGAATATGTTTGTTTTTTGTCTGTTTGTTTCCCTGATTGGTCGTTTCCACTGTTGTTGAATTAATGATGAATTCGTTGTCTGTATGAAAAGGGAGAAACTAAAATTCCTGTCATGGGAATTAGGTCTTCTTGGGTCAGAATACACACGCACACACATTCACGCACAGATACATAAACACACACATCACCTACCCAACCATCCATCACACACACAACACACACACACACACACACACACACACACACACACACACACACACACACACACACTCACACACACGTTCACACACACACACACAAACACAGATTACCTACCCACCCATCCATCCACACACACACACTGGTTTACACACACACACACACACACACACACACACACACACACACCCCCACACACACACACACACACACACACACACACACACACAACACCCACCCACCCCCACACACACACCAATAAACCAAGTACACATATATTAAACCGCACATTACAATCCTTATTACTCCTTGTAGGAATGATAACAACAATATCAGTATCCTTGCTCGTATTACGCAAATATAACCTGCATTATTGGCACTGAGCGTAGGCTATCGCGGAGCCTAAAGAAAACGGGAGCGCGGGAGGTTGATGACGTCACGGGGTACTTCTTCGGCGCGCTGGTTTTAAATGTTTCATTAGGTGCCGACTTTCCGCGGAGGGAGGATGTCGCCAAGCAGCTCCTCTGTTCATGGATGCTCCTCGACTCCGAAAAAGGGACAGATTTTTACGTCTCAATGGAATAAATCTTAAACTGACATAAAAAGTACAAAGTAAAATATATGTAAATAAATGTAAATGTAAATAAATATGAATGTAAATAAATGTGAATGTAAATAGATCCATGCAAATGCAAATATACATAAAAAGAACAACATGGAATACGAAAAAAAATATATAGATAAATGTAAATATATAAATGTAAATATATATGTAAATACAAATATATAAATACTTAAATAAAATACGAATATAATGCAAATGTCAAAGTAAATAAAATACGAATAAATATAAATATCAAAGTAAGCAAAATAAAGATAAAAACAAACGAAATAATAAATCTCCACTTGAACACACACACACACACACACACGACCCACAAACACACACACGACCCACACACACAAACCCACACCCACATCCACACACACACACACACACACACACACACACACACACACACACACACACACACACACACACACACACACACACTCCCACTCCCACACACACACACACAGACACACAGGATCTGGATGTTGTAACGCGTAATATTGAGGTCGAGTCTATATAACTTTTGTTGCTGTTTACGGCTTATGTAATAGCGGGTACCTTCTTCGGGGGATAAGCCATGTGGTTTTTGTTATATCTTTGGGTGGAGGGGGAGGGAGGGAATGAGAGGGAGGGAGGGAGTGTGAGGGCAAAGGGGAGGGAGAGAGAGGTAAGGGAGGAGGAGTCGTGGAGAGGGCAAAGGGGAGGGATTTAAGGGGAAGGAGGATAGGGAGGATAAGGGGAGGTGAGTGAGCAGAGAGGGAGGATAGGGAGGGATAAGGGGAGGTGAAGGGAAGAGAGACGGGAAGGAGGGAGTGGGAGGGGGAGGGAAGGATAAGGGGAGGGATGTGGAGAGCGAGGAGGGAGGGAGTGGGAGGGCAAAAGGGTAGGGGGTAGGGGTAGAAGGAAAGAGAAGAGGGAGGTAGGGTGAGGATGAGGCGAGGAGGGAGAGAGAGGAGGGAGTGATGAGGGCAAAATAGAGGGAAGGGAGACGGTGAGGGAGGGAGGGAGTTGGAGGGGCAAAGGGGAGGAAGGAGAGAGAGGGAGAGGG
>NC_061828.1:31109914-31112414 GCF_019202785.1 Penaeus chinensis | reverse complement strand
GTTTGTGCTTTTCTATGTTTGTTTGTACTTGCTTGTGTTTGTTTGTGTTTGCTTGTGTTTATTTGTGTTTGTTTGTGCTTGCTTGTGTTTGTTTGTGTTTATTTGTTCTTGCTTGTGTTTGTTTGTACTTGCTTGTGTTTGTTTGTACTTGTCTGTGTTTGTTTGTACTTGCTTGTGCTTTTTTGTACTTGCTTGTGTTTGTTTGTGCTTGATTGCGCTCGTTTGTATTTGTGTGCATTTGTTTGTGTTTGCTTGCGTTTGTGTTTGTTTGTTCTTGCATGTGTTTGGGTATATTTGGATATTTCAAATAGTAATGGTAATAATTATATAATAGCAAAAATAGCAATCATTATAATAACAATAATTATAATAATGATAGTAATAATAATGATAGAAATGGTAATGATAATGATGATAATAATATTAATGATAATTATAATGATGATAATAAGGATAATAGCAATAATAATGATAACAATATTGATTATGATAATAATGACAATCATTATAATAATAATAATAATAATAATAATAATAATAATAATAATAATAATAATAATAATAATGATAATAATAAAAATAAAAGTAATGATAAGAATAATAATAATAGTAAAATATTAACATCAACAACAATGCTAATAATAATGATAATAAAAAACATAACAACAACAACAATAATAACGAAAATAACTTATAAGGCATTTTATAAATTCCGAACACTCCTCGAATCAAAAACCAACAAATCAACGAAACAACAACAAAACAAAGCTTAATATACAATTCATTTGACACGACACACGACACACGACACACGGGTTCTTTGCATTCTCCAGGCTTTCTTTGGGACCTGTTCGTGGACTCATGTATATGCAAATCACGGGTAATCTTGTTTTTTTTTGTTTTTTTTTTTTTTGTATGGCTGGTTCACTTTTTGTTTTGGTGTTTGTTGTTTCTTTATTTTTTCTGTCTCTGTGTTTGTTTCTCTGCTTTGTTCTGTCTCTGTTAGTTTCTGTTTGTTTGGTTGTTTGTCTGATTGTCTCTTTCTCTCTCTTTCCCCTTTCTCTCTGTCTCAGTCTCGCTCTGTCTCCCTTCTCTCTCTCTCTCTCTCTCTCTCTCTCTCTCTCTCTCTCTCTCTCTCTCTCTCTCTCTCTCTCTCTCTCTCTCTCTCTATCTCCATCCCTTATCTTCGCAACGTCATGCCAACACCCGGTCTTTTATGATATACAGATGCCAAGGTGATATAAATCAAAGGTTAAGTCCACATGTGAATTTTGTTTACTCAGCGACACGTGTTATTAGAATAACCAGATGTTTGGGAGATGTATATCTGTTTACCGAAGGGTTCCCTGATCTGAAAGAAAACGGGTTTTTTCATGGATGCATTTGAAAGATATGTGAAATCTGTTTGCTTTTTTTTTTTTTGCCTGTTTGTATATTCCGTACCTTGATGTAAAGATGAAAATGATAACAATGCAAGAGAGAAAGGTAAGAACGCATAAGATGTGATAAAGAGAAAAGTAATCAGTAAATAAAACACAGTTACAGCGTAAGTACATATGTATAAATCAAAGAAAAACAAACAAATACACACAATAAAGTAAATAAGAATAAGAATACGAAGAAGAGAGAGAGAGGGAAAAAATAATGTATCTCTGCCGTGTTCTACTCTCGCCCCCCCATCCTCCTTCCCCCGTTCCTCCCCTCCTCCCTCCCCCCCCCCTTCCTCTTAGCACCTATTTCGAGACGAGTTAGCGTCACTAATGGGCGGAGGGGAGATGGGGAGGAGTGATGGGAGGGAAGAGAGGAGGGGACAGGGAACGAGGGAATGAAAGGTGAAGAGAGAAAGAGAAAGGGAGATGGGGGAGATAGAGACAGCTAGATAGATAGGAAGGAAGGGCGAGAGGGGGTAGAGGAAGAATGAAGGCGGTTATATATATATATATATATATATATATATATATATATATATATATATATATATATATATATATAAATATATATATATATATATATATATATATATATATATAAATATATATATATGTATACATTTATATATATATATATATATATATATATATATATATATATATGTATACATTTATATATATATATATATATATATATATATATATATATATATATATATATATATATATATATATATATATATATATATATAGAGCACTGACTCTACCTATACGGGAGTGAGTAGAGACAATAATGCCATAGTCGACATTGACTGAAGGTGGCAGTTAATATATATATATATATATATATATATATATATATATATATATATATATATATTAACTGCCACCTTCAGTCAATGTCGACTATGGCATTATTGTCTCTACTCACTCCCGTATAGGTAGAGTCAGTGCTGGGCGAAAGAATGTGGGGAGCAAGCTGTTGCCCTGCAGCAGGCTCCCTCTCTTTCGCAGCTGATGGATCCAAAGGAACGACATAGACCGATATGATTTGGCACCAGCGGCGTCGC
>NC_061828.1:31099540-31104540 GCF_019202785.1 Penaeus chinensis | reverse complement strand
TTACTATGTGGACAATAGTAATGGTAGTTTCAAGTGAATGCAGATATGTATGTCTATATCTGTCTAGCTACCTACCTATATGTTTATCTATCTATCTATCTATCTATATATATATAAATATATATATATATATATATATATATATATATATATATATATATATATATATATATATATATATATATATATATATATATATATATATATATATATGGGCGGGTGCTTCATGCTCGGGGGGAATGTGAAGCGATGGTGTGGTAACCTAGTGCGAAAAGGCAGCAGCTATGCATAAGACTCCCCGGCCAGCTCATAGCCTCTCCATCATCAAGACTTCTGCAGTGCCTCCTCGTGGCCACCCATGGAAACTAGGTACCTTGCGGTCCTAGGCTGAACTGTGGAGGCTCTTGGAGCTGCAGGAGGCCCTAAAGGTACGGAGCCATGGCACACCAGCGTGTGGATACGCCATGGCTTCGTACTAACTCCTGCCCCCGTGCCTCCTGGGGTTAATGGGCGGCAGGAAATCTGCTGGAAATGGCTATGGCTACTCCCTGGAGATGGTGGCCATCGCTGCGGCCCGACCAGTAATAAGTGTAGCCAACCACACTGCCAGGTCTTCTTAAAAAAATAAAAAACAGGTATCGAATCATATAAAAGCACAGACAATTGAGAGGTCGCTTGTGGGGGAAAGCCCCAGGGAGCCCTGCAGGCGCATTATGGGACCTGCAGCCAGCCAACCTCCTCTATACGGAGTGGCGTTGGTAGGGGTGGCAGAGGTGGCGCCCACCCGGAGTGACTGCCCGAGGTTAGACCTCAGGCGGACTGTCAGGATGGGGGCTTGGAACGTCCGTTCCTTGCGACAGGACGATCAGTTACCACTACTGTCGAGGGAATTGAAGCAGCTGAGAGTTGAGGTGGCTGCTCTCTCGGAGGTGAGAAGACCTGGCAGTGGCATGATTAGTGTGGGTGGCTACACTTATTACTGGTCGGGCCGCAGCGATGGCCACCATCTCCAGGGAGTAGCCATAGCCATCTCCAGTAGACTTCAACCCTCGGTAGTAAAAGTCACTCCAATCGATGAGTGTATTATGGTATTGAGACTGAAGCTTTCATTTGGCTTCATGTCTCTTATTGCTGTATATGCTCCTACAGATATATATAAACTTGAGGTGATAGAGATGTTTTACGCCAAACTTGCATCTGTGACAGACAGTTGTCCTCGGCAAGATATTCATATTGTTCTGGGTGACTTCAATGTGGTATCCGTCTGCGATCGAGCTGGCTATGAGATGTCTGTCGGTCCTCATAGCTCAGGAACTGATGCTGGCAGCTAGAATAGCCTCCTTTTTCCGTGACTTTGCTAGGTCCCAGAAATTGAGGATTTCTGACTCCTGGTATCAACATTCTGACCCACATCATTGGACTTGGTACAGCGATACGGGTAGTGTGGCCAAGGAGATTGACCACATCCTTGTTAGCACTCGTTGGAGGATCCTCCAGAACTGCAGGGTGTATCGAAACGCCGAGTTCTGTGGAACTGATCATAGATTAGTTGTGGCTACTCTCCGGGTCCATTTTAGAACCCCCCCATCGCCCAAATAAACACCCTACTCATTTGGACAGATTAACGAAGGACGAGTGTGCCCGGGGGTTTGCCGAGGCTATCTCTAGTCGTCTCACAGCACTCAAGGGCCTGACAGACCCTGTTCTTCTGTGGAATACCTTCAAGCGTGAAACACTTGATGCAGCTCAAGAATCCATTGGTGAACGCCCAAGAGCAACTTGCACCGTTCTGTTGTGAGCAGGACTAGGTCACTGTTGAGAAGGGATAAGGAACAGTTTATCAGTAATCTTGCAGAGGAGGTCGAAAGCCATTTCTTAGTAAATGACCTTCGTCCTCCCTACCAAGCCCTGAGAAAGCTGAACTCTAATCCCTCCTCACAGACGACTGCAGTCCACTCAGCAAGTAGCCAGATAGTCTCAGATCCTGATAGGGTGCATGTGCATTGGGCTGAGTATTTTGAGCAGTTGTATCAGGTTGATCCACCAACAGTTAACATGGATGCAGGTAATGTTGAGATTCCTCTGCCAGACCTACCCATCAGCGAGGATCCACCCTCCCTGACTGAAGTCAGGGGGGCGATCTCCAAGTTGAAGAGTGGTAAAGCAGAAGTGGTTTGTGGCATCCCAGCTGAATTGTTAAAGGCTGATGGAGAACCTATGGCAAGGGGCTTGCATGCAGTCCTGTCTGCAATCTGGCAGACTGGTACCATTCCCCCTGACCTGCTGAGGGGTGTGGTCATCCCTCACTGGAAGGGGAAAGGGGATCGCTGGGACTGCAGCAATCACCGAGGCATTACATTACTCAGTATTCCAGGCAAGGTACTCGCACACATCCTACTGAGACGTACCAGAGACCACCTGCAGAGGCACCAAAGGCCGGAGCAATCTGAATTCACTCCTGGTAAGTCCACGATAGACAGCATCCTGGCGCTTCGAGCCATTGTAGAGCGCCGTCGTGAATTCGGACGTGGGCTGCTCGCAGCCTACATCGACCTCAAGAAGGCGTTTGATACGGTGCATCGCGAATCACTCTGGGAGATCCTGAGGTTAAGAGGAATTCCAACAAGGATTGTTGAATTAATAGCAAACCTGTATACAGGCACTGAAAGTGCTGCAAAGTGTGGTGGGGGACTGTCGAGCTTTTTCCCTGTTAGTTCAGGCATGAGGCAAGGCTGTGTTCTTGCACCAACACTTTTCAACACTTGCATAGACAAGTGGGTAGAGCTACTATCCAAGGTCACTGTGGAGTAACTCTGGGCAATATCAAGGTTACAGACCTTGACTTTGCTGATGATGTTGCCATTTCTATCTGAATCTCTGGAAACCCTAGTGGCGGCTCTTGGTGCATTTAGCAATGAAGCAAAGCCCCTGGGGCTAGAGGTCTCCTGGACCAAGACCAAGATCCAGAAGTTTGGGTGCCTACTAGGAGACCCTGTGCAGTCGGTACGTGCTTGCGGTAAAAACATCGAAGTCACAGAGAGTTTTATATACCTCGGTAGTGCAGTTCACGACTCTGGGCTGTCAGACCAAGAATTCAGTAGACGGATTGGCCTGGCAGCAGGGGTCATGAAATCTCTCGACAAGAGTATTTGGAGATACCGGTACATGTGCAGAAGGGACCAAGCTATGTGTTTTCAAGGCCCTGATACTGCCAGTTTTACTATATGGTAGTGAAACTTGGACGCTATCTTGTGCTTTGGAATCTCGTCTTGATGCCTTTTGCAACAGATCCTTGCGCCGGATCATGGGGTACAGTTGGCAGGACCATGTGTCCAACCAACGGCTGCACCGTGAGACCGGTACAGGACCAGTTACTTGCACAATCCGTGATCGCCAACTCAGGCTATATGGCCACTTGGCTCGACTCCCACAGGATGATCCTGCCCATCAGGTTGTCTCTGTCCGAGACAACCCTGGGTGGAGGAGGCCTGTGGGACGACCGAGAAGATCGTGGCTTGGGCAATCGATCAAACCTGTCGTGAGGAACTAGAGATGGGCCGGGCCCCTGCCTGGCGGCTCGCCATAAGGGACCCTCGTAGATAGAAGCAAAGGGTGGATGCGGCTATGCGCCCCTACCAGCGTTAGCTCCCAAATGATGATGATGATATATATATGTTTATTTATTTTTATTGTTATTAATTGCTATCTGCTTATCTATATCTGTCTATATATATCTATCTATCTGTTTGTCTATTTTAATTGTTATTTATTGCTATATATATATATTTATCTATCTGTTTATCTATTTTTATTGTTATTTGTGTGTGTGGAGGGGATGAGTGTATTTGTGTGCGTGACTGTACGTATTCATGTGTATATGTATCTGTATGTTGATGTGGATGTGTGCGTGTGCGCGTGCGTAAATGGGGAACAAAAATAGAACTCCTGCTACAATAAAAAAAATATATATATAATAATAATAATAATAATAATGAAATTTAGAAAAAATAACAGGTAAATAAAGATAAACAAAAAACGAAAGATAATAAAACGGAACATATCTTTTTAAAAAATCGAAAACAGGCATCGAATCATCTAAAATCACAGACAACTGAGAGATCGCGTCGGCCGCCAGCTACCTGCTCCCCCTACCCCCCCCACACTCCCCTTCCCCCCCTCCCCCCCCCATATTTCCACGCGCGTGCTCTTGGAATTACCTTCATAAATTCACGTGCGTCAGACACCCAGTATGGTAGGGGGAGGGGGAAGGGGAGGGGAGAGGGGAGTTCGATGGGGGGATTGGAAAACGGAGGGAGGGGGAGGGGGGAAGAGAAAGGGGAAGGAAGGGAGGGAGGGAGGGGACGGAAGGGAGGGGGAGGAAGGGGGACAGGGGAAGAGAAAGGGGAAGGAAGGAAAGGGAGGGCGGGAAGGGGAAAGGGGGATGAAAGGGGGAGGGGGGAAAGGAGGAAGGGGTAAGAGAAAGAGGAAGAGGGGGGAAAGGAAGGGAGGGGAAGGAAGAAGGGCAGAGAAAGGGTGATGGGGGGAAAGGGAGGGAGGTGAAGGAAGGAATTGGAGAAAAAGGGGGGTGGGGGAGAGGAGGGGAGGTCGAAAGGGGTTCGAAGAAGAGGGAAGGGAGAAGAAGGGTAGAAGGAGGGAGGAGGAGGTTGAGGGAAAGGGAGGGAGGTGGGATTAGAGGTTAGGGTAAGCAAGGAAGGAGGGGTGGGAGGAGGGAAGGTAAGGTAAGGATAAGGAAAATAAAGAGGAAGGGAGAGAAAAGAAAGGAAAAGAGAGGGAAGAGGGAGGGGGAAGAAAGGGAAGGAAAAGAGAAAGAAAGGGGAGGGAAGAAAAGAGAGGGGGAGAGGTAAGAGAGAATAAAAAGGAAAACAAAGAGCTAAAGGGAAGGGAAGGAAAAAGTGGGGAAAGGGAAAGGAGAAAGGAAAAAAAATCAAATAAAAGTTGGAGGGAAGAAAATGGAGAGAAAGGCAAACAAGGAAAACAGA
>NC_061828.1:31079540-31092040 GCF_019202785.1 Penaeus chinensis | reverse complement strand
AAATATTTTGTGTTCTAGAAGGTCAAAGCTTGCCGAAATGGTAAAAAAACGTGTTATAGAGTTTTCAGTGGTTTTGATGTTGTACGAAAGAATATATATGGTGTGTTAATCCCGTGAATTTCACCGCTTTTTATATGGATGTCTCTGAGTCGGATCTATAAACAAAACGTCAATTGTTGTGTCCGGCCTTATTTCCATTTATTTAGCTTTATTGTGCGTTTCTGCTTCGTTGTACGTGTTCTTTTCACCTCAGGCTAGGGCAAAGAGGTAGCACAGAGCATTTTGGGGAGTTTTTGTAAGGTAAAACACGACCAGCAGTTAATGAAATGGACTAATTAATATCGGGAATTTTTTTTTTCTGAATATGAGTTTATTGAACTTTATTTACAGCTGTGTGTTAATTAGAAACTCTTATTAATAGGAATTATTGTAGTGAAGTCTTTCATTATTCCTTGTTTAGCTGAAGTATTGAATGTTTTAATTTCAGCTTTGGCATGGGACATACATGTATAGTACACCGAAGTCTAGATCAGTACTTTAAATTGAGAACTTAGTAAATTCTATATTTATATGGTAAATTCTTTAAATAAAAAGGTAACATTTCGCAAATCTTTGGGATACCTTGATGAACACTATGACAATTTTCATCTCTGGCATTTCCTGCTCAAATAAAAAATAAAGAACTTATGCAACAGAAGAGAAAGAATAGTTGACCAATCTTATATTAAGGTCCCTCACCATGCTTACATTGTGAGGAGAAATGTTATTTAGTCCACTTAAATCATTACTGTGATCTGTCAGGTAGTTCATGTATTACTACACACTTGTAAAAATTATTATTTTGTATTTATCATTGACTGATTTTCCTGATGTGTGTGTTAAATGCATTCTCTATTATTATTCTACCCCTTTAAAGTGTTTTAACGGATATTTACACAGTTCTATAGAATAACTTACTGTGCATGTTTGATTTCCCAATTGAGATTTTTGACAGACACCAGTAAAAATGTTTTGTTTTCAGTGTTGCATACATTCTGGATCATGTATAAATCAATACAGTGGCTATGCAGATGAAATAGACATTAGTAGCAATCACAGTTTGATATCTGCATCCATTAAGTACCTCCTATACTAAATAAAGTAATTGGAAACAAGCAATTCTGACATTAGATGGAAGCAGAGCAAAGTTTGTATGAATTGTGTGATTGCCCAAGGATTGGACAGATGCTTGTAGTTCTTCAAAAGATGGGGGTGCAGCTCGTAAACTTTCGGTGATATACTTCATTCCCTCCCCTGCTATTGAGACTATCATAAGATTGTGGACTCTATTTGCAATGAAAAATAATCATTAGGTACTTTCACATCACATAAGAATAAGCATAATGATATAGACATTGTTTTGGAAGGCCTAAAAGTCATAATTGTAAAAATTTACCACAAATGATAAGAAACAGACAAAAACAAGTAATATATGACCAGTCTTTCATCACCATGATATTGACCATTAAATATCTTGCCTGAAGACATATAGGTGGTGGTAATTGCTTGACTGCACATAACACTGGGTTCATTTACCTTTTAGCTTTTTTGTTGTTGATTTTGTGACAGCTTTGTCAGAGAAGATAATTGTTATCAGTCTATCAATTCCATTTTATGATTGTGTCTAAAGTTTTGATATTACCCTGTTCATTAAAAGTACTATATATATGTCTAGAACAAATATTACTGGGTTTCTTTGTTGATGCATAATGATTTTTTATATTAGAATAAATGTTATCATTGGCAATTTTGTTGACAAGAAATTACCTTAATAGATGAAATAAAGTTAAAGTAATCCTCTAAATATATGTTGAATTATTCAGTGAAGGTATAGCCAATTTATATAGAATACTTTTTTTTATGCATGATTTCAAGATGATTGAAAATTCAGCTTAGAAGGTAGTGGGTTATTTTGCATGAAATATTTGTCTGTTAACCATACATTTATAAAGAGGGTACCACATGACTTAAATAGATAGCATTACTAAACAGTCAGTGCTGCCATGAAATACTGCACATATAATAAACAATACTTAAAAGAACTATTATTGGGAAAAGCAATGCCAGAAAAAAGAAAGGCAGGAAAGTATTCTTTGACTTCTGATAATTATAATGCTATCAAGGAAATCATAGAATTAATTATGGTCAATCTATAAATTTTTTTATGTGTTTCTTCTGTATATTATCTTTGAAAATAGTTCAGTAATGGCAATGGTACAAAAATGATTGAAAAACAAAACAAAACAAACAAAACAAAATTGAAAGACCCTTTTAATATTTGTAATGAATGAAGGCAGAGAGGCAGGTCTTAGCTCGGCAGTTGCCATTTAGGATTTTCAGTGAGATGGAGTGGTGCTACCTGTACATACCTGCATGTATCTGCACCTCATGCTCAAGTTGAAACACAGTTTAAAGAAATTGCAAAATATTTGAAGCTTTACATCTGTTGGTGGTGGCCATTTATATGCTCAGTACACATTAACTACATTTAGTCTCTCTGACAGCCTAGCATAGGCCTGTGCAGATAACAAAGTTGAGGGTACAATACTTTTGTATTAATAGTATTATGGTTTGAGGTTGTGGTACTTTATGATGGTAAAAGGAGTCTTGTTTATGATTTTTCTATGTGAAAAATGGTCTATGTGGTGCCCCCTTAATACAAATTATCTGCACTATAACTTTAGTCACATGTACCATAAGTGATAGTGTTTGTAGCCTGATTATTTTTGTGAGTAATTGAAAGGATAAATATCCTTATTTTGTGCATTTACCTTGTGTATATTTTAAGCAGTAAGTGCAAAATCTTAGAATATGTGTGTGTGTGTGTGTGTGTGTGTGTGTGTGTGTGTGTTTTACATATACTTATATATACACAAACACATTTACATACACATATACACACAAATACATACACATACACTTATACATACTTTTTTTCTTATGTTGGGATATTTTAGCACTATTTTTTTACAAAAGAGAATTGAAAACATATATGTATACACAATACTGATTCTATTCTACTTCATATACCTGAAAGAATCAACCAGACAAAAAAAATACGTGCTCTGCCCACCTTAATCGCAATGTATTATTTGCATTTACACAGAGATGGCTTCATCAGTCTTTGGCACCTGCGAGTCCATTGTCAGTTCTACCTATCAACTCAGATAACCCTTTTCCTTGATTTTTTTGAAAGGATCTCTTTTATTATTTTATTTTTTTTATTTTTAATGCTCATTAGGTCAATAATAATGAGAACAGTATCAGCATTATTAGAAAGGTGCAGTCACTTTGGCCTGCGACTTGACTCCGTGGTGGATGAGTACTTGTGGAGACATCTCTATGCAACAAAATTCATTGAAACTACAGTGGACAGTGCATAAATCTTAGACAAATGGGTGAAAGGAATTCACATTGATTTGTGAGTGTGTTTGAATCTTATTTTGCATGTTAATAGGTACTTATTAATGTAAGAATTTAGTTGGAGTGATGGTGAAGCTATTATTCAAGGTTTCTGTTAGAAAAAGAAAAAAAATTATCTTTGGGAAGAGAAGCATGCAGTTCATTAGTCTCGTTATTAGAGTATATAATTTTGTGAACTTAATTTTTAGTTGAATGTGTATATTGTGCCAAGTTCCAGCAAGAGATACCAAGAATTTCAATTTTCATACTAGGACGTTGACATAAATGGTGTAATTATGGACAACGGGAGCCAGACTTCACCTTCAAGTAAACAAGTGTGCAAGAGAACACAGTATGAGGACCCCTTCGCTCTACATTCATTGCTCTCCACTTCAGGTAGGTGTATGCCCCTAACTGTTCCTAACATTTGCTTGATATTTTCGCTAGGTGGATATAAGACAGCAAAATTAGTGATGATGATATTGAAGGATGTTATGATGTTTTGAGTCTGAGATGCTTGCATATCATGTGATTGGCAGTCTGAGACACTTTTGCACTGTGTCCTTTTTTCATATATTACTATTTTTTTTTTTTTTTTTTTTTTTTTTTACGTTTAATGAAGAAATTGTGCATGAGAGAGAGAGAGAGAGAGAGAGAGAGAGAGAGAGAGAGAGAGAGAGAGAGAGTTGCAATAATTTGTATTGAATTCATGTTGCAGGGAGCCTCTTGGATAATGAGAGCGCACTCTTTCTGGGCCCATTGATGCCTCCCTTACGTAGCATTGAGGACCAGTGTGAAGGCAGTAACCCACAGGGGGGCAGTGGCCGAGGGATCCTGCAGCCCTCCAGTGTTCCCACCTCACCCCAACGGAGACATAGCGGCGTCACTTCCCCGCCTCCCCTCTCCCCCACCCCCCTCGGCGCATCAGCAGTTTCCACCTCGTCAGACCCTAACTTTCATGCTACTAGCCTGCGGGAAAGAAATGCTGCCATGCTTAACAATGAACTCATGGCTGATGTACACTTTGTTGTTGGGCAGCCAGGTACGGGAAGTGAGTCATCGCGGTTGTACTGCCAGTTGGGCATTTGCGTTGCTTGAAATCCTCATATTTCCCTAGAGGTTTAGATGTAATTCGACTTTTTAGAATTAGGTTAAAAGGTAATTTATGTTACTAGAGATGAAGTTGCTTCATAAATTGTCTTAATGTTTCATATATTAGTAAGGGATAAGAGGGATTCATTTGAGGGAGTGTCTCTTTTAATGGTATTTGATTATATATATATATATATATATATATATATATATATATATATATATATATATATGAAAAGAATGTTACTATATTCTTTCTACTTATGAGCTATTGATTGATATATGTCTATATTCTAATATGAGTAACTTGTATTGCAAGTAAGAATTTGTTAATTTCATTGTTTTGCCAATAGGAAGTACTCAGAGAATACCAGCACACAAATACGTATTAGCAGTTGGTAGCAGCGTATTCTATGCCATGTTTTATGGAGGCCTGAAGTCAGAAGACGAAATTCAGGTCCCAGATGTAGAACCTTCTGCGTTTCTAACTCTGCTCAGGTGAGGATACTTTGAGGATATATTATGCTTTGTGGATTTATAGCATAGATTTGTTATTTCATTTGATATCTAATTATTGTGATATGGTCGTGTAGTTAAAAGTTTTATGGACTATGCAAGAAGTTGAAGGGGCATCCATAGTTCTAGAGTAGTGAGGAGTGAAAGTATATTATGACTAAATACTTCATTGCATTAAACAGAATTAAAGTTACATGTACGTTCTTCTATGCTTACATTGCAGGTATCTTTACTGCGATGAGATACGTCTTGAGCCGGACACTGTGCTAGCCACTCTTTATGCAGCTAAGAAATACCTAGTTCCTCACTTGGCCCAACAGTGTGTAAAATTTCTCGAAGTCTCTTTAACAGCTCGTAATGCTTGTCTCCTGCTCTCTCAGTCTCGCTTATTTGAGGAACCTGAATTAATGACACGATGTTGGGAGGTCATTGATGCACAGGTATGCCAAGTGATTTACTTCTGTTTGAGTGACATTTTTAAAGCAGAAGATATACACATATGTATGTATCTTTCTTTGTGCAGTCTCAAGCTTCATTTTTGTAAAGCCAGATTTTACTAGTGATTTGTTTGCACTTTTTCCTCTTTCTGTTCCTCCCTTTGTTTGCAAGTTTATATCCATGGATTGACTAGGAGAAACTTTTTTTTTTTTTTTTTTTTTTTTTTTTTTTCTCCTCCTCCAAAGGATAATTAAGAGGCCATATTACTAGCGGTATCTGAATTTGTTTAATCCATCAATATTTGCTCTTATTTCATGATTGATTAATAGTATCTAATATTTTTATTATTTTTAGCTATCAATGTAACTGAGGACTTAAGCTAAGAGAAAAGGATATGTATTTCAGAAAATTGAATATCACAGAAAAAAGAATCACACAACAAAAAGTTACTTACTGTTATTATTCATGCACTAAGTTATGGACTACCTAAAGAGATAAATTGAAGTCTGTGTAAGGAAAACAGTTTATTTCTGTCTAGATAAAGCAAATCAAATGACAATTATGGTACGTTGGAAAATGGCAAAAAGCTAAATATGCTTATGCAAAAAAAAGAGAAAACAACATTGCAGACGGGAGGCATAGAGTCTTTGTCACCGCATAAGAGTGTCCGTGTGCACTCAGCCTACAAGCCACGCACACATCAGAGTGGCTGATCAAGTGAGCCTAATGCCCGTATTTTGGGCCGTGTGATGGCAGGGAAGCATCCGGATCCAGTGGGTTATTTGCATATTTTCTTTGGTTTACGAATGTTCTATTTGCTTTTATTTTGCCAAACTTTTGTGTAGATTATTATATATTTGCATATTGATTACGTTTAAAATCACCTGATATGGATTTTTTTCTCCTATGCTCTAGAAACGGTAAAATTGTAGAATCAGTGGATATCAATTTTATGAAAGTTGTTATTTTATTAGACTAGTTCAGGGATCTATGTGTAATCAAAATTAATAAATTAAGATTACAGTGGACATGGCATACATATCGTCATCAGCAATCATTGGCAAATAGGGAATGCGGTAGAAAAGGTATGAATGAGAATGAATATCTTCACAATACAAGAGATGTATTTAACTGGTTTCGATTATATCTTGGTCAGAAATACAAGATATAATCAAAACCAGTCAAATACATCTCTTGTATTGTGTTAAGATATTCATTCTCATTCATACCTTTTCTACATTTGTCAACATGAATACAGTTCATGGAACGCAGCTTTATTTTTTAGGAAGTTGAACCCTAAGGTAGAAGCATTAATTACACCCTTTTTGCACCCTTCAATGTTTGCATTTAATAGACTTCTTAGATAAAATTGTAGGCATTGCCCTTTTTAGAAGTATTTTAAGAATATAGATATAGACTATGTGCTTGAGCCGACTGGATATTATGGTCCTATTCCATGTTACACCCTATGGGATATTGTGTATTGCTGTTCGTCATTCATTATTTGTTGTATTTTTGTGGTCCATTTGTAGATGACCTCTGTAGTTGACTTCAAAAATGCTTGATCACTAAGGAGTCAGTTACTCAGCCTCTCTGAAGTTATTTAGTTATGCGATTCCTTGAATTTTCAGAAAGAAGTTATTCTCATTACCACTGGTATTAACGTGATGATAATAGTGATGATAGAAAATGATAATGAAGATGATTGTAAAAACAGAAAATTCTTGGAATAGTAAGGAATAGAATTAACCCAATGCCGCCGGAGAAAATTTAAAAAAAAATGGGGAAATGTTGTGCCTATTTTCTATATTTTTGTGTGAAATGTCTGCCCATAGATGGCTCTGCTAGCGCTTAGCCACAAAGGAGTCACTTAGTAGACCTTGTGACCATACATGATTTGAATTGGCGGGAAAAACTTATTTTTTACTAGTGCTATGAATATCGATGGTGTTATTTTTATTATAAACATTATAATTATCATAATGTTTTTTAATATTAATAACAGCAAAATAAGATAACGTAAAATATTTCGTAAATCAAAGAAAAGGGTGTGCGGGCGAGACGAGCAGTACTCCTAACTGGCTCATTGGTGACTTAGTACAAGTATAGCCATCTATGTGTAAAAACAATCAAAGAAGTACTGACAATAGGCATAGCACGTGTCTACCCGTTGTACCCGTCGGCAAGGGGTTAAGAGTGGGATCAGTTCTTAATAACTAACCAGTTGTGAAGCCACCTATGTGCAAAGAAAATTTATAGAACAAAAGAACAGTAGTATAAAGGAATAGATGGATAGAAAGAGGAATGATGAAATGATATTTCCATTGATTTTGTAATATATTTCTGTTAGTATGGATAGGTCCATGTTGCCTCATCATTGTTATTATGTTATCTGCTGTGTTGTGAATTTGAGTAAGATTGGTGATGCATATCTTGGAAAGCACGTGAGGCTTTCCGGTCAATTTTCTTCATTAACCCCTTGATGACGGGTAAAGAAAACAAAAAAACTAAAAAACTAAAAAAAACTAAAAATAAATAAATAAATAAATTAAAAAAAACGCTCATGAGATCAATGGCAACGCGCTGACTTTGAGCACGGGAGTTGGGTACATCAAGCTGAATCACTGGCTCGTAGCGCTTCGGCACACCGCGGCAGCATACAGCCGCACGCCACAGACCGAGCGGTTTGTTTTGACACCTCACGGTGTGACCCGTCAGGAAGGGGTTAGAATTATAGTTGGTTCAAATTTTTGTCTATTATTGCTCTCTTATTCATCTTTTCTCTCCTTTTTATTTTCTCTTTTTGTTTTTTCTTAGAAATGGTAACTTCCTGGGTCCTTATTTAGATTCTCCATTCCAGGCTGAGATGGCACTACAGTCAGATGGTTTTGTAGATATTGACTTTCCTACCCTAACAAGTGTCCTTTCAAGAGAAACGCTGAATTGCCGCGAGATCATTTTGTTTGAGGCAGCTTTATCATGGGCCGAGGCAGAGTGCACTCGCCAGGAGATCGATCCCTCTCCCGACAATAAACGAAAGGTAGGAGGCTGTGACGTTGTTTCCTGCCTTGCGCTATTGTTTCAGGGGTTAAGATGTAATTTGTTTAATTTGTGCTTTTTAAATGTTCCATCTTGTAGTAAGTATGGGGAGCGAAAGGCTTTGTGTTCTGTGAGATACAGTCTCTTACCACTTCCTTAATCATAATTTTGACTATCATCTGGAAACCATATGTCTTATAGGTAAGAGATCTTAATTTAACCCCACCTACGGGCAGGTGCTGAACTCAGCCTTGAATCTAATCCGCATCCCATGCATGGAGCTCGGAGAATTCGCAAACGGGGCGGCACAGTCGGGTATTCTCTCCTTGCAGGAGACCACAGACCTCTTTTTGCACTTCACAGCTCGCAACAAGCCTGCTGTTGCCTACCCAGTTAAGCCGAGGCAGGGACTAAAGAAACAGATATGCCATAGGTAAGATCCTGTTTTGCATTCCTTAGTATTTTCAGCCTTTTTATAGATGGTAAAGACTTAGTATTTTCATCCTTTTTGTAGATGGTAAAGACTTAGTATTTTCATCCTTTTTGTAGATGGTAAAGACTTAGCATTGTTCTATTTTTCAGTTAAATTGTTCATGTTCATGCCATATCTTAGATTGTTTTGATAAGAGGAATGATAAAATTATAGTATTTTATGAGACAATGTTTAGTATTTATAAATAGGGTATGACATCTAAACATCATGTGTGTACAATTCAACAGATTCCAGTCATCAGCCTACAGAAGTAATCAGTGGCGCTACAGAGGGAGAGTTGATTCAATTAACTTCATGGTCGATAAACGAATATTTATTGTTGGTTATGGTCTGTATGGGTCCTCGAGTGGTGCAGCTGATTACAGTGTCAGGATTGAGCTAAAGAAATATGGAGAGGTAATGTACCACAAGGGTATTGGAACTCTTGTTATGCTTTTTTATATTTATCTGTGTGTGTGCGTGTGCGTGTGCGTGTGCGTGCGTGCGTGCGTGTGCGTGCGTGCGTGCGTGCGCGTGCGTGCGTGCGCGTGCGTGTGCGTGCGTGTGCGTGCGTGTGTGTGTGTGTGTGTGTGTGTGTGTGTGTGTGTGTGTGTGTGTGTGTGTGTGTGTGTGTGTGTGTGTGTGTGTGTGTGTGTGTGTGTACATATATACATGTATACATATCTATATATATATATAAATACACACATACATACATACATACATACATACATACATACATACATACATAAGGTACTACGTTGTCACATGTAAGATGTGCAAGTTTGAATTTGTAGAGTGAGGAAGTATTTGATAACTGGCTTAAGTATATACAAAGAAATATTTCATGTTTATGTATTTGTAGTTACATACATAAAGGTTGTCTTCATCCCTGTCAGGTTCCATATCTCTCTGAGGTATAGGGTATAAACAATCCTGAAAGAATAGTCAGTAATAGAATAAATCAATTGAAATTGCTGAAAATATAACATCAAATTCTCAAAACAACAACACTTAGAAACTACCCACTACATCCCCTTTATCTACAGGTATCTGGTTATTCTTCTACGTTTCATTTACTAGTATCTTGTAGGTCATTCTCTCTCTCCAGATTCTTGCCGAGAGCACCACAAAATTCTTCTCTGATGGATCCTCCAACACCTTCCATGTTTACTTCGCCCACCCTGTGCAAGTGGAGAGGGATGTGTACTATACAGCTTCAGCTATACTAGATGGCGCTGAGCTGTCCTACTTTGGCCAGGAGGGCATGAGCGAGGTCACCGTGGGGGCCGTCACGTTCATGTTCCACTGTTCATCGGAGAGCACGAACGGCACTGGCGTCCAGGGCGGCCAGATTCCTGAGCTAATCTTCTATGGGCCGACATCGGATGCGTCAGAGAAGTAATCAGTGTCGTCCTCTCAAACGAGCGGTGGCAATTCTAGCTTATTCAATGGTTATACCATTAAATGTATCATAGATCCTTAAGGACACCTGTATATGGTGGTTTTATTCTTCCTCTTTTAATACAGTGTATATAAACCTTATACAATTATGCAAACCGATCATGATGGATTCTTTTGGTTTGGGTAATAAAATTTGGGGTTTTTGATATCATAAGTAAGTTGTGCACTGATCGTCAAAAAATCTGGTAGAAGTCAAAATAGAGCAGTACTCAGCAATAACATAGCAAAGTAGAGGTAAACAGATAGTGATGTAAACTTGCAACAAGTCCATTGTCCTACCATTTTTTCTTCTTGAGATCAAAGTAACATAAAAATGCATCTTATCCATAAAAATCAGTTATGATATGTCTCTTCTTACCGTTCACAATGCTTTTCCTCTAAATATTCTGTTCGAAATAATGGTAATGCATATTATTTAATTGAATGTTTCGAATAAGATATTTAACGTATGTGTTTATGCTAAGGGATTATCTGAGACTTGACTTTTAAGTGGGTAAGCATTAACTTGTAATAAAGGTGTGCATACTGTAAGCTATACTAAACTGAATCTCTTTATAACTCAAAGCCTTGGATTTATATCTTCAGTTATCTCTACCTTCATTTTTATTTTAACTTATCAGTCAAATGTTAGTTTTGATGGTAGAAAATTATATATCTAAAATGACATTTTGTAATATCGTTTTTATATATTTTTCTTTCAGGATTTCTGTAAAAAGAAATGGGTAGAATTTCAGTCAGGTGGTTGATTTTATGTAAATTGTATATTTGTTTATATAATTTGATATAAAAAGAGGAGGATATATAATGTGTGCCGAGTATGTGTGTCCAATGATACCAAGAAATACTGCTAGTTTCAAATGAAATCCATTGTAGCTGTATATATATTTTTTTTATTTTATTTTTATTTTATATTTTTTTGTTTTTTAATATACAAGACATACTTTGTTATTTTCAAATGCAAATTAAGTGTGGGAAATGTTTTAAAATATAAGAGAAAAGCCACATAGAGAATCTCATTGTGAAGAAGTACTTGCTTAAAGCATGGTCCTTCTTTCCTCAAATATTGCTACAAGTCGTAATTTGTTCAATGCTCCACTCAAACTAAGGAAGAAAGCACTATTTACCTATAGCCCTCCGATTTGTTATCCATATGCAGCATGCCAGTTAATTGATATTATCTTCAATGTAATCTCTGGAATTATTAATATATTGTAGGATGAAGTTTTTAATTGCCGAAGCATGGAAATTGTGTCACTGAGATTGTATGTATAAACAGTGACACTTCTGTATGAGCATTTTCTATGCTGTATTATTGATATTTATTTAGTTAAGTCTTTAAGACTTGGTATCAACTTTTCTTATGTATAAAATATATATATAAATAAAACATTATTGCTGTAAATATAAACTTTACAACCTTAAGTACATTTCTGTATTTTTTATGTAGATATGTTGAACACAGAGGATTTTGTGATATGTCACGCATATCTTTTGCATCGAATGCATGGTTCAAGTTAAAGAACTCCAGGTTTAATTTAGCTTTATGCAGCAGAAGTATTGTATGCAGAATCGTGCAGAAAACTGGTAATTGTACAGTAGTCAATTCATGATTATTAATTAGATATAAGACGCAGAGAAATCAGAATCAAGATACAAGCTTTTTTTCCTTATCTAAAACGTACAGTATAAGACCATTACGAAAGTGATGTTGTATGCTAAATAATAGGATCCATCGTAAGTCAGTAATATGTGCCATAAGAGTTAAGGCAAAAGAGTAAAAGTGTATGGTGCAGATAGTTTAGAATGCTGTAGGATTTAGTACTTAGAGAATTGAATCCTGCAGTTTAGAACTCTGACTCACTGGAGGGAAGGTAGAAGGGCCATATATTCTATGTCATTTGCTACTGCTACAAACTTAAGAATGTGGTAGGAAACAGATAACATAAATATGAATCTAGGAGTACATGCATGTCAATCATAGTATTACATTAAAAGTCCAGTGGTCTCAACCTGTGCACTACGACACTGTAGTGTGTAG
>NC_061828.1:31034540-31052040 GCF_019202785.1 Penaeus chinensis | reverse complement strand
AGAACCAAAGCAGAAAGAGGAGGAACCTGTCAAGCTTTTGGACATACAAGAAGAAGTCAAAATCTCTGAAGATGTTGCTCCCAAAGCTGATGTAACAGCAGCAGAATTGGCCAAGGAGGAGGTGACGGCAGATCAAAGACAGGCTGATGAGGAAATGGATGTTTTTGAGGAGAAGGAGGAAGATGATGTACCAATTCCTCCCAAGAAGGAATACAATCTGGACTTCTTAGATAACCTAGATGATCCAAACTTGAATCCTTTTGCAACCAAGACCGCAGTGAATAATTCCCCTGACAAGAAAGATGGCCCAGGGGCTAATAGCAAACTGGTAGAGGCCCCACCAAAAGCCAAGGAAACACTTATTGCTGATGTTATAGAAAAGGATGAGAAGGTAACACAGATCAAGACTCTAGAAAACTTAGTTGTGGAAGACATTCCGACTTCCTGTGTAAAAGTGGAGAATATCGCCAAAAGTGAGATGGTGAAATCTGAGACACCTGAAGAACCCTCAGGAACACAAGAGGAGGATGAGCCAATTCTCCCCAAGAAAGGATACAATCTTGATTTCTTGGATAACCTCGATGATCCAAACTTCAATCCCTTTTCACTGAAGACCACAGTCACCAATTCCCCGGACAAGAAGAACGGGACAGTGGCCGAGAGCAAAACGCCAGAGGAAGCCCCAAAACCCAAGGAAAAGGTCGAGAAGAAACCTGTAGCCAAAGAAGAAAAGAAGGTAACACAAAAGACTTCATCTGCAAAGGAAAAGGAGACTGTTAAAATTAAGACAGTAATGCCTAAGGAAGATAAGGCAGAAGAAAAATTGGAAGCACAAGAAGAGGATGAAATCATTCCTCCCAAGAAAGGATATAATCTGGAGTTCCTGGATAATCTAGAGGATCCGAACTTCAATCCCTTTACAACCAAAACCACTGTGAGCGGTTCCCCAGACAAGAAAAACTGTCCTGCGGCTGAAAACAAGGTGGCAGCAGAAGGTGCAATGAAGCCAAAGAAGGTGGCAGAGAAGAAGCCCGTTGCAGATGTCAAGGAAGAGGGTAAGGCAACGCAAATGAAGAAGACTTCAGAAAATGCTTCCAGTGCAAAGGAAAAGGATGCTCCCAGAAGTAAGACAGTGGGGGCCAAGAAGGAGGCAGAAAGCAAAGGTACCACAGAAGTACAAGAAGAGGAAGAGATAATTCCTCCTAAAAAGGGATATAAGCTAGACTTGGATCATCTTGATGATCCAAATTTCAATCCTTTTGCAACAAAGATGTCTGTGAGCAATTCTCCAGACAAGAAAAAAGAACCAGCAGTAGAGAGCAAGAAGGTGGAGGAGAATAAAGTCTCTGAGGAAGTGCCAAAGCCTGAAGAGGAAAAGAAACAGATTAAGGAAACCAGAAAGCCAGTTGCTATGAAGAAGAGGAGCCCAGTGGCAAAGGCTCCTGAAGAAAAGCAAGATGATGTTGCAGCTGAGCCAAAGGGAGTGTACCAGCTAGACCTAGATCCTTTTGAGGATCCCAATTTCAATCCTTTTGCAACCAAAGCAGCAGTTTCAAATTCTCCTGGGAAAACAAATGTGTCTGTTGGTGAAAAGGAGGAGAAAAATTCAGGAACTTCTCAAGAAAAGAAAACTCAGGCTGAGGATGCAAAATCTATGAAGAAAAGTATCAAGGAAGATGCTGAGAAAATGGAAGTAGACATTGTTCCCAAAAAAGTTTCTCACCTGGACTTCTTAGACAACTTGGATGATCCAAATTTTAATCCATTTGCAACAAAAACAGCTGTATCTAATTCTCCAAGTAAAGGGAAGACAACAGCAGGAGAAAACACAGGTAGAAGAAAAAATACAAGACCACAAAGACAAAAACATTGTAGAAACACAAACCACAGGGTCACAAATTACCAAGAGTGAGTTTGTTAGTTCTCTAGGAAGTATCGACTTTGAGCAGATATCCAAAGAGGCGATACGACTGGCTTCGGAAGTTACTCCAAAGACTCCCGAGGACCAGAAGATGAGTGAATTGGCCCAGCCACCGCGGGATGTCTTCAGTCCCCTACCGGCAAAGCACTCGTCAGCAAAACAAGATGCTTTTGCAATGGACGAATTCACCAGTGCCACAGAATGTAAGTTTTTTTTTTTTTTCTTTTTTTCTTTTTTTTCTTTTTTTTCTTTTTTTACAATTTTAGATTCGTGTGCAATAATGATTGTTCTGAAATGTTTAAACAGTTTTATATAAACTGCAAATTTAACAGTCTCTGGTGGTGACCAAGAACTTTCGGAAGGAGAAAACTTTCAGGATGCAACCTGTTATCCAAGTGAGTTACTGGATAAAGGATGAGGTGTTTAGTTAGAAAAAAAAAATGGGAAACAGTGGTTTGTATTGAATAGTACTTGTGGTACATCATCCTGAAATTAGATAATAATTTCTAAGTAATGTGAGTTGTGAAGCAGGTGCTGATGTATTTTTTTCATCATTCTAATATCATTAGTTCATGATTAGCAGTTTTTAAGGGTATATACTTGACTTTTAATTGGCTGTCCCTTGTCAGCCTTAGAGAAAAGTATTATATATATTGTATCATAGCATTTTTAGAAAGGGATGATAATTTTCATTAGAAATTATTGTGGGTGATTGTTCTTGGTAGATTAATCTTATGATGACAAAGTAATGTACAGTGGAGTAATAAAAATCTTGATAGGAAAATAAAATGACTAACTACAGTATACATTTAGTTGTAGAATACATTAATTTAAAGTTATAAATACTGTGAAGGGTGTCATGACATTAAGATGCCTTTTAGATACAGTATGTAAAGTTGCTAACAGAATTAGGGAATGTTTAAATGCAATTAACATAAACATTTGGTATTGTGTTAGCTGACTAATTGAGTCCATATACAAGAATATATTCTGTCCTCCATTATCACCTGTCTATATTGAAAGAACCATGAACACTTAATATATAACTTTGAAAGGGTACAGTTTATTAACCTTCTCTTCTTTTGACAGTCTTCAATAACCCAGAAGACCTTGATGTCCTGGGTTCACACGGGATGGAAGGAGACAAGATTAATCTGGTGCGAAATTCCCTCTACGTCAAGTTTGATCCTCTGGTTTCTGGTCGTCAGTCTCTGGCTCCCATGCTTGCCCAGCAACTTCTTGGGTGAGCTTTTTTGTTTTGTTCCCCTCTATTTTTTATGTGAATGAGTTGAATTCATCAGAACTGTAATAATAATGATCAACTCAGATGCTTTGTTTTTTATTTTTACTTTTTTCAAAATAGTTTTCTTTTTATTTATATATTTTTTTTACATTGTCTTTTATGCTAATCCAATAATGTTCCTTGCAGTACTAAGGAGGAAGATGATCCACGCAGATTTAGTGGACTGATATCCTTCAGCCCTTCCCCTATCAAGGTAAGTACATCCCACAAACTGTGTATTGAAACTCAAATGTCATTAGAAATTTCTCTGGTTTATGGTACCTTACACACTGGATTACAAGGATGCAATTAACTAATAATTTCTGTTCTTTTGATTTTTTGTTGTTGTTAATCTGCACCTGTATGAATTTAGCTCATGAATGCATATCTGGCATGCAGGTAATATAAAATCTTGACATTTTCAGCCACAGCGATCAAGGGATGCTAATGGCACACCTGTCAGACCACAAACAACAACACGAGCCGATGAAACTCTAGTTTTGGATAGTACTGCACTGGATAGCACAGTGGTAGGAGAGAACAGCAATATATCCATCATGTCAGGTGGCCCAGCCCTTAATAACACGGTGATAAGCAATGCCCCAGGTGAAAGTGCAAACGAGACGGTCATTCAGGCTGTTGCTACAGAGAAAATGGTGCCAGAACGTGTGATGAACGAAAGGCTGAAGAACCTTGAATTGTCAATGCAGGCAAGTAATTCTGGTTTGTGTAATGAAGTTGAAATCAAATTTTTAGTGAAGCAAAATGTATTAGGGTATTTTTGTCTATTTAGTAAGACTATTGAATTCTTTGCATTCAGGACACTTTACTGAGGAAGATAAGAGCTTTTGAGGAAGAACAGAAGAAGAGCAAACAGCAGATTGAAGAACAGAATATTGCACTTGCCAGCATGGAGGAAGAGAATGGGACACTGAAGTGAGTTGTGGAAAATTGAGTAGGAGTTTGCCATTTTGAAATATTTTTTGAATTATCTCCTCTTCAGTTGAGCCGTAAAAGAGAATCATCATTAACCTTTTATTATGTTTAAGGGCAACAATTGTCAAGATGCAAGAGGTCCTGGCCAAGATCATGAAACAAGAAGAGGCCAAGGAGAAAGAGCGCAAGAATCAGCTGGTGCTGCTGGAGAATCAGTACGAAGCCAAAATACTGGCCCTGCAGAAGGAGAGCCAGCAGTACCAGGATGAGCTGAAGAATGCCGAGGCTCCGTTCTTTGATCTGGTCAAGTAAGGAGGGCAAACTTGTCTGCTTAATTTCATTTCTGATAGGATGGCAAGGGTTTGTGGTGAAAGGTTTAGGTAAGAACAATAGTAGAGCAAGTATAACAAAATGAATGCATATCATATTTCAATGTCGTCTTCTAGGAAATTCGAGCGGTTGAGGGAGGTGACGGAGTGCCTGCGAAGAAATGAGGAGAGCCTCAAGTCGGAAAATGAAGGAATTAAGGGAAAGTTGGCCCAGAAAGAAGAAACCTTCAAGAATGTCCTGCAGACACTAGAAGAAAATTATGCCAAGTGAGTTTAACTACATTATTTTGCCTGTAATGAGAAATGTGTACATCTAAATCATGTGGGGTTTACTTTAGTAGTGACCGACAGATTGGAAAAGGGAAAGGCAATGCTTACTTAAATAATGACATTACTCAGACCAGTCTCAGAAAAGTACTAAGGTGTTTTTAGGTAATTTTTAACGAGGGGGAGGTGATTCTTCTGGAGATAGATTTGCAAATTTTTACCACTTTACTTTTGCATGCGGAACCTTTGATATCAGTTTTAAGAGAGATTTGATAATTTAGAACCCTTTCAAAAGAATAGTTTGATAATCTGTTTTTGTTTTCTCTTTTTAAGAATTAGATTTTTATTTTGGACAGTAGACACAAAGTTAACCATTTTTAAAAGTTAGTAAAATGTGTTGCTTATTTTAATTATTGTAACAGTAAGTGATAATACTTTTTAGTTTAATTTATTCCTTATGATTGTGTGCTCACTCTCCTCCCAGAATTTATTTTACATGTTAGTGTTCATCATCTCCTGTATGCTACTTGTAAGCCATGGGAGTGTCTCTATCCTTTCTCAAAGGTCTAAAAAAGCTGTAATGGTATATACATGGTTTTCCCATCAGCTAGAATTTTTTTTTTTTTTTTTTTTTTTAATAGGTATAGTTTTACCTAGTAATGAAGGTTTAGATTTCTTTGTATTGCAATATATACAATTTTTTTTAATAACTACAGGGCACAAGAAGAATTCTCTCAAGAAAAAGAAAAGCATGAAAAGGAGCTTGGCAAGGCCTCAGTAATGCTGAAGAGAGCAGAGGTGAAGATCCTATCCCTCACGTCGTCCTTGGAGGAAAAGATTGCCGACAATCAACGGTTGGCTGCACTTTTGGACGACATAACGAACAAGTTTGGCTGAAGTGGAGGTCGGGAGGAAGATTCATCTGTGGTATCTCTTTCACCTTGCTAAATTTATTATCTTTAGCTTTAACTTTGCTAAACTATCTTGTTGAAAAATTCTTATTTAACTGTATGATGCTAGTATATAACCAGCCTCTTAATTTTAGGCCATTTTTATGATTTCACATTAATATTAATGGGTTTTTACTGATTTTACTGATTTTTCCCTTTCTTTTAAGTCTTCTTTGTCTGTCAGAAGAATATATTTTATTACCTTATAATAAATAATACTATAAAAGAAGGTGTATTTATTAACAAAATATAGGTTCAACTGTTTATTTTATCTATGACAATCTACACACTTTGGTATCATAGTACAGAGGCACTGGTGAATAAGTAAAACAAGGAGGGAAAAATGCTATTGTCTATGGCATTGAAAAATGCTTATATGAACGTAAAAAAAAAACTGAAGAAATGGCCACATATTTATAGTATGGCACAATTCACTGTTTGATTGAGTTTTGACTGAAGAAGAAGACTAGCGACATAAAAAAAAATCAAGCAGATAACATCATTGTCAGTTCCATGTATACAAATGTTTAACAATCACATTCACTATTACAGGAAGAACAAGCATCGTGACTAGAACTCTATGAGTTTACCATTTCTATTTCCAACTTTACTGACAGTACAGACAAGCTTCAATAGATTTATGATCTATAAGCTGGAATAAATTTCCTGTAAATGCTCCAGCACACCACTTAATGCCCTATGTGTAACAGATCATCCACACTTATCTTAAAGATTCCTTACTCCCTGCCTCAAGAAATAACGACTCAGTCATACATCATAACATCACAATGCACCAAACAGTACACATTTAAATATATAATTTATATTACCTTCATTACTTACAATAAAGAAAACAGCACATTTTTAAGTTAACAAATCACTAGGTGTCTTGCTACATCTTATGATCAAATATTGTAAAAAAATAAGAAAAGGACTCAAGATTTTGACAGGCACTGGTGAGAAGCAGATTTGTGAAATATTTTAACCTGAATGTTTGTGAAAAATGACCTAGATGAAATGTATCTAACAAATATACATGCAAACCAAATTGGTCCTCAATATTTTTTTTTCTACTTGTATTTTACATTTGGGGAAAAATAGTACTTTATTGTATTTAAACTAGATCTTTAAACTGTCAAAATAAGCTGTTATTTTCATTACTAAGATTCCACATATTACTCAGATTCTTTATTATCTTTTCATATTGTATCATCTTGCTCATATTGCATTAATACTATCTTAAGAGGTGCATTAATCATTTTTTTTATGAAACACTGTGTGGTCCCAGTGCTGCTACTTGCAACCGACGACTTGCTTCTTCTGCCGATTTTTGGCGACTCTCGGTAATCTGGAGAGCCCTCATTAACTGGGCATTTTCCAGGTACAACTCCCTGACAAGAGAGTCGCTGCGACTGGCCTTGCTCAACTGAGAAAAAAAATTTGAGGTGTAATGAAATCCTTAAGATAGTCATGATTTTATAAATATATTTATGGGGCATACATGTGCTGCATAAAATCAGATCTGCTCTTTAATAAAATGTAATATAAAAATGATACTGCTGTATCTGCAACAGTGTCTTATAAATATGTGTAGATTTGATGATGGATGATTACATAATAGATAAAAATTAGATATTTATTTACTGTGTAGGGACTGATACCTACAGTCATAATATTTTGAAAATATATAGAAATCTATAGATGTGATGGGCTATTTTGGCGATGAGATGATATATTAAAAGTGCATTCATCTGAACTTGTTTAAAATATACACTATGCCCACCAAGGCCTTCTCCAACTTGGTAGAATGATGTGCGTCTGGAAACCCATCCCTGACTGAAAGATGTGGCACAGAATCCCAAAAATCTGACTAGGATGATCCCAGCTGTTTGATGACCTCCATGACCTACCCCAGTCATGAGCAATCTTGTTTAACTTTCTGCATGAGCTTGTGGCAGAAACCCTCACCTGATCTTTGTACTTGGCAATGTGCTGGCCAAGCATCTGCTGGGTGGCAGCCATCATGCCCTCAAGGTTCTGCACTTCTGCTGCATGCTGCTCCCTTGTTACTAGTGATAGGATTATAAATTGGAAAAGTTAAGAGAAATATACAGGACATTTATCAAGAAGTTGGGTATAAAAACAAATGATCAATCAAACAATATTGGATTTCATCAAGTTATTTTGTAATACATGAATATGAAAAAGTTACCTGTGAGTATGTGATGTGCATGAGTGTGATGCTGACGCAATGCGGCTTCTAGGTAACGGAGACGACTCTGGCACTGACGCAACTGAGCTCTCAGTGATCCATTGATTGTCTCTTCGCCAACACTTCCGGCACCCTAGAGAAGGGGAAAGCAAACCATTTTTTATCCCCAATTTTCATGCATTTTCATTATTATAGTTAGAAGAGGACACCAAACCCATTCTCATGCAGAAATTAACATACCCGAAAGAACTGTCTGTCTTCGTCGGGCGTATTGGGACTTAATCTTCCTTCAGAGTCTGCACCATGGCCATTCACAAGAGGAGGATTATCCTACAGAAAAGAAAATATAACTAAAGTCAATACATCACAAAAAAAAAAAAAAAAAAAAAAAAAAAAAAAGTGTAATACCTACAACTACAAAACAAAATCACAATCCTGTAGAATTTAGTATGTCAAAATTGTTATATCAACCAACCTGCGAGCGTAGTCTGTGTTGATTAGAAAGGTCTTTGATGCGCTGCTCAGATTCTCTCCGCACTTTGTCCAATTCTTCTAGAACTGAAATGAACACCGGCATTTAGAAATAGTTATACTTTTCTCTAGTAAAATCATGCAAATTGATGCTAATACTACCAGTAAGTTTCAATGAATAACAATTTCCATGAGATCTATGAACTCTGAAGTATGAATGCTACAAACCTGAATTCACTTGGTGTTGTGCCTGATGCAGTTGTGTGGTAAGGTTACAAATTTGATCTTGAAGACCACTGCACTTCTGATTTGCAAGCTGTCTTTCCTCTTGGAGACGAGCTTCCCAGACGCACTCCTGGTTGCAGAGCATTTACATAATTTTTTTTTTAGACATATAATGCCTGCTTATATGTATTTTCAACATAATTGCATAAACAAATAGATACTTTCAATTACCCAGCTTATGAAACTTTTTATTATTAACAATTATTATCCATTATTTTTTAAAGTGAACTTTTCATACTTTATCATTTCATTTTTCAATACAAGCATACCCTTCTCTAGGAAAGCATCCCATATATATCACTACAATACACAAGTTTCATAAGATCTACATTTTTCCATTAAAAAAATATTATTTTCTGACAGATAATCTTCTAAAACTAGTTTTAATTGAAGCTAATCATAGATACTGTCGTTTTTCTTGACAGAATACCCAGTGTGGTGAAGACTATGAACATACTTCTTTCTCTTAAAGTAAAAACTGTGCTGGAAGTCAACTGAACTGTGACACTCACTTTTCAGATTTTCATTTCTATATTTTTTCCTTTTTCGGTGCAAATTCAAAACACTTCTCTATATCAACATTCATCACATTTCTCTGTTTATTGCAAATATTTCATTTTTATTAATTTTCCCTGTTTATGGAACAAAAAGGCTATAAATCTGGTATTCCTGGGCTCTGTATCCTTCCCAAACTTTGGCAAGTCATGTATAACAAATACAAAAGGAATGTGAGCTCTTTAATGCATTCTTAATATATTACACATTGCTTTAGAAAGAAAATAAAAACAGAGTAGTAATGCACTCTATCTACTGACCATCCTCTGTCGTTCCTCCCTTAAATCATCCACTTGCTTCTTCAGTAGAGATACTTCCTCTTCTAACTCCGTCACCTGGTTTTATGGAACAGAAAGAATTCAGTTAAAATTATTGGAAATATAAATTGCTGCACTTAAAATTCTTTGCTAGATATGTTTTCCATTCCTCCCCTTCACCTGTACACTTCAATACTTGCTATGGAGATACAATGCAAAGAGAGAAAAAATGGTAACTATTCATGACCTATCATGATGGTAGGGGGATTGATGGATTCCTTTCATCCTCTACTACCCACACATATAGGACATTGAAAACATTGGACCCCCCCCCCCAAAAAAAAAAAAAAAAAAAAAAAAAAATCCACATTCTTGGGCCTGATAGCTGGGGAGGGAATGAAAGGTACCAAGGAAACTGGCATAAAATATGGGGAGGGGAAGGAAAAATAAAGAAAGAAAAAGTAAATATGGGTAGTGGGGAGTGAGAGGATTCTAACAATATCCTAGTCATCGGTCATGTGAAGGTATTCCTCACATTTACTCTCCCTAAGACTATTTCAAGGTAACTATCATTCCTCAGCTCAAAATTGTACACGGAGACCTATCTTACCTGTTTCTCCCAAATGGCGCTCTCATCAATGGTGGACAGTCGGTCAGACTCGTCAGAATTATCACGCCCCCCCCCACCGCCAGAGAGAACGAGCTCCTCATATTCCCGGATTTTCTTTTCCAGGGAAGAGAACTTCTCGTCATACAAACGCCGCTCTTCCTCATAATAATCCTGCTCCTCCTGCAGCTTCAGGGTCCAATAATCCTCACTCTTGTCAAACTCTACACGTAGTATCTGTGGAGTATTAGAACATACAGTTATCCCAGCATGAAAGAATAAAAATGTGCTTGATAAATGAATCACAGAAATGACATCTCGAGAGAATTATCGCTGAGGCCAAAAAGTACAGAAAGGAAACGGGTACTATACCTCGAGATTCTGTTCCAGCTTGTTGTTCTTCTCTAGAAGAGCGGCTTTCTGCTTCTCAAGCCCATCTCGTTCATGACAAAGCTCCTCTTCGAAAGCACACACCTGGATATATCATGTATTGTAGTCTGATTTTTCCCATACTAGGATAAAACATGTATACAAAATCATTTCCAAGGAAATTATCATCACTTTCATTCTCAGCTATCTTCCTTTGTATAATGTTACTGTTTTTTTGCCCTTACCTCTTTACCAAGTTCCTCAAACATATCTTCAGGCTTCTCGACAGGCAAGGCCTTATCTACTTCATCGTGACTTGAGCTGCTTTTCTGAACATCGGAAGCATTACCCTCCTTTGTGTCCTTGGTCCCCTGGTCGCCTTCCTTTTCTGTGTTGGTCTCCTGCTCTGGTTTCTCCCCTATGGTCTCCTTTACACTGGGTGCATTGGCCATTCTCTTTCTTCTAATTTTGTCAACCAACATCTGGCAACGACTCTTCATGTTCTGGTAGTCCATGTTATCTTTTCTCTGCGTGACAAAAAGAAATAAATAAAACATGGACCTTTAAATATTTGAAAATTATTACTCCCATATTCCTGCCTGCCACTCATAAGACAATCATTGTCAGATGTACATTATCTGATGCTGGTATCATCCCAGAATGGAGAGTACATAAATAGGTCATATCCATGAAATATACATGATCCATACTTGTTCCAGGAATTCCTTTTGTTTTGCAAGTTGGTCTCTCTCTTCCACCATCTTGAGGACCTCAACCCTGACCCTTGCCAGTTCACCCTCCAGGCCTCTGCACTGCTCCTCCAGGACTCTTACTCTACCCTGAAGATTCAATGGAAAATACAAGTTATGTAGAAGAAAAAAAAAAAAAGGAAAAGAAGAAAACAATCATATTGTCCAATACACAAATTAAGCAAACCTACTGGTATTTCAATACTACATATAAATCTATAAATTACAAATATAAAGTAAGACTCAATCAGTAATCACTAACTGACGTATACAATAACAGCAGTCTCTCTCAACCCAAACCATCCCAGAGAACGTCTAAATGATAATGCAAAGGCAACATTCACCACTCATGAAGCTCCATCCTTACCTCTCCTGCATTCCCTTGCATGAGGAGTTTTGAAGCAGTGGATGGTTCTGATGCAGAGTTTGGGTATGCTGTGCTAGACCCTGTTTCTCCAGATTCTGTTGTACTTCCATTTTCTTGTCTGGAATTGAATACTTGCTCTCTCACCAAATACACAGCTAGTAGGGCACAACTAAAGCTCCTTATAAGCAAAATGAAAACCACTCTATTGAATTCACAAAGAAACTACAGTCCAATAAAATGGAAAAATAGCCAAAAAATAAAAGAAGGAGACAGCAGAATCTCTAACCTGTTGCCCAAGAGTGTCTCTGCATTGATACGCTGAGAGCGCTCCTGTTCTTCCCTTCGCAACGCCATCTCCAGCTCCTCCAGCGCCATTGTGAGCTGGCCTTGAGTGTCACCGCACCTTGTGCACTAGTCAAAAATAGTTGGGTGAAAATAGCAAAACCAAAAATGTGTTGACAAAAAATATGATTTTGGTATGTATTTTCTATTTGAGTTTCTAGAAGAAAAATAACAAGGAAGGAAGGTTATAAGAAGAAAACAGAAGGGGGTATAATACAAAAAACAAAAACAAAATATTACTACTTGACAAAAAGTATTTTACCATACCTTGTCTCGCAAGCTGATGGGTGCTGTGGAAGATGATTTGATGGGAGTTGAGGATTGCGGGAAAGGAGCCTGCGAGGCCTCCGGAATGGAGAGGTTTAGCTGGGACGTGGTCTTCTCCAGCTGCTTCCGCACGCTGGTGCACTCGTTCAGAGCAGCTTCGTACTCAAACTGGATTGGTGGGAAATATGAATGGGATTAAAAATAATAATGAAAACGAAAAGAAAACTGGCACCAAAATATACATACAACTAAATTGAGATATAAATGCACACACACACACACACACACACACACACACACACACACACACACACACACAAACACACACACAAATAAATATACAAAGAAAAAAAACCATGCACCACTTGACCTACATCCAACACAACTAACTATATGACAACAGAAACACAAACCGCCATTCACCGTCCAGAAATCAACAAAGGACACACTGTAAAAATCACCTCCTTCTTTTCCAACTGGTGCGCAAACTCCTCCCGCTGCAGCTCGAGCGCCTTTGCCAGCCGGTCTCGTTCCTCCCGCAGCTGGGCCAATTCCACCTCCAGTTCCTGTAAGTGGGGTGGGGGGTTACCTGACGCAAAGTAATAACAATCTCTTATTCTATTTCTTTTTTTTTAAAGAGAGATAACAAAACTCTAACATCACTTGGGTGAAAAAAAAAAAAAAAAAAAATAATGGTAATGAAATCTCATAATGAAACAAAATGCAAACAAATGAATAAATGAAACAAAGCAAAGTCAAGTAGAGTAACACAACGGCTGGATCGTACTTGGTCTATCTTCCGATGCCTTTCCTGCTCCTTTTGAAGCTGGGCTAACTCCCATTCCACAAGTTGCTGTAGAATGACGTGTCAAGTCAGCATTCATCATCATAAATAAAACGATAGAGAAAAAGAGGGAGAGTAGAAAAAAAAGAAAAAAAAGAAAAAAGAAAATAAAGATAAAAGAAAAAGGGTGAATATAGACAAAAGAGAGAAAGAACAAAAAAGTAAAACTCTTGGTACTAATATTTACACAAATCCTTGCTGTAACTTTGTTGGCGTATTCTAAATCTAATATCATTTTTGTCTTTTGTTTAGTTTTATGACATTATGCTTTAGGTGAACTTTTAATTATACCTTCTGAGAGAAAGAGGTAACAAAGTTACACAGCATTTTCTAATATGATTAAAAACAAATAAGTACAAAATACAAAATAATAAAAATTTGCATGCTACTACTCTATGATGTCAAAAAAGACCCTACTAATAATCATGCATCAAAACAGCCCACAAACTATTCTAAAGCTCTAAGAATATCTCCCAAAGAGCTCTCCCTCCTGTCTCCTTTACCTCTTGAGCTCTGTTGAGGGACTCATGACCAGCGGGTTTCATGACGTCACCTTCCACAGTCCTCTCTGTAATGGCCCCCCTACTTTCTCCTTGCCTGTACTCCTCCTCAACACTCGCACGCACGTGCCTGAACACCTGGAGATGCAGATACCCAAGTGGAGGTGGAGTGGAAATGAGAAAACAACTGAACCTCATGGGGGTTTAACTACAGTGGGTTTCTAGAGCAGTATCAGAGTAGCACTTTCTCTTGTTCTTTTTGTATTACGAGTTATTGGGAGGATGATACCTAACAGAAGCATAGAATATTTTAGAAACACAAACGTGGCTGAAAACTTGGAGCCCATCTATGACTATGAGGCTTTTACACACACACACACATACACACACACACACACACACACACACACACACACACACACACACACACACACACACGCACGCAAGCACGCACACACACGCACGCACGCACACACGCACGCACACACACACACACACACAAACACACACACACATGTACACGCACACACACATGTACACGCACGCACACGCACGTGCACACACAGACACACCTTTTCTTTCTATTTTCTTATCTCTCTTTTCCCATAGTTGCACAAACACTTGATTAAAAGAAAAGAAAAGAAAAATAACAAAGTCTAGGGGCTCAGCCATAAGTTAATACAGCTCTGTCTCTAAATATCCTATATCTGGATTTTTTATATATTTTATGTAATGATAAAAAGGATTCTGGGTTACCTTTTATGGAAATAATGTTATACTGTTTAGCTTTCTTTGCAGATTTAATAAAACAAAACAGATCAATTTAAAAAGTGCTAATAAAATACTGCCTTTTCTGTGCATTATTGCATTTACACTTCAGTTGCAGTCAAGTAACTTCTACAATCTATTTATCTATTTATTAACATGCTATTGGCTTAAAAGTGCAATCTGTAAAATGCCTTTGTCTTGTATGGAAAATCTTAAGAGAGAAAAAAAAAGTGAAATGCACAACTGTGGCATTTGAAATAAAAACAGCTTTGCAGTCATAAAGAAAAACTAAAAAACTAAGCAAAAGTTTATCACATATATACATTCTATCATGCAAAACACCATGCAGATATTTACTACAACTACATTATGCTTTCCTTAAATCTAGTAGTATGGTTCCCAACTTTTTTTCTTCTGCAATAGCAATATGTTTATGCCATACATGATTCATCTTCTATCAGCTGAGACAAGTTGAACTAATAATTGCAAAAATATTGACAGTAATCAAAGGCAATTGCATCAACCAAATATATCAATACTTTTACAAGGGTCTTATCATGGCAATTAGAATATAAATAATTTTTCACTGGTCTGCATTTATATCAAGTGACATACATAACCAATCAACGTATAAATTGGAATCATTACTCTAGAAAATAATATTTTATCTTGCCTTTATAATAATAATAATAATAATAATAATAATAATAATAATAATAATAATAACAACAACAAACTATACAGAATACTATCAAATATTTAAAAAGTAACACAAGAATAAACCGATTGAAAAGCCACTTCCTTGATGAAATTATGCATCCCCTGAACTAACAAACCAACCAATATTATATTGGTCAATCTTCAACTATGGAACACAGTAGCTAAAAGAAAGTATAAATCACTACTAACACACACCACCGAAGATGAGGAAAAACTTGCGGAAAGAGAATGATGCAAAGAACACCTAAAGAAGAGAAACTTACCTGCTTTAGCTCCTTGTTCACTAGCTGGGTCACACTCCTCACGCTGGTGACGCTGGCCTCATGTATACTGGTATCATGTGCATCCTGCATGATTCAAAGCAGGGTGAAATCAACAAACTATATATATCATTAAAACACAAATATGTATAATCATATTACTTATTATGTAATTTGTAAAAATTAGATTCCATTGTTATTATAACTTGCAGATTCTGAGAAATTATCATCGGGAGCTCAATTTCAGGCAAGAGAAAGTAGAATAAAAATCAAACCTAACTCATTAACATAAAAAAAGGAAAGGAAAAATCACTGTGAAATACTGACATTTTGAGCAGAGTTCTTCTTGGGTACTTTGATATTTAGCTCATCAAGGGAAGCAGGCTGAGAGTCCTGGGCTGGACCATGAGACGTTGGCGGAGTCTTCAAGAGGTTGGACATGCTTGTGTCGAAGAAGGATTCATCATAAGCTGCCAAGGAAGGGGCAGGGTTAAAGAATTTACTACTTTGGATTATATGATCTGTTACATGTACTGAAAAGCTTTTCAATCGGGTGAAAATCCCCTGCCATGGACTGCCAAGACTTTATCATGAATAAGAATTCATTAAACATGTATGACAAAAACAAAAAATTTGAGTGAGACAGAGAAGAAAGTTAGCGTCATTATACTTACATCCAACATCAACATAGTGTATGTTCAGGCCCTTACTAAAGCGCCGCACTTTACCACCCCGAGGACTCTCCTCTTCACAACTGTCATCTCCAGATCCACTGTTGGATCCCCTGCGCTTCACAGGCGCCAGCAGACCCATGGGTTGGTCCACGTAATCACCTAAACAGGATCCGTCTAGGCTGCTTTCCTTGTCACTGCAAATCAAATATGAAGTATCTCGTGTAAAAAAGGTAAAATGAATGTTAATATAAATACTAACATAAAAAAGTGAATTCGTACCAGTTTACCAGCATAATGCATGTACAAACAGCTCATGTATAAGAAAATCAACCCCATTATTGAACCTGAATATAGGCATGTTAATCTGACTTACTTATTTCTGCCGTTATTCTGGCGCAGAGGGAAGGCGTCTAATTGCGAGAGAAGCTCATCATTGCTGTCTCTGAGCTGCTGATTCTCTGAAGTGACCCGCTCCAGTCGGTCCAGCAACCTGCGGTACTCCTCGTCTCTCGGACTCATAGACTCGTACTCTGCCACCTTTGGGGAAAATTTGTTTGTTCCTTGTTCTGTCTTTGCCTGAAGAATCTCAAGTCAAAGTTTACACACATATACAATATTGGATCGAAAGTTTGATGAATATCTCACTCTACTTCTAATATTTCTCTAAAGATACTGAGTTATGAGTGCGACAATCACATTATCTTATGCATAAGTGCTGTATGAAAAAATTACCACCAAGAAATACTGCCATTACTAGATTCTTAATACTTCTCTCTTTCTAGCTATCACTGAAAAAGTGTTAAAAATCTATGGATACATAAAAAAAAAAGAAAAAAGAAAAAGAAAAAGAAAAAAACATTTTTTTCATTCAATTTACGCAATAAATATTTCTTTTCCCTCTATCCTTTATCCTAATTATTTCGCCATTTCTTCAGCGACTGATACTTTGGCAAGTTCTTACCTTACTACGAAGCTCTTGCATTTCAGCGACCAACTTCTCCATCTGAGACATCTGTTTCTCTGCCTCTTGAACCTTTTCACTCATCTCTAAGTTCTCGGCTTCTAAACGCTTTGCATCCTGTCAGGAAAGACAAAGCAAAAAGTTGGGTTGATAAAGGCATTTCTTTTTAAACAGAATTACCATTTCCTTTTGGACTGGTATAGCTATTTTGAGAGAAAAAACATTTAAAAAAAGAAAAGAAATAATCTAACATTCACTGGTAATGAAAATACTCATAAAGAAAAAAGAAAGAAAAAAGAAGAAGAAGAAGAAGAAAAAATAACAACAAAAAAACAAAAAAACGCTGAGGTTCCAGTAGCCTCATCAGATTCTGGAACAAAACTCAAGTTACTGATTATGACCCTTTTAACCTGGCCTTGATTCATAATAAAAGGAGCATTGTTTGTCCAGATACAATGAGGACCTACAATAACCATAGAATTTTGCTAAATATCATTATGCACTTAAAACATTTGTATTGTTCCAATAGCCTAGATGTGCCTATCCTAGAGTGTGATTGTAGAGTAACCAAAACAAAGGGCAGTTGTAGCTGAGTCTGCGTAGTGGA
>NC_061828.1:31029540-31032040 GCF_019202785.1 Penaeus chinensis | reverse complement strand
TTGAGACATGTTGGGGCATGTTGAGACATGTTGGGGCATGTTGAGACATGTTGGGGCATGTTAAGACATGTTGAGACATGTAGAGGCATGTTGAGGATCTATGAAGGTGCAATACCTGTGGAGGAGATGCATGTTGCTGAGGATTGAGGTTTTTAAAATATATTATGATAACCAAAAATAAAAATATATAAAATTCATCGAGATACTGATAACAACAATGATGACTATGATATCAAATTAAAAACTAAATAAACACAACAATAACAATACTTGATAAAAAAATCAGTATATAAAAAACAATAATAATCCAATAAACAATAACAATATACAGTACCATCAAGATAATGTTAACAATAATGATAACTATGATAAAAAAAAATATACAAACAAAACATTAACAATAACAACAAAAGAAATTAAATTATGAAAATAATAACCTTGAATAGCATCCTCAACCCCCCCCCCCCCCCCCTCCCGCGCCGACCGAAAGAAAAGGAAAGAAAAAAGAAAGAAAAGACAAGAATGAGAACAGAATATAATAAAAGAAATAAAAAGACAAGACAAGAAATAAAATAAAATAAAATCAAAGACCAGAAAGAAAGAAATGAAAAGAAAAGACAAGACAAGACAAGAAAATAAAATGAAAGAAACGAAAAGAAAGAAAATAAAATGAAAGAAAAAAAAAATGAAAAGAAAAGAAAAGAAAAAAACAAAATCCCTTCCACCGAACCTATTTTTTTTTTCATAGTACGCCGACCCATGTTATTCAAATTCTTCAAGAACAAAATTCAATTTGCCGCCTAATCCAAAAGGCTTCCAAAACGTCTGCCGCTCGTATCTCACGCTCCCGGTCTGCACACTTCCTCCCGAAGACTTTTGAAAAATCGCTTCGTATTTTTCGGTCGTCTGTCTCTTAATATCTTCGTTTGTATCTAATGACCACAATATTACCATAATATATATAAAAAAATAAAAAAAAAATATATATATACATCTTAATCCGTAGCGTATGCATATACCGACCAACCGAACGTAATTTTGAAAGTATTCACACACACACACACACACACACTCACACACACACACACACACACACACACACACATTCATCACTTAGAAACAGAAAATAAATACCAAAATGAAAACCTACTTCAAACGGAACGGGTGAAAGTAATCTAAAAATAAAAAAAAGATAAAAAATCTGTCTTTATAACCGTGCTTCCCAAATCTCTATGACATCACAAACAAAAATAACAAAACAAACAAACAAACAAAAACCTACACGAACATGTACAGCGAAGAAAAGGAAAACAAAAAGAAGAAAAAAGAAAGGAAACACAGAGAAAGGAAGAGAGAGAGAGAGAGAGAGAGAGAGAGAGAGAGAGAGAGAGAGAGAGAGAGAGAGAGAGAGAGAGAGAGAGAGAGAGAGAGAGAGAGAGAGAGAGAGAGAGAGAGAGAGAGAGAGAGAGAAGAGAGAGAGAGAGAGAGAGAGAGAGAGAGAGAGAGAGAGAGAGAGAGAGAGAGAGAGAGAGAGAGAGAGAGAGAGAGAGAGAGAGAGAGAGAAAACAGCAAAGAAGGTGAAAATGCAAAAAATATAGATCACTCTCTCTCTTGGATGATGTGACAACTGGACGAGAGAGAACAATGAACGAAAGACTTTGGCAACTTCCTCGGAGGCCAAGGGGGAGGGGGGGAGGGGGGGAAGGAGGAGAGGTAAGGGAAAGGAGAGAGGGGGGGGGGGGGGTTTGGTTTGCGAAGTTCTAGCTTCGCCCGGGCCTAAAAGGAGAGAGGTAAGGGAAAGGGGAGAGGATAGGGAGAGGGGGAGGGGGAGGGGGAGGGGGAGGAGAGAGGGGAGGGGAGAGGAGAGAGGGGGAAGGTAAAGGAAGAGAAGAGGGATGAGGTAAGGGAGAGGGGAGAGGTAAGGGAGAGGGGAGGAGAGAGGGGAGAGGGAAAGGGAGAGGAGAGAGGGGAGAGGGAAAGGGAGAGGAGAGAGGGAAGAGGGAAAGGGAGAGGAGAGAGGGGAGAGGGGGGAAGTGGGAAAGGGTGAGGGGAGGAAGAAAGAAGGAAAGAGGGGGAGGGGAGAAAAAGGGGTAAGATAAGGAGATGGAGAAAGGAGGAGAAGGGAGAGAAAGAGGGAGGACGAGAGGTTCGGGGGATGGGAAAGAAGGAATGGAAGGGGGAGAAAGGAGGAGGAAGGAAAAAAAAAAAAAAAAAAAAAAAAAATAACAAAAGGGACGGGGCAAACGCAGACAAACAGCGATACCCGCAAAGAGGAAGAGGGAAAGAGCGAGAAAAGGAGACGAACAGCGCAAAGCGTCGCGAAAGACTAGGGCGCCCGGGAGATCCGATTCTGTCGCGCCCACTGTCCCATAAGCTCTTCTTTCTTCCGCCCAGACGCCCACGCCCAGACGCCCACGCCCACCCTCGGGCTCTCTTCCGACCGCTACCCTCCCTTTGTGAATAACGGGGTTTCTGGTGTGATGCAATTATAATAAATACG
>NC_061828.1:30994540-31012040 GCF_019202785.1 Penaeus chinensis | reverse complement strand
TACAGATATCACTAATATGTATATATTTATTATTATTTTGTAGCATCATTTTTAGCCATATTGAGATAAACCTACTAGTTGCCATTTCATATATTACCCACTGTAGTTTTGTTAATTCTGCTACTCTGTGATGGTTTCATAAGTGCTTCCACCTGACTTGAATTTTTTTTTTTTTTTAAAGCTCATATCAACAGTTATTATTATTGTTATTATTATTATTATTGACATTAAAATGTCATTAAAATACTTATAATAAGAAATAAATATGAATCTTTAAAAAAATTCAGGAAAAAGGTTAACCAGTGAGATAATGAGGACTACTGATAGACTAAGGACTTATGGAGCCATCTATGTATAAACACTATTATTAAACAAAACTTACAGTGGACTTGGCATTCATATAACATCTGCAACCAATAAGTTTAAATTAGAAAAACTAACTGAATCAGGTATGAAAAAAGTCCATATTTGCAACATCTGAAATGTATCTATACCTGTATACAAGGCTGTATTAACTTAAATGCACCATATATATATATATATATATTTTTTTTTTGATCCAGCATTCGTAAATGGCATCTAACATAATATTTACATAACAAAAAATTAAGACTACTTCAAGCTGCCTATGTTTTACATAATGCATTCTGTTGCAGGTAATACAAGGTGCTTTGATGGGAACATTTACAGGGACAATCATAGGCGGCACAATTCACTCTCGAGATAACTACCTGCGCTTCATAGAAAAAAACCAAGCTACTGCATTCCAGAGTCATTTTGAAGCCAAAAAGCAACTTCAGGATAAGGTACCCTGTGTATTTTGTACTTGCTCTCTAATTAATGGCAAAATATGCAATACAGTGGAATGGTCTTAGAAATAAAATGTTTTTACTAAGTGTATCCATTTCTATTCTATACAGGTTACTTTGGGATTTGCCCGTGGTGCATGGATGTGGGGATGGAGATTAGGTTTATTTTGTGGTTCATTTACATTATGCACTACTGCAATGTCAGTGTATAGAGGAAAGTCTTCAGTTCTTGAGTAAGTTGCTCATCTAACCACTTCCAGTCTATGAGAATGAATACTGTACTATGTGAAAAAGAGCTATATTGTCATTGTCTTTCCCTAATTACTTAACCCAGTGCTGCTTGGAAATTGTAGTGTTGACTATGGTACCGATATGAGAAATGTTTCTACACACTGATGGCTCCACAAATGCATAGCTACCAAGTAGTTAATTAGTTGATATTGTGACCTTACCTGACTTCACATTTCCTTGATTTTTTTGGGGGGGGAAAATATTTTATTTTTTCACTAATACCATCAATATTGATGATGTAATCATGGAAGACATTAAAATATAAACAAAATATTTCTGAAAATCAAGGACATGGGTAAAGAAATGGGAAAGGTAGTCCTAGTAATTGGCTCATTGGTGACTAAATACTTGTGGAGCTATCTATGTGTTAAGACAATTAATAGACTAAACTCGCAGTGTTCATGACATGTTTGTAAGTGCCATCCCCAATGGCATTGGGTTAATGATTAATGTAAGTATGGCTTGTGACTTGTATGGTTCATTATATCTGGAATCTCTTTAATTTCTTTAACAGATATATTACAGCTGGAGGCATTACTGGAGCACTGTACAAGTTCAAACAAGGTCCCCGTGCTACAATTGCTGGTGGTATAATCGGTAGTGCTTTAGGATCTGCTGCTGGCTGTGTCTCTTTGGGCCTTATGTACCTGACAGGTATGTTTAGGCAAAATATATTAGCAAATCTTTATGATAAACCAAGCAGAGAATACCCTTAGATGTGAACTAAACTATACCTACAAGGCTATCTGTGTAAATAAAAATGCATTTTATTCCTTTCAGGAACTTCCATGGAAGATGTACGATACTGGCAACACAAATGGAAGGAAGAATATCAGGAAAAGAAACTAGAAGCTCTCAGAAAAGCACGCTCTGAGGATTTGGACTCACTCAGTCGTGGTCATGATCAAAGGGCTGGATCACTGTCGTTAGAAAATATCAGTGACAATAAAAGCCAATAGAGTTTATGACAGACACATGTAGAAATATTGATGGCCATCTAGGCGTATCTGTATATGAAAAGTACATAGGAAAAAAAAAGAAGAAAAAAAAGTGCAACAATAAAAACTATTAATTTGTATGTTTGTTTTTCAATGGTGTCCATAAAAACAACGGGGGTCAACCTTTCTCAAATCACCCACTGGTGGATAGTAACATTTCTCAGATTTGATTTAAATTCACACAATGTGTGGCCTAATATCTTTCATGGGCAGAAAAAAAGAAAAAGAAAAAGTACTCAAATATCTGTACTGAGTCCTTGAATTTGCTTGATGTCTTAGTAAAGGGCCATAACTAAAGAATATCAAACTAGCTACTCTAAATCTTGAACCTGCTGTATATAAACAGCAAAAAAAATTTATACAGGTTTAAACTTAACATTTTTAACATTTGCAACTGTGAAATACACATCTTCATGATCAAAAGGCAGGTATCTCAAAAATCATTCATTATTTTAAAAAATATTTTGGTTCTGCTCAGGAAAGACACTGGCTACACAATGTGTGAATTTACAGCAAATCTCAGAGATGGTACAGACCAATTTCTTTAAAATCTGGGAGTTTTGAGAAAGCACGACCCAACAGTAAAAGTAAGAATACTCATCTAATTTGCAAAGCATAAGAGTTCTTTGAAAATCATGTTTGTACTCACCCAGTATTCTCCGGGTCAATAGCGGAGAACACGCCTGACTCTGATCCCGAAACCCCCCGTCGGTCCTCGCTCACGGAGCTCATTCGGCTAAGGGGAGTACCTGGCGTCTCCTGGAATTCAGATAATCAGCGTGATTACTGCCAGAGAATGCAACTGCTTATTTTGATTATTGTTATTCCTATTACCTGGGACTAATAGTACATTATAAACATGTGAAATTATTATATAAAAAATTCATTAGCTATCTGTACCAGTGATTTTGTTGGGACAAATCACCCCAATATGCACTAACCTGATGAAGTGACTCATCAATGACCAGGGATGTGTTGCCACTAGGCCCTCCATTCTGGAACATGTGAACAAACTCCTCGAAGCTGATTCTCCCATCCCCATCAACATCGAGTCGGCTGAACAGCTGTTCTAGAACCTATATGAGATGAGTTCGTAGAATGGTTAGACAAAGATAACACTGGCTTCCATAGACCCATTTTTATTTAATTTTTTTTTTAATGTGATTTTCAAATATGTTAATAATTTCTCTACACATACATACTCTAAATATTTTGTAAAAATTAAAACTCCCGCTGTACATTTTATGCTGAAGTTGGTTCAAGTAATATACTGGTTGGGAAAACAGTTGCTAGATATTTTGCTAATATATTAACATATGAAGTAAACCAGTCATGTGTCTTATATGATAACATTTTTCATTTTGTGAAAAAAAGAGGGAAATGAAGGTAGAAAAAACGAAAAAACTAATGTTACTTTTCATGTTTTGTTACAATGCTAACTTCAACTACATGAATTATATGCAACCAAATTATGCATCATGCACAATCTCCAACATCACAGTGGTGACATCTAACATAACTAAAATAAATGCCAAACTTTAATAACTGACATAATTCATTTTACTTTCACAAAAGTCAATTTACTAAATAAAATCATACAACAAGACAGTCATATACCAGGCTTTCCAAACAGTTCAATGCAAATTATATGTATATGGGAGCACATATATTTCATGTCAGCAAAAGATTAAGGTGCACCTCACTTCCACAAATACCAACCCTACAGTAATTATCACACCTGTAGGTTCTGCTCAAATTCCAGTAGCACTTAGCTAGACATGTCTTTAGTATTATCTTGGAAGACTGTACAAACCCACCCACCCACCCACATACATACACAAGGGGGGGGGTAGAGAGAGAGAAAGAAGGGACCAGCATTAAAACACCTAGACCTTGTTAAGTATAAAACATTATATAAAATGTCAGTTTGATTATTAATTTAATAAACTGATGGATATGGAGGTCTTGTTGTAGGATGGCAACTCATTAAATGTTTTCTAGCAATTACTGCACAATCTTCCTGAAACAGATGATCCTGACACAACTATCCACAACATTTCATTACCTTTAACCTTCTTAATAGAAATCTTTGGAACAATGTCAAGCACTACTGCATCATCTTTATCTTTATCGTTATTGCCGCTCGTTAAATTGTATACCTGAGCAATGATGTCACAAAGAAACCACAATTCAAGATTACTTAATGGGTCTGGGTAATCTGGATCTTCCTGCAAGAAAAAGGTTGGGGAATAATGGTTCAGAGAAGATGTACAGAAAGTGAGAGGGATGAGAAGACAGGAGGGAGAATATGCCATGACAGTTTATACCATATTTTTTTCTAAAACAACTACAATTTTGTTACTGAACGTAGCATTTCTACATTTGCTAATTTGCCTCTTACCATTAATGATCATGAATATTTTAAGACATAATAAAAGAAAATCAGATTCTCTCTGTTTTTATACATTTGTGTATTTCCTAATGATCTGCATTAGAACTCATGACCTTCATTTTCAAAATATAACATTTTCAGGTCATGCAAACCATGGTGAGTGCAATATCAAAAATGGATCCCACAGAGTAGTATTGACAATAAAGTTGAAATATATGTTCATTAAAAGTAAAGAAAATGTCTGCAATTCCACGGTTAAAAAAATGAACTAATTACATAGGCTCCTTGGTGATATTCTACTTACATCATTAATAAATCTGGGGACATCTGTTTAGAGGAACCAATATTGAAGACAGTATTATATAGGTGATTAACATTTTTCATGCTTAAAACAAATGGGTGAGTGTGCACAGATGCATAAGATAAGTATGTGCAAAGAAGTGCATGTGTGTATTCATCAAGCCCTGAATAATGTCAGCTCACAAGTGGACATGCAAACAGCGCCTCCTCTGTTGCTTTCTTTCTCACCTCATTTGCCACTTTCTCCATCCCAATGGCATGACAGACAGTTGCAAGTTCCTCAAGGGAAAGATACCCATCGTGGCCCACACCAAGGCGCTGCCAGGTTGCGCGAAGGTATTCCTAAGGGAGAAAAAGTGTCATGTGCATGAGTACCTTAACTTGTAATGAAGAATATAAAGAACTACTGGCCAACAAAGCTCAGTTTCAACTACTGTACTACGAATTTTGCAAGAGCCCATCTTTATCATTCCCCTTGAGCTTAAAATCTAAAATCTAAAAAGGGTAAATAACAGCTGTATCAATTCAAATCTGAATGTTACATTACAGATGCAGCTACTTAGTCTCACTGGATACAAACCTCTTCATTGTCCCCAGAGTATGCTAAGCTGGGCGGTTGGCTGTCCTGCTCTGGGCTTATGCTTGTGTTCAGTTGTTCTTCAAGGTCTTGTAATGGCTGACAGAATGTACATGTGAAGTTTATAAAAAGGAAACCATCTTTTGATCAATTGAATTCTACAAAATGTTAAACAAATTCAAATCACTGTACCAGTCTTGTTTCAAAATTATAAATAAGTAACAGGAAATGAAGTAAATGCTGGTAATATGCACTTTCTCATTACACGTGAAATATCATACTTTTGTTTTAATATTCCAGAATGGTGACAGAAAGAAAGAAAGGGAAAGCAAAACAGATGAGAGAGAGAGAGAGAGAGAGAGAGAGAGAGAGAGAGAGAGAGAGAGAGAGAGAGAGAGAGACGGAGAGAGAGAGAGAGAGAGAGAGAGAGAGAGAGAGAGAGAGAGAGAGAGAGAGAGAGAGAGAGAGAGAGAGAGAGAGAGAGAGAGGAGAGAGAGGAGAGAGAGGAGAGAGAGGAGAGAGAGGAGAGAGAGAGAGAGGAGAGAGAGAGAGAGGAGAGAGAGAGAGAGAGAGAGAGAGAGAGAGAGGAGAGAGAGAGAGAGAGGAGAGAGAGAGAGAGAGGAGAGAGAGAGAGAGGAGAGAGAGAGAGAGGAGAGAGAGAGAGGAAGAAACGAAGAGAGAGAGAGAGAGGAAGAAACAAAGAGAGAGAGAGAGAGAAGAAACAAAGAGAGAGAGAGAGAGAGAGAAGAAACAAAGAGAGAGAGAGAGAGAGAGGAAGAAACAAAGAGAGAGAGAGAGAGAGGAAGAAACAAAGAGAGAGAGAGAGAAGAGAGAGAGAGGAAGAAACGAAGAGAGATAAAGAGGATAAGAAAAAGAAAAAGATAGAGAAAAGAAAGAAGGACAATCCAATCCCTCTGGCTCACCTGGCTGGCACACACAGGAGGTGATGTGGTTTCAGCTGTCGTCTCCTCCTCCTTCTTGGGAACTGCCGCCTCTGTTGAAGTGTCCATGGCCGACTCTCCCTCGTTGCAGGATGGTTCTTTAGCAGCACTCATTTTTTCCCTGTGCGCTATGAACGATGCACATGACAAGTGCTCCTGATGTGCATGGATACAGACAATCATTAGCGGCAGAGAAGATGAAGGGCACAAGCATTTAGAGGTAATAGAAATGATGATGTTCTAACTACTGTAATTACAACTGCTAACACTACAAACATTCAGGTTAATTAATAAAAATAACAGCTACTGTACACTGGGGAAAAAATGAATAGAAACAGAAGTCATTCCCTAAAAAAAGATAGTGATTTGGACATAAAACAAATTCTGAGAAAATTAATGAGTCAGTAAAATAAATAAATAAATAAATAAAAATAAAAATATTTACATTAACAAAAATAACAGGAAGGAATTTACATTCTTCTTCACTTATGATATTTACAAAGTGCAGCTATTACCTTAAGCCTTCCTTTCTAAGAAACAATACAGCCAATGCATTAGGGTCTTCCTAATGGCAAGAAGGGGCATAACGTGTTCCCACAATATGTTGGAGATCTCATGTCATCATTTACGTCATGCCTTGTCCTCGCCTACATCCACTATTTAACTCATTCTTGATATCTATGACCCAATCACAAGACTATTCATCATAGTTTTGATAAAAATGTAGTATATATATTTGTACACCAGGTAGAGAGAATTAAGAAGAAATTCATTAGCATACATGTACGTGCAAACGTGTGCACATACTCACGCGCGCACCCACCCACACACACGCACACACACACACACACACACACACACAAAGAAAAAGAAAATCAAATAAATAATAAATAAATAAAGGCTGTGTCAATTTTTCCATTCAAACTCAAAATGTCTAAGTCTCAGCTCATAGCCATGAAAGAGAGAGAGAGAGAGAGAGAGAGAGAGAGAGAGAGAGAGAGAGAGAGAGAGAGAGAGAGAGAGAGAGAGAGAGAGAGAGAGAGAGAGAGAGAGAGAGAGAGAGAGAGAAAGAGCAAGAGTGTGGTAGGGAGGGAGGGAGAGGGTGGAGAGGGGGGGAAGGGGAAAGGGAGAGAGGAGAGAACGACAAGTGCTTAGTCAGCCAAGGAGTTAACTACACGGCATACTTGATCTCATCTGTTTCCCCCATTCCCCTGAATTTTCATTAAAAAAGAAAATAAGAAAGAAAGGATTTTTCTACTAAGCAATAAAAAAATACTTCTGAAGAATGGGGTAGAATGAAATGTGTTTTTTTGAACTTTATTTCCTCAATCAACAAAGGCAAAATCAGTGTAGAACATGTAGTCTACAGAATATTCTCAGCACCTAGATGAGGCTGCTAAATGTTGAACGAACAAGTTGATAGTTGTGCAATGTGGTTAATCCTCCTGTCAATTTGATATTTTGAGTCTGAGATCACTTGGATGTACTGAGGATTTACATCATGATATTTCAAACTGGCCTATGACGGGCATTCGCTTCCAAATCAGTGTCTTTAGATGTCATGAGACCAACATTCAACTGGGTGCTTGTTTCCTAGAAAAGACGGCTATCCTTGGCTAATGCTTTATAATAAAAAAAAATCCTTAACTTGAGAAGTCAACAACAGCAATATTAATTTCTTGCATTATCACTCCCTTTTGAAACTCAAATTTTAATATTCATCTGCTAAGGTTTTTATAAACTGATGCAAAAATACTTACCTTGAGAACAAGAACTCGTATATGGGAAAGATATGAAGCAAATTTATCGCTGGAGTGAGCATTTTGTAAGGTACAAAAACTGCAGGTAACAATTGCAGCAGAGTTAATATATAAACTGCTACTTTCTTTATACATTGTGCACATTGTGGGTGGGTGGGGGTAGAAAAGGATGCAGAAAAGGATAGGTATAGGGAGGAGAAGAGTGAGGGAAGAGGACAGGAGTAGTATAGGGAGAGGAAAAGAAGGAGTGAGGGAGGGAAGAGGACAGGAGGAGTAGAGGGAGAGGGAAAGAGGGAGTAAGGGAGGGAGAGGGAGAGGGAGATGGGGGGAGAGGGAGAGGGAGAGGGAGAGGGAGAGGGAGGAGAGAGAGAGAGAGAGAGAGAGAGAGAGAGAGAGAGAGAGAGAGAGAGAGAGAGAGAGAGAGAGAGAGAGAGAGAGAGAGAGAGAGAATGAATCAATCAAAGACATTAAAGACATATTGAACTATAAGTATACAGGCATAACATACATAGGGTACACTATATTCTTAAACAACCATAGATGAAAAGAACTTCTAAATATGCAGCCACTCCTGTTATATCACTGGAAAAAAATAATCACAAGGAAAAGTAACACAAAATATGAATCATTCCCAGTATATCACAGTCTTTTCACAAAAAGAAAAGACAAGGCAGAACCCCAAATCTTCCATCAACAGTAGAGCCAAACCTAGCACTGGTATTCGTAATTGCAACTTAACTTCAATTCAAAAATTACCACATTCCCCATAGAGGTTACAAGTGACTTAAAAATAAAAAGGTGCTCACTATGTGATCTTTTGATACCTATGGCCTTTCTGCCACTATTCTGTCACCCATTGCTTAGTTCCTCCATTAACCTGTTGACTGTGACACTAGTTTTAGCAATGGTAATGAGTTGTATGCCTAAAATTCCTAAGTATGTGTGCATGTCTATGAACAAAGAGACACACACACACACACACACACACACACACACACACACACACACACACACACACACACACACACACACACACACACACACACACACACACACACCTACCTACCTACCTACCTACCTACCTACCTACCTACCTACCTACCTACCTACCTACCTACCTACCTACCTACCTACCTTCCTACCAAAAGCTGCCTTGTAATCTATATATGTATGACAGAGCTAAGCCATGAGTCATGATACAGAGACCATCAGTCACAATTATGTGAACTAGCTGTCACTGTATTGCAAACAGTTTTATCATATTCTAGCTATGATGTTGCTATCATTTTAAATGACATGTACTACTTTTTCATAAGGAAATAGAGCTCACTAATTATACTATCATTAATAAAATTAACCACCATTATAAATTGATTGTGGGCAAAATCCTGCAGTAAACACAATAATTATTTGAGATATCTGAGTTGCAACTGCAATAAATCAAAGTGTGCCAATCATTGCTATATATATCCTACACATTCTTTATGTTATCTGCTTTGTTAAAGTCAGTCTTAGGCAGTGAACACTAAAAATTTAATTGATCACACAACCTGAGACCACCAACCAGAGAGATAGCTAGAGATGTTGTAATCATGACTTTCAACAGGTTTAACCTTCTGCAATTGCACCTGAGAAACTAGTCAAAGCCAACAGGTTAACTTACATCAAATACATATTTTTTTCAGTCTCCCTAAAAATACTTAACATTTAGTTGCTGGTATCTGTGTAAGAAACTCAAAGAAGGCCTTAAACACAGGGTTGACTCTACTGTCCTTGCTTTCTTTAGATCAAAAAGTAATTTTAATTCAAGCAAATGTCAGCTATACTCAAGACTTCTTCCTCTGAGTCAAACTCATAGGGTAGCACTTATCAACGAGAGCCAGATGCGTAACTCAAAAATGCCAGCGGGATATCCATTTCTTGTAATCCTGTATGATCTTCATTTCATTAGGATGTTGTTGTTTTACTTATCAAAAAGATATGTTATTGTAGAGTAGTGGAACCTTGAGTTTTTTGTTTTTTTTACCCAATTGTGAATATCTAAAAACGACATAAAACTAAAACAATGCTCTTGTTGCTTATTGTGTCTCAGCCATTATTAGTAGAGAACATTTTACTGATCCTCCATAAGGCTTTATCATTCTAAATCTGCTGTTTAAGGTTCACAACCTCTCAAAAAATTTTCATCATTACACTTGCTCTATTAAAACTACAAGTCATTACAACAATTGCTGTGTCATACATGTACAGTGTGATCTAAAACTAATGGCATCTTCTCAAACTTCAAATTTAAACAGCCTTGTCAGCCTTGAGAAAATAATTGTCTGTATGAATTAAAACAGATAAACAGTATTTCAGATAAAAGGTGAGGATCAGGCAAAGTCACAGAAGGGCTTCATTGTGCAGTGAGATCTTTCCAAAATCCCAATAGCAGAATTTCTTGAGTATGACAAATGACTGTCAGTTGTCATGAAAAAGTCTCTGAGTAAGGCACAAAATGGAGCAGAACAAAAGAACAAGAAAACAGTAAACAAAGAAAAAAAAAATAATAATGAAAAAATAAATAAATAAAATAAAATTTATACAAGAAATACATAAACAGGCAACAAAATAAAAATCCATCGTTTCACCACAAGCAGGAAGACGGTTAGAAAGAGGGAAAAACAACAAGCTGTTAATAGCAACAAGAAAAAAGACACAGTTTCATTGGTTAAGTTTTCAGGTTTCCATTTCCAGCCATTCCATCATGCTTTAACCATCCAGGAGCTACAGAAAATAAATAAAATTATGTGTACACTTATATATATAAATATATATTTATATATATAATATATACACATACACAATGAATAATAATGGCCACCACCACCTCCTACATATACTTCAAAAATGTCCATGTTCCATACACTTCTAACCAGCTAAAAGATTTGTAGACGGCATGCACCCTCACCTGCTGCGAGAGGAGATAAACTAAGGCTTCTCTGAATTCATCAAATGTTACATCTTCAAATCGATCATCATAATTCTTTGATGGGCCACCCAACTCATGCCTGGTAAAGATCAATTCCTCTTTTGAAACCATACAGTACTTTTTTTATTTATTCAGTTCCAGGCAACAGAAAGACAGCACTGCCCTTTCTCTCGTCATATTCTGAATGAAATGACGGTGAAGAACCCTCGTGTTCTCTTTACATGTTAAATGCAAATGTCTGGAAGCTAGAGTATTTAAATACTCATGATCTCAAAATCAATGCAATTTATACCTACACAGATACATATATATATATATATACATATATATATATATATATATATATATATATATATATATATATATGTATATGTACATACATATATATATACACGCATATGTATATGTATATGTATATGTATATGTATATGAATGTATATGTATATTTATGTATATGTATGTAGATGTATATTTATTTATATGTATGTATGTGTATGTATAAGTATACATATATATATGTATATGTATAAGTCTATGTATATATATTATAAGTATATGTGTATATATATATGTGTGTGTGTATGTGTGTGTTTGTGCACGTACATGTATACATATATCTTAACCCCCTTTTCTCCTCTCTGTGTGCCTAACAATTTTATTTCCATGCCAGTGAATCCAATCATTAAAAATGAGAAGCAAACTCTTTGGTCTGCAAAAGAAAACAAGTGGTAAGTACAAAGCACATAAAACCCTAAATAAAGGTGTCCTGGAATAAATTTTGTAAAGTGATCTCCAATTGTATCAAATTAAGAAATGATGTGCTCTTCAGTAGTCTCAACAAATAATAATACAAAATTCATTTTGGAATAACATTTAATTTTGAATTAAAAAATTTAATATTATTCCCAATAGAAATTGTTTTACTTAATGGGACAACATGAAGTAAAGCAAAAAAAAAAAAAAAAAAAAAAAAAAAAATCCAAAATCTAAGCTGAAAGTGAAACTGTTGATTACACTTTCAACAAAACATTCCATGATACAACAACTTTCAACATAAACATTCCTAGTAAATTATAAAACAGCAGTAAAAGAACTTTCACAGATAGAGGTAATAATATTCCATGTCTTCCACAAACAACATTCTCACTCCCCAATGCATGTAACTGTTAGTAGTAAAGAGTGGCAAAGAAAGATGTAAAGGAAATCTTATGCTTAAGAAAACACTTCCAGTCCCTTGTTAAATGCTTAAAGGAAGTTCCAAACAGTATGAAAGCCCATCTTCTGTCCTCACCACAAGCAGTTACCATGCTCCAAAAACCCTTGTCCCCATATCCATGCCAGGCAAACACAGTGACAGCCCAGTTTCTGAAGGACTGCCAAATTCAGTGAGTTCTTTGTTGGTCAAAAGTCAAACCCCACAGCATCATTTTCTTCTATAATAAAAATACTGACGCTGTTGTAGAGGGGGGGGGGGTTCTAAATTTCAGATAATATTTTTACTGGAAAGAAAGCTTCGGGTATTGCAGGTAAGAGAAAACAAATAAGATAATGAGGATACCTGATCGGATTTCAGCTACAAATTAAACAAAACAGGAAAAAGATAAAGAAAAAATTATATCAAATTTCTTACTGACAATACCTTTGTGCAGTGAGCTGGCTCAGTAGCTGAGTGGCCGAATCCCCCAAATGGAGCTTCTCGCACAACTGTTGCAACCCAATTGAAGTTAGGGATCCAGACGACGTCAATCTGCAACTACTAAACAGGGTCCGCAGTTGTTCTTCAGGATTAGTATTTGATCTGAGGGCCATGGCCTAAGAGCTCATCCATCTGAAAAATGCCAGAAAAAATGTATATAGTTATATATAACTCCTCATTACTTCAAAGGCAAGAAACCAAAATAATGTTTGTAAAAAGAATTTTGGAGGTGCTAAAAATTCAGAAAAACAAAAATGATGTCTGGGAATGCAACAGGTTGAGAGTCTGATATTTCTGACAGACAGAGTGAGAGAAGAAGTGGCAACACTGGTGAGTGCAGATGTGGTAAGTGGGTGACCAAACAGAGAGGGGTGTCATGTAGACTGATGTGGATTAGGGAGGATAAGCCAGATCTAGGTGATAGTGAGTGGGACTGGACTTGGGAGTGAAATATGTAAGTGAAAAGGGCCAGTTTTGAAATGAACTGAACTTTTGAAATGAACTGTGCAAGTACTTCCAAAACAGCATACTGTCTGGAGGGGGAAGGCAGGAGGAGAAAAAGATCTAGGGTTTGGCATGATGAAATATGCCATATAGCACCAGCCTAACTACCTCACACTTATAACATTTCATACACAATAAGACAGGCAGGATAACATGACTGTGATATTGGCTCAGGCAGAGGAAAGACTACAGGGGACTGAGGGTATGAGGGTTTATATCATAGATGTGGCTGAAGGAAATGCCCAATAAGACTACATATATTAGAGGACACTATGCAAATCTCATTCACAAAAGTCATTGGAGAAAATCCTGCCAGTTTTTAATAGGCTTGCCAGTCATGGCAAACAGGACTTTAGGGTTTAAAATCATTAAAAAATAAGTACATTGCTAAGCTTTCTTGAAGAAATGAAATGGGGGAAGGAAAAAAGATTAATCAAGGTTAAAGAAAGTGCTAATATCTGCCAGTACACAATACAATACACTATAAGGTAAAAAAATAAATCCAAGCTGGTTAATCCTTACAGTATGGATGCACTAAGTTATGGTAAATTGAAGATGATATTCTTGTAGAGGACTATAAGTTGTTGTTGGTACATGAAATAATCTGCAGTCACAAATGGTAATGCCACAATTAAAGGAAAAAGATTGTGGGAAGCACCACCTACAGCCACTCAGTGCTCCCAAGTTTTAGCAGGGGGGTGATGGGGAACAGAGCCCCCCATCAAGCCTCCTCTTGGGTAGTGCCCAGTCATGGCAACTTTTATTGTTGAATAAATTTTGTGACGTGGATATGGAGCCTCTTGTGAGGGCATCTGTACTGCAAAAAATTACCTCGGAGCCAGATAACAGTAAACCTACAGTACTCCACATCAGAAACTTGTTCAAAAATCCAAGTTGCCATGAAAGGGAATGGGCAACACCCTTGAGGAGGGTTGGTGGGGGTCTCTGCCCACCAACACCACCCGGGAAACATTGTTTTCACCTCAGTATGCATGGCAAGACGGAGCTGAAACTCAGGAGCACCGAGTTTCTGCAAATTATTTATTGTACCAATGACTACAACTTTTTTTCTTTTACAAGAATATAATCTTCATATTGCCTTAGTAGGTGCATCCATACCTTACAGATTAATTGTCATTTTTCAAAGTTCATGGACTTGTACTATAATCACAGGTCAACAAACTTTTGTTGTGCAAATTTATGGAAAATAGTAGACTTCAATGGTAAATTATAATCAAATAAAGGACCAGTTCAAGCTCTATCTTGCCAGCATACACATAGAAGATTGTTGGCGTTTGCTGGGATATAAAGTGAGGAGGTTACGGATCACTTGATGTAGTTTTAGTTTGGACATAATCACTGTTTACATTGCCTGTCATTAAGAGTGGAGAAAATCTAGGGCACTGTCATGAAGCGAGGGAAAACTATACTCAATGATATATGAAATAATCTGTGCAGGTAAAAAGCAACATCAAAAATAAAGAAAATAGGTCTTAACAAATTCTGCATGGACACAAAGTCCAACTTTACCTTACCTCACAGTGAACAACTTACGTGTATGTAGATTATAAAGTCATGGTCAATCATGATCACCCTTTAAAACATACACTGTACTTTTAATGTATTTCTGTATTTCAAATATAGTGATCTGGTGGGGGTCCAGCAGCAAAAGCTCTTGGTTTAGGAAAGTTTCTGGTTGATACAGCAATAATTGTGAATTTCCAGGAGTGCTCCCAAACTTACTGGTTAGAGTAATTGGGGCTTGTTTTCAGAGCGGTGCAGTCACTTTGTAAACAATTACCATAATAGAGAAAAGTGACTTAGATTTAATTAATCTAAATCAGTATAGTTTACTGTGAAATCCTAATTCTCATATGCATACATAAAAAAAATACATTCTAGATGATTAACATTCTGATAATTATAAATACACACATTCCTAAATTGCCCTCCACATAATCCAAAATGTAAAAAAAAAGAAAAAAAAAAAATCTAGCCTATCACACAACGAAGCTCTGTCAAGGCTGCAACACCATTCATAATTCCCTGGATATCGAACCTCTGCCTGAGAAACACTAATCCTATTATCCCGTTAGGTGGTGTAAGCTCCCCCTGCCTTACGATATTCCTACGTTATATAATGCTCTCAGGTGTCTTTCCCGTCCGTATTGAAACCGAGCGACTAGGGCCCCGAGAGAAAAGCAAGGAGACCCACCCTCGCCCTGATATGCGAGATACTAGAGGCTAATTTCACTTTCACTTTCCCGGGAACACCAACAAACACCAACAAACTGACACAAACCTTGACTGTCGTTGCGCACACCGCTCTCCCGCTACTTTACTTTACAGCGAGAATAATCCGCCTCCTGAGACCCCTCCGCCACCCGATTGTTGCACCGCGTCCGGGCAACACTACTCCCGTTCATCCAGCGTGCACGATTCTCTACTAAAGAATGCAATGATCGATAAAACACACTGACCTCCGGGTGGCCGCTGGTCCGCCTGAGGATTCTCTCGAACAATGTAAACACACCTGACGTTTATAGACGGAGTGACTGCGAGACCGAGAGAGGATTCGATTCCTTATACATCTCTGCCCGCGGGAATCTTTTAGACAAAAGAGCATCGGCGCTGGAGGCTTCAATACTTCGGTTTTCGGAATTATTCGCACTACCTGTTGTATGCGACTTCATTTCCTTCGGGAACTAAAAATCACGACTAATTAAAGTCTACTTAAATTCGTCCCTTATTCCGGTATTTGATGGGCCGAGGTGCTTGGGATTTTTTTCCCCGTTCATTTGGGCTCAGTTGAAACCAGATAGTGTTGGAAATAATCGAGAAATATATTCTTAACGGTATAGCATATTTGAATATATTAACCCCTTTACTATTCAATCTAGCAAATGACAACTGCAGCTTTCTATGCATCAACGAAACTTTATGGTCGCGCTATGAGAATTTACCCTAGCTTGCCCTTTCACGTTTGAAGTAAAAAAGGGCTGCACATCTACCGTCAGCCAATCACGGCGGAAGATTAATAGCCAATGGAAGCGCTCACAAAAAGGCTGCGGCGACAGAGTGCAGCTTTGTTCACGAGGCGGCATAACTGTTCATTCATACTCGTGCAGAGCATATGGGGGGAAATCCACGCGCCACATGCTATATACAACAGTTTTAATTTGACAAAGAGATGATAGGTTGGGTTTCCAAGGTATAATTTTAAGGCACTGTAAATACAGAGGAAGTGATATTAAATATTAGACGAGGGTGTACACATACATACAAACACACACACACACACACACACACACACACACACACACACACACACACATGCATGTCTTTGTGTTTCTGCGAACTCTGACAGTATTTATTATTTGACATCACGCGAGTGAATAATATGTACCGTAATTGAGTTCAGTTAAATATTTTCTTGGAATACTTGCAAGTCCTTATGAGAGAGAGAGAGAGAGAGAGAGAGAGAGAGAGAGAGAGAGAGAGAGAGAGAGAGAGAGGGAGAGAGAGAGAGAGAGATTGCATGTCAATAAATTATATTCTGTGTCTGGTCCTAACACGCTTATGTAAACATATTTGTCATGTGTGTGTCTTATTTATACGTATGTATTATTATCTTTAATATGACCGATGTTTTTTATGATTGTCTTGTCTTTAGTCAATATGTACACACACACACACTCTCTCTCTCTCTCTCACACACACACACACACACACTCTCTCTCTCTCTCTCTCTCACACACACACACACACTCTCTCTCTCTCTCTCTCTCTCTCTCTCTCACACACACACACACACTCACTCTCTCTCTCTCTCTCTCTCTATCACACACGTCCACACACACACACACACACACAAACACACACACACACACGCATACGAACACACACACACGCATACGAACACACACACACACACACACACACACACACACACACACACAACACACACACAAACACACACACACACACACGCATACGAACACACACACACGCATACGAACACACACACACACACACACACACACACACACACACACACATGCGCATACGAACACACTCAAACACACACACACACACATATCGTCTCAAAGGAAATCAGTCTCAAATACATCATTCAAATTTCGATAAAACAGCAAACCTATTCCAGCTACGAGGAATATTTTCAAGATGGATAAATTGTTCATTTACTGCATAACTATTTTTTCGATTATGATTCTCTTAATTATATACTGAATTATTTACT
>NC_061828.1:30959540-30962040 GCF_019202785.1 Penaeus chinensis | reverse complement strand
GACAGATTAACTTTAGCAGGGAAGTCAGAGAGATATACTACACTACAGATTATGACAGTGACAGTGACGTGAAACTTCCCTGACAGTGATTTTCTTTGCTTACCCAATAAATTGAAGTACCGGTACCTTTATAAAATCATCAGACTAGACTTATATATCAGCCGTATCCTTCTTTAATTAGGTAACCTTACGGCAGGTAGATTTCCCTATGCTTATCACAATACTACCAGCCTTGATTAGGGAAGGCGGATATGTTAAACTCTAGGGAAGGACACGCCACATTTAACTTCATCACTTTTAACCAAGGCCGGTTTTTCCTTGTAATCTTGTGTCCTGATCTTCATGCTATTAATAAATTATTTTCTGCCAGATTTTCTACTCTCTGTCTCAAAAGTATTGCCAAGATGAGATACATTTCATAAAATTGATTGTAAATAAATAACAGGGTTCGTGAAGAAAAAAATATATATATTTTTTACGATCCAGGAATATTTTGGTTTATGATTTTGCCAATTATAGTCTCGTCCTGAACCAATTACACTCTGGGGAAAAAATATCTCAATTACCTATTTTGCTCTCCTCTCTCTCTCTCTCGTCTCGGAATTTGATCTTCATATATATTTTTTTGGTAGATAATGATGGAAAAAAAGTAAAATATGGAAAAGGAAAATCGTCGAGAAGTTATGATAGATTACCAGACGTTCATTAAGCTTATTTACGAAGACGAATTCCTTGCATTCCATATTCCAACATTTTCGAAAATCTAAAATCTTATTCCCAAAAACACTTACGTAACCTCACGCATACATACATACATATATATATATATATATATATATATATATATATATATATATATATATGTATATATATAACTCAAAATCCCGACTTGCTGTCATCACGAGGAGGTGGAGAAGTTAACAAAGAAACATTCCCTCCTCACATTCTATCTTCCTTCCTTCCTTCTTCCCTCTATTCCTTCCTTCCTTCTTTCATCTATCCTTCCCTCCTTCCATCTTTCCTTAATTTCTTCTTTCCTTCTTTCCTCTATTCCTTCCTTCCTTCCTCTATTCCTTACTTGCTTCCTTCTTTCCTTGCTTCCTTCTCTCCTCTATTCCTTCCTTTCTTCCTTCTTTCCTTGCTTCCTTCTCTCCTCTATTCCTTCCTTCCTTCCTGCTATCCTCTATTCCTTCCTTCCTTCCTTCTTTCCTTCCTTCCTTCTTTCCTCCCTTCCTTCCTTCCTTCTTTCCTCTATTCCTTCCTTCCTTCTTTCTTTCCTTTCTTCCCTCCTTCCTTCCTTACTTCTTCCCTCAATTCCTTCCTTCCTTCCTTCTTTCCTCAGTTCCTTCCTTCCTTCTTTCCTTTCTTCCCTCCTTCTTTCCCTAATTCCTTCCTTCCTTCCTTCTTTCCTCAGTTCCATCCTTCCTTCTTTCCTTTCTTCCCTCCTTCTTTCCCTAATTCCTTCCTTCCTTCCTCTGTTATCTAATTTAATCACCCTGACACGATCTTGGAGGATGCAATTAGATGAAGAATGCTGTGTGGGAAGTAAAGTATGGGGCATTTTTTATTATTATTTTTTATTTTTTATCTCAAACTCAAAATCGGAGCCTTTTGTAATTTTTTCCCCCAAAGAACTTCATCCTTTTCGTGGAATGCGAGGAAAATACTTGATCGTGAGAATATCATAAATATAGTTTGTTTTTTATTGACTTTTTTCGTGTTTTCATTCTAATTAAAGATATTATCATATCTAATCAAGTACTATATCCGGTCTGGAGGTTGGCTTAAGTTAGTTAGTTTTAGATAATCATTAGAGCTTAATAATGGAGACACTCTAGTAGTGAATCTTTATCGGATTCTTCAAATTAACTTGTCTCTCTGTTAATAAACTGATACAATATTGTTTATGGATGAAAGAGTAATATCCAAATGCAACAGAGTCCGAAGCACGTTCATTATCACTTTCCATGCTCGAAAATGAAATCATGTTCCGGGAATAAACAGAAGAAGAATATCTTTTCTCTGTGTTTCCTCATTGCCAATTATCTTTTAACTTTTGTTTTTTATCTCATTACTCAACGCCGGATCATCGTTTGGATAAGAAAAATGGAAAAGAAAGAAATATCTGATTATCTCTCTCTTCATTTTCTCTCTCTAATTCTAGCATAGCATGATATGCACTGCGCTTTCCCTTCCTATCTTGTTTTTTTATCAAATATGATGATAAATAAAACAACAGAACTGAATTGCATTCGCATTTACATCCAAAATAAAACCGTGGAGAATAAAAACAACAATATTTATTATTATTCTTTATCAATCAATCGCTTTGTCGACTTTTTCCTCGTCACTGGAGCCTCCGTGATGAGAAGGAGAGAGGTTAATGCGGCGAAATGCACAGGGAAACGAGCGGAAATCTTTTGCGTTAATGGAGGGAGCACTGACGTATTTTTTTTTATTTTTTTATTATTATTATTATTTTTTTATTATTATTTTTTTT
>NC_061828.1:30952040-30954540 GCF_019202785.1 Penaeus chinensis | reverse complement strand
ATGTTCATGATTGACATAATGAAATCTAATCCAGTGTTTCATTTTTTTTTTTCGACAAAAGAGAGACAGAAAGAGCAAGAGAAAGATAAATAGATTGATAAATACATATATATATATATATAAATAAAGGGCGGGAAGGCAAGAGAGAGAGAGAGAGAGAGAGAGAGAGAGAGAGAGAGAGAGAGAGAGAGAGAGAGAGAGAGAGAGAGAGAGAGAGAGAGAGAGAGAGAGAGAGAGAGAGAGAGAGAGAGAGAGAGAGAGAGAGAGAGAGAGAGAGAATCCCTTAATTAACTTGGAACAGGACATAACAGAGAATAATAAGAAGCTTACCCGCATTCACATAATCCTTAGATCGTAAAAAAAGAAAAAGAAATCAGATACCAAAAGAATTTAGCCGTCTTCCTATTTAATTTGTTTATCATACTTTTTTTCTTCACAAATATTTACATAAAGAACTTACACTCAAGAGACATACAGTGTACATCTGTGACTGTATGACTGTCTCTTCCCAGTCTCAGTGACCTTCTTAGGAGCTTGACCTTGATTGACCTTATTCTTCTCCCTCTCTCTCCCCTCTTCTAATAATCTTTCGTAATCTTTTCTCTCTTATCCTCTACACCTTTTTCTTTCCCTGTTCTCGTATTCCGATCAATATGTCATTTTCTCTACATTTCCATTTTGTTTTCAAAAGCATCCACTCACAGTTCTTCCTCCCTTTCTTGTCTTTTCTATCTCCCCTTCTTCATTTCTCCATGTCTCCTCTGTCTTCTGCCACATCTTCATCTTCATCTTTTTCTTTCCATCTTCTCTCTTCTGCCATTATTCTTCCATATTTTCCCATCTATCATTTACACATTTCTGTTTGCCTATAGCACCTCCTTCATACTTTTTCCTATTTTCGTCTTATTCTTTCCATCTTCCCTTCATTCTATCATCTCCCTAATCTTATCCGTATTCCGCCTCTTCCTCTTTTGACCCATTATCCCTTCTTCTATCACTCTCATTCTCTTCGCCATCCTCCAATTTTCCCCTCTCCCTCTCCCTCTTTTCTCAGCATCACTCAGGCAAGATCTCATCTCTACGTCCACCTCCTCTTCTTCAAATTCTCCTTTCCCACTTCACTCACTCTTACACACATTCTTTCCTCTCCTTTTCATCACCCCTCCTCCCTCCTTCTCACCTCACCCCCCCTCATCGTCCCTCCCCCTTCTCCCCTCTCCTTTTTCCCATTCGTCTCTCCCTCCTTGTCTTCCCTCCCCTTCCCCCATCGCCCCCCCCCTCCTCATCTTCTCCCCCCCCCCTTATTACCCATAATAAGGGGGGGGGGAGAGATGTGTGTGTGTGTGAAAGTGAGAAAGAGGGATAGAGGGGAAGAAGAGGAGAGAGAGAGAGAGAGAGAGAGAGAGAGAGAGAGAGAGAGAGAGAGAGAGAGAAAGACGAAGAGGTAGGAGAATGAAAGGAGAATTGAGAAATGGAAGATAAAGATGAGAAAGAAATTATGCGATTACGAGGTGCTGGGGGGGGGGGGGGGAATGGGGGGAAAAAGGTTGATAAAGGAGAGTGAATAGAGAGAAATAGAGAAGACATAGAAAGAGATAAATGAGGATTAGAATATGAAAGTGATAGATAGAGGAAGAAGAGAAAATGCAAATAAGATGAAAGACGAGAAGTGAATGGAATCATATAATTAGAAAGAGAGGGGGAAGGTAATTACGAAAAGATAAAAGAGATTAAGGCGTGGAAATCAAGTGGAAGAAATTACGGAATGACGGAAGCAGTGAGACAAGATAAAGAAGAGGGAGATATGGAAAGGATAAGAAAGAAAATTCAGAAGGATGGTCCAAGCGCAGAGAATGAGAAGAGGGAACGATGAAGATTGAGAATGAAAGAAAGAAAGAAATTGAACATAGATTAGGGAATAAAAAAATAGAGGAGAAGAATCATAACATAGGAGAAAAGAGGAGGAAGAAAGAGAGGTGGAAAGGACAGGAAAATGATAAAGCAAAGTAGAAAAGGAAAAAGAATGGAAGAGTAATAGAATGAAAGGAAAAAACTTTGACCGATTTTAAGGATGCAGCTTGAGACTTATAATTAATCAGCGCAGAATTTGATGAAACTTATATACAGTATAATCCTGAACACACACATATATCTATCTATCTATCTATCTATCTATCTATATTTATATCTATCTATCTATCTATCCATCTCTCTCTCTCTCTCTCTCTCTCTCAATCTTTCTCTCTCTCTCTCTCTCTCTCTCTCTCTCTCTCTCTCTCTCTCTCTCTCTCTCTCTCTCTCTCTCTCTCTCTCTCTCTCTCTCTCTCTCTCTCTCTCTCTCTCTCTCTCTCTCTCAGACCACGAAATTACAGACGCTCGATACATATTCCCCTGTACGTGCTTCTAAGATTAATTCCCTGACGTATCAACTCCTGATTAAACAGACCTGATTAAACAGCAGATCACGCGGAGTATAATAGGTGCACCAAGTGAATATGTC
>NC_061828.1:30932040-30939540 GCF_019202785.1 Penaeus chinensis | reverse complement strand
CTCTCTCTCTCTCTCTCTGTCTTTCTGTCTCTGTCTTTCTGTCTCTCTCTCTCCCTCTCTCTCTCTCTCTCTCTCTCTCTCTCTCTCTCTCTCTCTCTCTCTCTCTCTCTCTTTCTCTCTCTCTCTCACTCAGACAAGCACACGATAAAAATATTCTCTGAAATTCAAAACGTGCCTTATTTACCTGTCAAGATGATCCAAGACTAATAACTTAACGATTCTTCCTTCCCCGACCCTTTCTAGAATCATATCCTTGTCGGCAGATGGAAAATCAGCGCTTTTAAACAGCCGGGTAAATTCTGTTGTGGTTTTGGAAATATGATGTGGGGTGGGGCGAGATGGGAAGGAAAGGGGAGGGAGGTTGAATGGGAGAAAGGGGAGAGAGAGATAGAGATAGATAAATAGATAGATAGAGATAGAGAGAGAGAGGGGTGAGAGAGAGAGAGAGAGAGAGAGAGAGAGAGAGAGAGAGAGAGAGAGAGAGAGAGAGAGAGAGAGAGAGAGAGAGAGAGAGAGAGAGAGAGAGAGAGAGAGAGAGAAACTCATAAATAAAAGCTAACTGCCATTATTCTAATTTAACAATTATTGAATCGCAAAGTGAGGGTTCGAACATTGCCCTACAGGGTGGTTGGGGGGGAGGAGAGGAGAGGGGAGGAGAGGGGAGGGGAGAGAAGGGGAGGACAGGGGCTTACGTTTGGAAAGAGGGGGAAGGGGGCAAGTTGGGTGGAGTGGAATAGTGGAGAATGGAATAGAGGAAAGAGGAAAAAGAGAAGAAAGCAATAAAAGAAGTAGAAGGAAAAGGGAAGGGAGAAAAGAAAAGTGGGGGTGGGGAGGAGGAAGAGAAGACTGGCAGGGGGGGAGGGGGAGAATACGAGGAGAATGAGATGGGGGGGGGGGGAGGTGAGAAAGGGAGAGAGAACAGAGAGAAGAACAGTGGAATTTGCCGAGATTTCGAAACCTTTATCTATCTGAAACAATTTCGTATCTAACAATTCCCCAACGATCCTTTTTTTTAGATAAAGAAGATTGAAAAGAAAAGCCGAAATGCCCAATCAAAACCTAAGCCAAACAGCCCATTCATCAAAACAAAAAACAAAAACAAAAAGAACTAATTAACGAAAATGAAAACAATCCCACAAAAGTGTCGAAATAAAATCGAACCAGTAGTAGAATCGGTCGAAAAAAGAATCATATCTGTGGCCCGTTTGCTGGGCTGTCAACATTTCCAAGCCGACGTAAATATTTAAAGTATTTTCATTCCTCGCGTTTGGTTTGGCTGCTCTAAACAGGAATTTTATCTTCCCCGGATTAGAATTGCTCCGTCAGCGCACGCACTCATGCAAGCAGACACGCATGCACGCACATATACATGCACATACACACATATACATGCACATACACACACACAATCACACAATCACACATACACACACACACACACACACACACACACACACGCAAACACACACACACACATTCGCACACACAAACATGCCCAAAAGCACACACATATAAACAAACATACAAGCGCATAGAATTAGGAGAAGAACCGTAGATGGAAAATCGAAAGAAGAGAAATGGAGAGAAAAAAACAAGAACGAATGAGAAATAAAGAGAGACAGAGGAAGACAATAACAAGATCAAAAAGCGAAACAAAGTGAAACGAAAAGAAAAAGAAAACCAAACGCAAAACAACAAAGATAGAGAAAGAATGAAAAAGAAATAAAGAGATAGAGACAGAATGAGAAAAAGATAAAGAGATAGAGACAGAAAGAGAAAAAGATAAAGAGATAGAGACATAAAAAAGATAGAGACAGAATGAGAGAGAGAGACATAAAGAAAAAACAAATAAAGAGAAAAGAATAAAGAAATATAAACAGAAAAAGAGAAAGAGACAGAACAAAAAACCCACAGACATGGAAACAGAAAGCCAATCAAAAAAATCAAGAAGGAGAAAGAGAGAGAACGAGAGAGAAAGAGAGAAGATAGGAGAACAAGGGTCGAGCGAGAGAGTCAAAGTTCCCGTCCGGTTCGCCAGACATCGCGACACATTGCAGCGATGTTGGTTGGGTCTTGAGTGGCTATTCACGGGACGCGCGCCGGCTAGACGATGGAGGGATAGGAGAGATACAGAGGATAGGAGAGAAGGGGAGGAGAAAATGGGAGGAGAGACGGAGGAGGAGGTGGAGAAAGGGATAGGAGAGATACAGAGGATAGGAGAGAAGGGGAGGAGAAACGGAGGAGGAGGAGGAGAAAGGGATAGGAGAGATACAGAGGATAGGAGAGAAGGGGAGGAGAAAATGGGAGGAGAGACGGAGGAGGAGGTGGAGAAAGGGATAGGAGAGATACAGAGGATAAGAGAGAAGGAGGGGAGATACAGAGGAGGAGGAGGAGAAAGGGATAGGAGAGATACAGAGGATAGGAGAGAAGGGGAGGAGAAACGGAGGAGGAGGTGGAGAAAGGGATAGGAGAGAAGGGGAGGAGAAACGGAGGTGAAGAAAGAGACAGGAGAGAAGGAGGAGGAAGAAAAAGGCATGGAAGAGATACAGTGAATAAGGGAGACGGGTAGGAGAAGCGGAGGAGGGAGAAGAGAAATGAATAGGAGAGAATGGTAAGAGAAACAGAGGAAGAGGAGGAGGAGGAGAAAGAGATAGGAGATTATAGTAATGGAAACGGAGAAGGAATAGAAGGAATGGAAGAAAGACAGAGGATAAGAGAGAGAAGCAGAGGACTAAGGGGGAAGTAAGGAGAAGGGAAAGAGATAGGTGAGAAGAATATGGACGAAAGAGGAAGAAGAGAAAGGGAGAAAATGTATATTCATTGTATATTGACGTAACAAGTTATTCAGGGTCTTTTACAGAAAGAAAGAACAAAAAAAAAAAAAAAAATAGATTGATGCAGCGTGAAAATTTCACCCTGGAGCCTTTGTGACTTGCAATATCAACATTCCACCGTATGGCTGAACCGTTTAGCTACATTGAAAAAAAACAAGAACAACGAAAAACAATAACAAATATTCCATGCATTTTTTTTTTTTTTTATCAATTTTGTTCTCGATTTGAGCGCTGAAAACATTTCTTTCTGTTATAAACCATGTTAATATATCACACGCGTCAAAACACACGTAATCATAGAAAAAGAAGCAGACAAACCTCTCTATCTGCAAAAGGATTTCATTTATGCCAATTCAGAAACAATTATGACGTACTTAAATGCTCCGTCATTGCATTACATGTAATTTAGAACACGACAACAAAGACACTGGAATCACGGAAAGGAAACATTGCTCCCACGGACGCCTCGCGGTCACTGGGCATTCCGAGACAGAGAAAGCGTGTGCGGTAAAAAAAAGGCTTTATTATTGAGAGTCAAAAGTGGGACACCGACGAGAGTAAATAAACTCACTTGACGAGGGTTTTGTAATTAACCATGCGTGTATAGGTGTATACATATATTCAGATGAAAAGACTTTTATCTCTGTCTATGGCTATCTGTGTCTGTCCGTCTGTCGGTCTGTTTTCTCTTTCTTTCTCTTTCTCTCTCTCTCTCTCTCTCTCTCTCTCTCTCTCTCTCTCTCTCTCTCTCTCTCTCTCTCTCTCTCTCTCTCTCTCTCTCGCTCGCTCGCTCTCTCTCACACACACACACACACACGTACACATATATACGTATACACCTAAAAAAATAATTCACAAACCCACACACGTCTATTTCACTTTAGTATGTGTGTGTACATATACACGTATGTACATATTTTTGTAAGTATAATTGCATATATGTATATATGTACGTATGTATGCATGTGTATGTATGCACATATCATGTATACACGCACGTACACTTGTGTTTGTAAATGTTTCCGCTTACAGATACAAACATACATTCATAAACCAACGAAAAACGGCCCAATGTACAGAACACATAAGGCGCATTTCATCTAAAATCTAATATGCAGAAGACGCTATCCTGCCGCCGCGAGAGAGAGAATAAGGGGGAAGATAATATCCTACACTTACAGCATATGCTCACCCCCCCCCCCCCCTCCCGCTCGCCAGCATGAAAGACTCAGGGAGGAGAGGCATAGGCGCTGACATAAACGTATGCACAGAAGCTCGTGCATATGCATTACGTACATGAATAGACGTACTTACATACATGCATATACAATTATATTCTATCTATGCGTATCTAACAGTTTGTCTATCTATTTATGTCTGTTATATCTATCTTTCTATATGCGTGTCTGTCTATCTATCTATCTGTCATCTATCTACCCCCCTCCCCCTCTCTCTCTCTCTCTCTCTCTCTCTCTCTCTCTCTCTCTCTCTCTCTAGTCATCCATCTATCTCTCTATCTCTCTATCTATCCATCTAATCTATCTATCTATCTGTCTATCTACTCCCCTATAAATAAAAGTACATACATATGCGCAACGTATGTCCATATTTCTGTTTAATCGTGTACTTACATATACGTGTGTGAATGTGTGTAGAAATGTACGTACATGTACAGAAAAGTACAACTACGCATCTTGCGATTCCGTAATGTGCTCTCGTATCGGGCTTTGGTTTGTGTGTAGCGAGGGGGGGAGGGGGAAGGGGGGGAGGGGGAAGGGGGGAGGGGTGTGAGGCTGGGGGAGTGGGTAAAGGCAGAGGCTTAGAGCTAATGCTTCATCCTGTGGTCGATGCTTGTTTACTCCAGCTGCTGCCTCTCCGAACGTCGCTTGTATTGCCGCTTTCCATATGTGAAAGTGTAAGGTAAACAATCTTCAACACGTTACAAACAGATTGCAAACCTCAGCCAACCATGAAATTTCAGATAGTATTTTTCTTTTTTTAATGGAATCTAATCTTTCCATTATATAACGCTCAGACACTACCGTTAGGACTCCTATCTCTGCCGGGTGTGCGTCTCCTATCTCGGCCGGGTGCGCTCCTCTTGCGCTACGCCATACTGACTTCATAAACGAACAATAACGCGCGTCGCTGTAATAGATACAGCGTTTATAGACACAAAAAATCTATTATGGAGACGAGGAAGGCGTTTAGCTGGCAATAAACGGCGGAAAGATAGATTCGAAGCCTATGTTGCGCCTTTAGAACCTCGAGACACCGAAGCCACTTGAGATCTCCTGCCGTTCTTGGTCGACTCGAAAACCAGTTAAAGTCCTTATGCTCTACGTGGGAGATAGATCAGCATAATTATAGTTCGTATGAAAGGGAGAGGGAAAGTAACAGCAGAAACAATGATGATGATTATAATGAAAACGACATTGATGAATATGATATTAGTAATGATAATGATAACTTTTAGAACAACAGCAATGGCAATAATGACAATAGTAAAGAAAATTGTGATAACGACAACAGTAATGGTAACGGCAATGATGATGATAATGATTATGCTGCTAATGAATAATTATGATAATCACAATGAAGGTAGAAACAATAGTAATGATGGTAATAAAACGAACAATAGTCAAGATAATACTGACAGAACAGTAATTTTATAAAAAAAGAAGAAAAAAAAAGAGAAAAAATGGATATAAGAAATTTCAAAAGAATCACAGACAAGATTGTGGCGGTGGACGGATGAGAAAGAAGGGGGGGGGGGGGGGTAAGAGATGGGCAAATCAAGTCGGTTCAAGATTGAGAGAGAGGGGGGGGGGGGCGTGGGGGAGGGAGGCAGAGAGAGAGAGAGAGAGAGAGAGAGAGAGAGAGAGAGAGAGAGAGAGAGAGAGAGAGAGAGAGAGAGAGAGAGAGAGAGAGAGAGTGAGAGAGAGAGAGAGAGAGAGAGAGAGAGGGTATAGATAGACAGACAGATAGATAGATCAATAAATATATAGATAGATAAAGAGAGAGAGAGAGAGAGGGCAAGAAAAAGTTAAAGGTAAGAGGAAAAGCAAGAAGGAAATAGACAAATAGATAGATTCAAAGAGAGAAAGTGTGGGTATTCATCACCCACCCACACACACACCTACACACACACACACAGACACACATACATACATACCCACATAAAGATAAATCTCTTCAATTTGTCTTTACAACCAAAATTCTTCAGAGTGGAAAAACAACACACATGGGAACCAAAAAAGGAAAAGAAAAAAAAAAAAGAGAGAGAGAAGAGAGAGAGAAAGAGAGAGAGAGAGAGAGAGAGAGAGAGAGAGAGAGAGAGAGAGAGAGAGAGAGAGAGAGAGAGAGAGAGAGAGAGAGAGAGAGAGAGAGAAGAAAGAGAGAGAGAGAGAGAGAGAGAGAGAGAGAGAGAGAGAGAGAGAGAGAGAGAGAGAGAGAGAGAGAGAGAGAGAGAGAGAGAGGGAGAGAGAGAGAAAGAGAAAGGGAGAGAGAGAAAGAGAGGAGAGAGTGAGAGAGAGAGAGAGAGAAGAGAGAGAGAGAGAGAGAGAGAGAGAGAGAGAGAGAGAGAGAGAGAGAGAGAGAGAGAGAGAGAGAGAGAGAGAGAGAGAGAGAGAGAGAGAGAGAGAGAGAGAGAAAGAGATAGATAGATAGAGAGAGAAAAAGAAAGAGAAAGAAAGAGAGTGAGAGAGAAAGAGAGAGAGAGAGAGAGAGAGAGAGAGAGAGAGAGAGAGAGAGAGAGAGAGAGAGAGAGAGAGAGAGAGAGAGAGAGAGAGAGAGAGAGAGAAAGAGAGAGTGAGAGAGAGAGTGAGAGAGAGAGAGAAAGAGAGAGAGAAAGAGAGAAAGAGAGAGAGAGAGCGAAAAAGATAGAGAAATAGAGAAAGAAAGAGACAAAAAGAAAGAAGAAAGAAACAAAATCAAGAAGAAAAAAGAAAGAAAGAGAAAAAAGAAAAGAAAAACGTGTCTAGCAACAGATAAGCTCGTATCGAGGTCAGCAAACAACTCGCTAATCGAAGCCCTGTTAAGAAAGCTAATCATTTTCTTACGAGGCGGAGGAAGGTCATTAACAAAGAGAGCAAATTAAGCCCATATCATCTGCCGGCAGAAGATAAGACGTTGAGACGCCCTTCCTCCCTTATCTCCCTCTCTTCCTGACGAGGCAGAGTACCGCGGTTATTCTAATTCAAAGTGTTTCAAAATCTAAAGCCAGTCTCGTTAGCTAAGGTTAAAGTACCGCAACGAAATAGCGCCGTTATCTTGTGTCAGAAATTTCAGTATCTAAAACTTCTTAGGCAAATTATCGCGATTATTCTAGATTAAAACTTTAAAAACCTGAAACCTCCATCGTCACGAGGCGAGGCAAAGCACAGCAGTCAATCTAATTCAAATGATTCAACATCTAAAACCAGTGTCGTCAGTCAAGACAAAATCCCACGACTACTCAAAATCAAACTTTTCAAAATCTAAAATCAGCGTCGCTCCCCCCCCCCCCCCCCCGCCCCCCCTTCCTTCCTCCCTGGCACTTGGCGAAATTGCATCGTTGGCGTAGGTTGATGGTTGGATCTCCGCCTCCCAACCGACGACACGCGGGAAATATTTGCTCTCTAAATGGCCCTGAATACACACGCCAGGAAATGATGGATGAGCGAGG
>NC_061828.1:30917040-30924540 GCF_019202785.1 Penaeus chinensis | reverse complement strand
GAAATCATAGAGCTTGGGAAAATCTCAAGTTAAGATCTCAAGTTTTTTTTTTTATATTACAGATAACACCTGCCATATAAAGGAAACGAAAGACCATACGCCAGGAGTAAGAAGATGGAATGTTACAATGTATATATATACATATACATAGATACATGCATACACACACACACACACACACACACACACACACACACACATACACACATATATATATATATATATATATATATATATATATATATGTATGTATATATATATACACACACACAGAAACAGAGAGATGGATGAATAGATAGATAGATAGATAGATAGATCGAGAGAGAGAGAGAGAGACTTATAGATAGACAAAGAGATAAACAGATAGATAGACAGATGGAAAGAAAGATAGATAGATAGGTAGATGTAGATAGATAGATAGGTAGATGTAGATAGATAGATTGATAGACACACAGGCAAATAGATATATAGATACATATAGATACAAATGCATATAAATATAGATATAGATAAAAATATCTTTACACAGATACAGTAGATAGATAGACAGATGAAGAGAAAGGCAAACAAACAGACACACAGGATACAGAAAGCTAACGCACCTCCAGAGGATGCAAAGTACAGTTTCAAAACACTAACGACTCTCTGCGTGGAAATTCCTGATAACCCTTCGAGACAAAATTACTTAGTCATTCTATCCCTGGCGGCCACGTGACTCATGACTCATGACTCCAGCGCCTGATGAGTTTTCGATAGTCTTACTTCAAGGAATTTTAGAGGAAGGAGGACCTTGGTATATATATTTTTGTTTTTTTGTCTTTTTTTTAGTTTGTGTTTTTCTCTCATCTGAGCGAAAGAAAGAAAGGGAGAGGAAAAGAACATTGTTCTTTATAATCTCATTTGTGGAATGGACGAAGGAAGGAAATACATATAGATTTTTTTTTTCTTAAAATCTCCTTTGTCAAATGGCGAAAAAAAAAACAATGAAAATAATATAAAATAAAACAGATAAATAATAAAAAAAGTTCTATAAAATCCCATCTGTAGAATAGAGGAAGGAAGGAATGTAAAAGAAAAAGAAAAATCATAAATATGGAACCTTGTCACGACTCCTCAGGGCAAATAAAGTCAGCTGCCAAACCTTTTCGAAATCATTACGCGGGCGGGCAGCTGAGAGGTATCGTAAAGCAGGGATCTGTTGCCGAGGCTGTTCTTTGCTTCTAAATAAAGAATTTAAATTGCAACCATCAAGTCTTTACGACTTTCCAGGCTCAAGTGGCCGGGGAGGGGAGGGGTAGGGGGGCATAGAAAGGGAGAGGAGGGCGGGAGGGGGAGGGGGAGCAAGAGTGGGAGGAGGGAAGGGGGTAGAGGAGGAGGATGTGGAGATGGAGGTGGTAGTGGTGGAGGAGGAAGATGAGGAAGATGAGGAGGGAAGGGGGGGTAGAAGGGAGGCGGAGGAGGAGGTGGAGGAGGAGGGGGAGGAGATGGAGAAGGCGGAGGAGGAGGAGGGAAGGGGGTGGAAGGGAGGTGGAGGAGGAGGAGGGGGGGGGAGGTGGAGGAGGCGGAGGAGAAGGAGGAAAGAAGAGGGTGGAAGGGGGGCAGAGAAGGGTAGGAGTAGCGAAGTTATTAAGACTAAAGTGCCGCGAGAGAGGGAAAGAGGGTCAAAGGTCAAGCGGAGAAAACGACGAAACTCGAAAAGAAATTACCACAATCTTTTGGGGGAAAAAAAATCGCTTCGACAGTGTGCATGTCCTTTCCGAGAACCAGACGCAAGAGATCGGCGAACGAAAATGTAACGTCTCGCACACCGATATAGATTCCTTGTATGCAGACGTGTCCCGGCCATCAAGTTACATTGGCTTCGTCTACTCTGCAGAGAAAGCGTGTGAGCGTGTGAGTGTGTCTGTATGTGTGAGCGTGTGAACCTGTACGTGTGAACCTGTGAGCGTGTGAGTGTGTCTGTATGTGTAAACCTGTGAGCGTGTCTGTATGTGTAAACATATAAGCGTATGAGTGAGCGTATGAGCGTGTCTGTATGTTTGAGTTTGTAGGAGTGTCTGCATGTGTGTGAGTGTCTGTATGTATTACCCTGTAAGCGTATCTGTATGTATGAATCTATAAGCGTACTGTGCGTGTGGGCGTGTGTACTCGCGGGTATTCCTGTGTACATATTTACTGCGCGTTTCCCATGAAAGCCTTTTAGTGACTGATATATTACAGTGTCCCGAGTACAATTAGTAGAAGAGCTACTGGAACAAATTGCAGCTGTTACACCCCACGCCCCCACGGTTAACGCAGGGCTGTACTAAGCGCATTTGCTGAGTAAGATTAAGTACTGTTGTTATTCTGAGCTCTTACGGTACGAAATAAACGCAAAATCTGATTTTCGAAATTGATGTGCGAAAATGCACTAGAAAGAAGTCGCCTCTTCAAATACCAATAACAGATGACAGTGAAGAGATACTTGATCAAAATAGTCATAAAGGTCATTATGTATTCCAGAATAAATTAATAATAACTTCAGGTCGGTCACACGATATACACGTGGAAAAAGTTTCAAGCTGCCGAATATGATTTTCCGCTTAGTAAACATTCAGCAACGCTTGAATACGGTATTTGCCAAAGTGGAAAATCTAGTATAAAAAAAAAAAAAAAAAAAAAAAAACACGTGACAGAAAATAATAATAATAAATTTCAGTTTGAAATGTAACACGGTTTACATATGTCAATAAGCTTACACGGATTTACGCACAAATGGTCATCTCTCTGTGCATGCATTGTGCTCGAACATATAGCCACGTAAATTAGAGAATAAAATGTCCGTATAATATAAAATAAAAATATGTTAAAGAAGAAAGGTAGAAAATAAAAGCAAAGAGTTAGATTGATAACAATAGATGGAAAAAGAGTGTTAGAGAAGGCATTGAGCTTTCAATGATAATAATGATAAAGATGTAACGATTATAGCAATGATGATGATAATGGTAATACCAGAAATAATAACAATGATGATAATATTAATGATAATAATGGCGATGGTGATAATAATGATATTGTTGCTACTGCTGCTGCTATTAATGATAATAATGATAAAGATAATTATAATGATGATAATAATAATGATAGTAATAACAACAATAACAATATGTGAGAATGATATGAATATGAAAGAATAAGAATAATAACAATGATAACAATTAATGAAAATAATATATGATAATAATAATAATAATGATAATAGTAATAATAATGATAATAGTAATAATCACAATAATAATAACAATAATAATAATAATAAAAATGATAATGATAATGTTGATAACAATGAAAATTATTATTGTAATGATACTGAGGATAATAAACATAACATAAATGATAATGATAATGATAATAATGATAATATTCAGATAATAATAATAATAATAATAATAATAATGGTAATTGTAATTATAATGATATTAATAATAATAATAACAATAATAATAATAATAATAATAATAATAATAATAATAATAATAATAATAATGATAAATGATAATCATGATAATTATCTGTAATAAAAAATAATGCTATTGGATATAATGATAACAATAATGATTATAACAATATCAATGATAATGATGATAATAACCATAAGAATAATGATACTGATCCTACTACTAATGATAATCATAATAGTGATAATGGTAACTATGATAATAATAATAATAATAATAAGGATAATAATAATAATAATAACAACAACAATAATAATAACAATAATAATAATAATAATAATAATAATAATAATAATAATAATAATAATAATAATAACAATAATAATAATAATAATGAAGACGATGATAATGATAATAGTAATAATAACAACAACGATAACAATAACGATTTTAGTAATAATGATAAAAAAATAATAACGATAATGATGATGGTAATAATAATAATAATAATAATAATAATAATAATAATAATAATAATAATAATAATAATAACGATAATAATAACGATAATAGTAATAATAATGACAACGATAATAGTAATAATCATTATCATGATTATCATTATTATTATTTTTATCAATACCATTATCATACCTTAATCATTAAGAAACAAAAAAATCAAACAAACAAAAAATAACACCTTATCACCATTAATGGCAATCAAGTGATAAGCGAAATCAGATTCCTAAATTAAGTTAAAAAATAAAAAAAAAAAAAAAAAAAAAATCAGACAATTCGCCCCGGTATCGTTAATGGACGGCATTTCCAGACGGGGGCGACGTGTCATAGGAAACTCGGTTAGCGTCGCGGGGGGCTGGCAGCGGGGAGGGCGTGGTCGCGAGACGACGAGCAGGGTGGGATAGGGGCGTCAGAGGTGGGAGAGTGGTGGCATGGAGGGCGGGCGCTACGGGGGAGAGAGAGGGAGAGGTGATCCGAGCGGGAGGGAGGGAGGGGTCGGGTGCAGGCGCGGTGTGTCCCGCGGTTGGATTCGAGCGGGGTGGCTGCTGGCGCGGCCATGGCACCGGCGGGCGCGGGGAGAGAGGGGGAGGTGCGGGAGGGTGGGGGGCGCGGGACGGCCGCGAGGGTGCGTGAGCAGCGAGGGGTGGGCCGGTTGGCGGGCGTTCGGGAGCGCAGAGGGCAGGGGGGTCGGAGGGGCGTACGGGCGGGAGGGCAGGGAGGGAGCGCAGAGGGGTGGGGGATGGGCCGGGGGGGCGGGGCGGGGCGCGCCCTCGCACGGGGTGGCGTGGGAGGAAGCGCGGGCGCGAGAGCGGAAACGCGCGCGCAGGCGCGCCACTCGCGTCGCGAGTCGCAGCGCGCGCCGCAGATAGAGCGCGCTCGCGCGCGAGCGCGAGCGCGCAGGGGAGCGGGGGCGCGCGGGGGGCCCCCCAACACCAGAGAGCGAGAGCATAGAGCGAGCGCGACGCTCGCGCGCGACTAGCGAGAAGCTGAGAGCGGCGGGAGCGCGGAACCCCCCCAGCGCGCTTCTGCTATGCTCGAGCTGCGAGCGCGCGCGCTAGAGTCTCCGGCCACCGACCCTCCCCGGGTCCCTCGGCCGGCACTCGCGGCCCGCGTGCTGTCCCTACCGGCCCGAAACGTCCCGTCCCGGCCATCCTGCCTTTAGGCCTGCATGCACCGCATTCCTTCCCTCTCTTCCCTCCTCCCTTCCCTCCCTCCTTCCCTCTCTTCCCTCCTCCCTTCCCTCCTTCCTTCCCTTCCTTCCCTCCTTCCCTCCATCCTTCCCTCCCTTTCCTCCTTCCTTCCCTCCTCCCTTCCCTCCAACTCCCTCAGTCTCTCTGCCTTTGACACATTCCTTTCCTGTGTAAAGACCGTATTTTATTTGCCCGACCTTTAAACTTTCACTCGGGGTCTAAATTTCGCATCTGTGGAAGAAGAGAGGTCCTGCGGTATTTTGCATATTTGTTGTGAGTGAAAGTGAGGGCGAGAGAGAGAGAGAGAGAGAGAGAGAGGAAGAGGGAGAAGGAGAGATAAATAGATAGATAGATAGATAGATAGAAAGATAGAGAGAGAGAGAGAGAGAGAGAGAGAGAGGAGAGAGAGAGAGAGATAGAGATAGACAGAGAGAGAGAGAGAGAGAGAGAGAGAGAGAGAGAGAGAGAGAGAGAGAGAGGAAGAGGGAGAAGGACAGATAGATAGATAAATAGATAGAGAGAAAGAGAGAGAGAGAGAGGGACAGGGATAATGAGAGATAGATAGATAGATAGATAGACAGATAAATATATGGAGAGAAAGAAGGAAGGAGAAACAAAGAGAGAAAGAAAAACAGAAAAATCTAAATATCCAAGAGAGAGAAATAGGTAAACACGAAAATTGATAGATAAAAGAATGAATATATATAGGAATGAATAGACCTAAAAAAAAGAAAGAAAAAAAAGAAATACACCAACAAGCAATAACACAGAGAAACGAAGAGAAAAAAAAAAGAAAAAAAAAAAAAAGAAAAAAGTACAGAAAAAATACAAGCGAAAAGTACACCCAAACCACATTCTTCGTTCGCTTTTCGGAAACTAATATAAGTTAGTCGGTCGTCCACAGAAATGAAACGTCTAAACTTTTGGAATATTTCGTAAGTTAATAGACACAGGCCTAGGAAAACAACAAGGAAAAAAATAATTAATGTGATAAGTTTGAGATTTTGGGAGGGAACCATTCCAGAGCAAATTGAGTCACGAGTTAGAATTGCGCAGCTGGAGTTCGAAGGTCTCGGTGAATTAATGAGTGGGTGATGAGGTGGGCTCGGGGTCGTAGGGTTACATACCTGTGAATAGTCGCTGGGGATGGGTAGTACACTATAGTGGGCAGGGCAATGGCAATGTGCAGTGCATGAGTCATAAATACGTGGATCAAGTATAACTGCAGAGCGCGTCGCTAAACTCACTGACTCTACTCACGATCTCACACAATCATATACAATCTCTCTATCCACTAATCACTTGTCTATATATTTACATCTATATCAGTGAGTCTGGGCTGGTGTGTGTGTGTAGTGTGTGTTGCTGTGTTCGCTTTGTGTGTCGGTGCTGAGATATCGATCTATGGGTTATGCTTTTCAATGGTGATGATGGGTGGGGGGGCAGGTCGTGTGTAGTGTAGAGTAGTGTAAGTGTGTCAGTGTGTGTGTGTGTGTATGTGTGTGGAGATCGGTGTGTGTGTGTGTGTGTGTAGTGTGTGTGAGTGTGGTCTCTTCTGGCGAGTGTTGTGTGAGTGAGTGTGTGTGTGAGAGTCTGATGCTAGAAGACGTGTAGTGTGATGTAGAGTGTGTGATGTGTGAAGAGTATTGTGAGAGAGATAGATTCGTTTTGATAGTGTGCTGTGTGAGTGTGTTGCACTTCAACTCATGGAAGAGATCATAGATTTAGTGATTTATAAATCTATGTAGATATAGGTTACAGATAGAGATATATTTTTGGTTATTTTGTGTGTGTGCTTGTGTGAGAGAAGCTTTAATACTAACTCATTTATATCTCTTTGATATATTTATATAGATAATGAGATGTTTTTTTTGAGAACTGATAGTTGAGGTACTCTTGTGTTGTTGAAATCAATAGACACACACACCACATACACAAACACATACAAACAAACACACTAACACACACACACCACACACACACAAACACCACTCACCACACGAGCTCGCGCACACTTTTATATTAATTTTATGTATGTGTTTGTTTATATACACACACCATTCATTTGTGTGTGTGAGTGTATGTATGTATGCTGTATGTATATGGAACGAAGAGGGTAGATGTGCAGTTAAAGAAAGATATATAAAAATAGGGAAAGTCTCTCAGGTGAAACTAAGGCTCCACACGGCATCTGGCATTTGTATAGGTTCTACCACTTTTCGTTGGTCGATTGCTGTCCCTCGCACGTTTTATCTAAATTACCTGTGGTATGCCAGTTGCGGTCGGCGGGGGTGGTATGGTGCGGGGTTCCCTGCTGTACCATTCCGTTGGTATGGTGAGTCGCGGACGCGGGC
>NC_061828.1:30902040-30904540 GCF_019202785.1 Penaeus chinensis | reverse complement strand
ATTGCATATCAAATATCTAATTGTATATATTCTCTTTCTGCCTGTTAATATTTTGCTGTCTATATTTTGGGTTCCAAGATATTTTCTTTTACAATTCATGTCTAATAATCTTCCGTTATAGCTATTTGTGTTAACGACACTTTGTTACAAGTAGTTTCCATTAAGGATGTCATTTACCAACTCCCGTCACAGATCTATCCTGGCAGCGATGTCTCCAGACTGCGATATTCCCTGGCAGTTATTACGTATTGACAATCTCTGCTTCCCACTCCCTCCTTACTTCCATCATCTGATATCCTCATATATCCTCATATATCCACCTCGCGATTGAGGAGAGAGTGGAGAGCAAGGTCGTTCTCTCTGGATCATCAATACACTTTTGGGTAATGGTCTTTCCATGTCATTAGGCCTCTGGAGTGTCATATGTCATACTTCGTCTTGGTTTTAACGTGGGCGAGGGGAAATTAGGATGGTGGTGTGGGTATCCAGTAGGTTTGTTGTGTTTGTTTGTGTGTGTCTTTGTGAGGGAAAAGTAGTCGATGTTTGAAGGTAGTTTATCGGATGTGGGAGTGATGCTCTTATTTTGTTTCTTATTTTGTATTGTTATTTTCTTTATTCACATATATTGTTTTGTCTCTAGCTGGAATATCTTGAAGGAATGCACTTTTATGATGATCTCCTTTTACATCCCTAGAGTCTGTGCAACAAGTATCTTTTGAAGAAATATCCTCCGCGTAGTAACACTTTCCCTCTCTCCTTTTTTTGTCCTCTCTCGGAGAAACATTCCCAGAAGTAATATTGTTCTCTTCTAACAAGCATAAACCTCCCTCAGGAAGACCCATGCAACCGTGCCTTGCCATAAGCACCACAGACACCCGTCCTCTCCACATGTCAACTTTTAATTTACGGCACGTGATGCGTCGCCAGGGCTGGATGCTGGGATGCCATCTCTGAGTTATTATCGAGGGCGTTAATATTAAAGGTCTCTAGCTACGTGCCGGTCTCCTCCTCCTTCTCTCGTGCCTGTGCTTGCTGGTGCGTTTCTCTCTGTGTATTTCCGGGTGCCTGGCCTCCCTCTCTGTGTGTCTGGCCGTCTCTGTGTCTGATTGGCTCTCCCTTGCTGTATTTCTGCCATCCTCGCTGTCTACCTGTTTATCTTATTCCTTTCCTGTTGCCTCTCTTTCCTTATGCTTATTTTTTTGCCGTCTTATTATCAGAGGATTTTTCAGCGAAGGCCGGGATGTTGTGATCTCCATTTTCTTTTTCCAAATATGTTTTTTTTTAGTTCCTCGAAGGGGGGTGGGATAGAGGCAGTCACTAGAATTTGCAGAGACTACGTGAGTATTCTTCCCTACAATACAAATCCGCTTGGAGGGCTTATAGACCCCCCCCCCCCCCGCCCAATTTTTCCAAGACGAGTATCGATATTCAGAGATTTTTTTCTGATATCCTATCTTCTGCGCCGCTGGGAATTTCCTTATCTCACATTTTATTTTTGTCTTTATTTTTTATCGCTGTTCTTTTGTTTTTTTCTTCCTCTCTTCTCTTTCCTTCTTCATTTAGCTCATCCTCTATTAACTTCCTTTTCCCTACCCCCCCCCCCCCCCCCCCCCTGTACTTTATATTTCTCCCTCTTTCTCCAATTTCTCCTGACTCTCTACCTCTCATTCCTCTCGCCCTCTCCCTTTCATCCTCTTTCTCCTAACCTTTTTATCCCCCTATCCCTCCTTCACTCCTCTAATCCCTCTTTCTCACTCTCATTCCATCCTTTTCTTACTATCTCTGAGCCTCTATCCCTACCTCTCCCTCTCCCTTCCCCTCTTTCCCTTAAGCAGCGGTCACACTAGTCTTGTCTCTCCGGGGATCCCCAGCCAGTCACCCCCCAGTGTCCGGCAGCACAGAGTGGGATTGATCACATCATGCACAGTGTCCCCCGTGAAGAAGCATCATCCCTGATAAGACCAAAGTGGATACCATAACCCAATAACCTTGTGGATGAACTACGAATCGAAGATATTCATAAAATCCACGACTATCTTCGCATATCGATTGGAAAAAGAAAATCGAGAAGACACTAGATTTAGAAAAAATAATCCATCCGTTTTATTAATCATTACACACCATACAAAGTTTCTTGTTGATTTCATCCATTATTGTTGTTTTTAACTTTCTACTATCATGATGCTCGTGGATGTCATTCCATAATTGATATCTGGTTCTCACTCTGTCCACCAGGGGGAAAAAAAAGGCTGAAATAATGTCTGAAGCATATTGGAGTGGGCGCGTGTTTGCCTTTCCTGATCAAATGGACGTTTGTCTGGATAACATTTAAAATTTTAGTGAGGCATCAGTACTAGCTGTAATATATATTACTTATTTCTACAGTACAATTGTACATGATATAATAATCACCGTTTAGATGATCAAGTTATAGGCTTCCTCTTGATTATACTAGTTCTTGTTTTGGCTTCTTATTTCCCTCTCTAGCTGGGTTCGAAGA
>NC_061828.1:30887040-30892040 GCF_019202785.1 Penaeus chinensis | reverse complement strand
AGAAAGTTTAACAATATTACTTTATATGCAAATGCAGAACAACGAACGAGTTCAATAATCTCTAAAGTTAAAGTCAAGTGGCAATTTTTACTTCTCGGGAGAAAATTACAAGACAAACATTAGTATCTGTGAAACGCAAAAACTTTCACTTTTGGTCGATTGTCATCGCTCGACCGCGTATTTCCTCGGTCTTTCTCGGCCGAGCAAATGTCCCAAGTGAAACGAAATTGCCTCTTCTAATATGGAACTCAGGTCGTGATGTAAGTCCAGGGAAGGATTGTGATATTTGATTACGTGAGGTATTTTGAAGCGAGAGAGAAGAGAAGAGAGAGAGAGAGAAAGAGAGAGAGAGAGAAGAGAGAGAGAGAGAGAGAGAGAGAGAGAGAGAGAGAGAGAGAGAGAGAGAGAGAGAGAGAGAGAGAGAGAGAGAGAGAGAGAGAGAGAGAGAGAGAGAGAGAAGAGTAAGAGAGTAAGAGAGAGAAAGATAGAAATAGAGAGCGAGAGAGAAGGAGAACACTAGATATGCTCCCTATCTATCTATCTATCTATCTTTACCTCTCTCTGTCTGTCTGTCTATCTCTCCTTCTCTCCCGCTCGCTCTCTCTCGTTCACTCCTTGTCTCTCACTTTCATCTCCTCCTTTTCTCTCTCTTTCCGTAACTGAAACTCTCTTCTTCTCAATTCTACTTTCTCCCTTTCCCTCTCTCTCTCCCTCCTCTTCTCTGACTTCTTTCTTCTCTCCATCTATCTATCTATCTGCCTCTCACGCTCTCCCTCGTCCGGCCTCCACCCAACCCCTCTTTTATCATTAATTTTTACTTCTCCTTCACTCCCTTACCCCCTCCCCTCCCCTCCCTCCCCTCGCCTGTGGGGGGAAGACCCTGAGGTGAGGCGGACAAAAGACCCGGATGGTGCCCGTTCCTCAGTTACTGATGACCTCATAGAAGCCGCCAAATCTAATATCCTGATCACTTTATCAACGATTTTTCGCCAACGGAGGGATGGTTTACCGCTGCCATGCATCACAGGTCTATGACTCTCACTATCTCTTTTTCTGTTTCCTTCTGTTTCTTTCCGTCTCTCTGCCTCTGTTTCTCTCTGTTTCTGTCTCTCTCTATCTCTCTCTCTTTCTGCTTCTGTCTCTCGCACCCTGCCTGTGTCTATCTCTCTGTCTTTCACTGATTCTCTGTGTCTGTCTTTTTCTGTCTGTCTGTCCAGGGCTCTGTTTCTGTCTCTTGTTCTCCCTCCTTTCTCTCTCTCTCTCTCTCTCTCTCTCTCTCTCTCTCTCTCTCTCTCTCTCTCTCTCTCTCTCTCTCTCTCTCTCTCTTGCTCCTCATTTTCTTCCCCTTCATTTCTCTCTTACTAAGAGAGAGAAAAGGGGAGGGAGGGGTAGGAGAAGAAGAGAAAGGAGAGGGATGGGAGAATAAAGAGAGAGAAAGAGAAAAGGAGACTAAGGATGGGAGATGGGAGAAGGGGAACAAGGGACAGGGGAGAGGATAGAAGAAAGAGGGGGAAAGGGGAAAAGGACAAAAGAAGAAACAAACACAAGAGAAAAGGAGAGAGAGAGAGAGAGAGAGAGAGAGAGAGAGAGAGAGAGAGAGAGAGAGAGAGAGAGAGAGAGAGAGAGAGAGAGATGGGAAAGGGAACAAGGGGAAAGGTGGAAGACGAGGGGACAACACTGCGGTTGACAGAGATTAATAAAACTGTGATTGATAACGAATGAAAGGTTGTTTACAGTCGAGGCTTGTGGATCCGCCGGTGGATATGACCGGTGTACCAAGCATTGCAAGCTTCTGCACTAGTGATGACGATGATGAATCAGTAGTAACTGCAATAATAATGATTATAGTGAAGCCAGTCGTGTTAACTCTTTTATGAATAAGAACAGTTATAGAATCAATAATAAGGATTTGTTATTGCTATTGGTTAAACCTCTTTAGTCCAAGATTCACTTAGCGATCGTTAATTTAGATGTCTGACACTTGGGTCTTTTGCAGACGTCTAAACCAACTATTTAGATTGTTTATACTTTTTACCTGTAGATACACTTCTTAAGATAAAAGCAACTAAAACACATATTCGGAACACAATAGCAATATCCAAGTGGCAATACGTGTGATGCAAATGGAGTAATATTGAAAAAGCTAAGAGGGTTGTGGGTTCGAAAAATACGCTACGTGTCGGTCTCAAATTGAGCAAACAAGAGAGGTTCAAATTGTACTATTTTCTATTACAGTAACTATTGTTCTTTTTTTATCCATTTGTCTATAATATTGTTATTATTGCGTTTTTTTTCTTATTCTGTTTTACCATCTACATTATCTTATTTTTAATGTTCATCTATAGATCCTAAAAAATATCTTTCTATCCATCTATCTATCTGTCTATCTATCTATCTATCCATCTATCTCTCCATCCATATATCCATCCATCCATCCATCCATCTATCTATCTATCTATCTATCTATCTATCTATCTATCTATCTATCCATCCATCCATCCATCTATCCATCCATCCATCCATCCATCCATCCATCCATCTATCCATCTATCCATCTATCTAACTATATACAAACACTACACAATCACTACTAGGTTTTCCCTATTCCCTTTTTCATCACCAACATCCATCATTTTATTTTCCTTTTCACCAATATTCCATAAAAAAAACAAAAAACAAAAAATAATATATATATATATATTTACACAATGCAAAAAGGGTTTCAGGAGAGCGAGAGCTGAGACCAGAGCACGTCTTTAAGTTCTCAGTAATTAATTCTTGGAAGATTGAAATTTATTTTGGAGGAGGCAGGGGAAGGCTGGGCGAGCTAAAGGGGGATAAATGGATAAAGAGGAAGGAGAGAAATGAGGAGAAGGGGAGTAAAAGAAGGGAGAAACAAAGGGGGAAAAGATGATAAGGACGAAGGAAGGGAGATAGAAAATATAAACATTGGTATTAAGCGTTTTTTTTTTTTTTTTTTTTTTTTTGAAAATGGACATGTAGGATAGTATAATATATTCCATCTCTCATTACATTCATTATCCACCTAATTATCCACTTGCATTGTTCCACAACGACGATTTTAAGTCCACCGCCACTCCACAATATCTAATTCAACTCCACCGCCACTCCACAATATCTAATTCAACTCCACCGCCACTCCACAATATCTAATTCAACTCCACCGCCACTCCACAATATCTAATTCAACTCCACCGCCACTCCCCATATATCATATTTTCACCTCCACTCCACCTCTGCCTCAACTCCACAAGATGGGTCGCTACTCCACAACACTCCACTCCACAACATTGGTCTCCGTTCCACTACTCCACAGTATCCGCCCTCTCTCCACCGCAACTCCACTACATTGGTCTCTACTCCACTGCCTTTTCACAACATCTGTCTCAACCCCACCTTCACTCCACATCAATCTCTACTTCACCGCAAATCTACACCTAATTCCACTGTAACTCCACAATCTCAACTCCACCGACACTCCACTATATCTCTCTCCACTCCAACTTCTCTCCACATCTCTCTCCACTCAACCTTCACTCCACTTTATCTATCCCATTTCCACATTCTCTCCACATTTCTCTTCACTCCACATTCTCTCCACATCTCTCTCCACTCCACATTCTCTCCACCTCTCTCTCCACTCCACATTCTCTTCATCTTCTCTCCACATCTCTCTTCACTCCACCTTCTCTCCACATCTCTCTTCACTCCACATTCTCTCCACATTTCTCTTCACTCCACATTCTCTCCACATCTCTCTCCACTCCACATTCTCTCCACCTCTCTCTCCACTCCACATTCTCTCCATCTTCTCTCCACATCTCTCTTCACTCCACCTTCTCTCCACATCTCTCTTCACTCCACCTTCTCTCCACATCTCTCTTCACTCCACCTCCTCTCCACCTCTCTCTCTCCACCTTCTTTCCACCTCTCTCTCCACTCCACATTCTCTCCACATCTCTCTTCACTCCACCTTCTCTCCACCTTCTCTCCACCTCTCTCTCCACTCCACATTCTCTCCACATCTCTCTTCTCTCCACCTTCTCTCCACCTCTCTCTCCACTCCTCCTTCTCTCCACATCTCTCTTCACTCCACCTTCTCTCCACCTTCTCTCCACCTCTCTCTCCACTCCACATTCTCTTCACATCTCTCTTCACTCCACCTTCTCTCCACCTTCTCTCCACCTCTCTCTCCACTCCTCCTTCTCTCCACATCTCTCTTCACTCCACCTTCTCTCCACATCTCTCTCCACTCCACATCTCTCTACTCCACCTTCACTCCACTATATCTATCTTATTTCCACCTTCACTCCACAGAGGAGAGGAAAAAAAAAAAAAAAAAAAAAACAAGAACAACAGGGAAATAACTTACCCGATGGAGTATCATCTTTACACTAATTAGCATTTTTGCTGATTATCTCGAAAGTTTATTTTAAAAGTGAGATCAAAATTAGGCAGAGATTAGTAGGCCAGATTTTTGTAAGATCATTTCCTATAATTTTTTTTTTTTTTTTTGTCTTTTATTCTTGTATATTTTTGGTTTTGTTTTGTTGTTGTTGTTTTTGTTGTTTTTTGTCTGGCCTTCCTTGTTCTTATTTTTCTTGTTCTTCTTGTTCATTTTTTCTTTTTCTTTTTAGCTTTGTTATTGTTGTTGTTGTTGTTGTTCTCCTCCTTCCTGTTTTTGTTCTAGTTATTATCATTATCATTATTATTATTATTATTATTATTATTATTATTATTATTATTATTATTATTATTATTGTTATTATTACTATTGTTATTATTATTATTATCATCATCATCATCATTATCATCATTATCATTTTATTATTATTATTGTTATCATCATCATCATCACCCTCATTATTATTATTATCATTAATATTATTGTTATCATTATTATTGTCATGATTATTGTTATTATCACTATTAGTAGTAGTACTACTACTATTATTAATATCATCCTTATTACCGTTATC
>NC_061828.1:30877040-30879540 GCF_019202785.1 Penaeus chinensis | reverse complement strand
CAGGACCAACAGCAGGGCCATGGAGGACTCGCCCACCGAAGACAAGCGGAACGTGGCTCACTTCGCCAAGATCACCAGCGAGAACCTGACCTCGAACGACTCGCTGGGGGCCGAGAAGCGCCACCTCTCGAGCCTCGCGCGGGCCAACGACCTCCCCATGATCAAGAGCCAAGAGAAACGCTACCTCGGGGCCCTCATGAAGAGCCACCCGCCCTCGTTCATCGGCCAAGGGAAACGCTACTTCGCCGCTCCCTTCGCCGCCTACCGCAGTAGAGACGACTATGACAAGCGATTCTACGGTTCGCTCCTGAAGGCCGACACGCCCTTCCTGCCTTCAGACATGAAAGCCGAACAGGACAAGCGACACTTAGCCTCGCTGATCAAGAGTCAGTCGCTGCCCTTCTACCCAGACAAGCGCTACTACGCCTCGCTCCTGAAGAACAGGGACTATTTCCTGCCCTCGCAAGGCCAAGACCACGACCAGGACAAGCGTTACTATGGCTCCATCCTCAAGAACCTCCCCGGGCCCTTGGGAGACGAGGACGACATTGAAAAGCGCTACTACTCCTCTCTCCTGAAGAGCCTTCCCCCCGCCGACATGTCCAAGGACGTGGGGGAAAAGTCATCCAATGGCTTGATTGCGAATAAGAGGTACTTGGCGTCGCTGCTGAAGAGCAGAGACAGCGGTCTGTTCACCCAGAACAAGCGCCATATCTCCTCTCTCTTGAAAGGCAAGAAGTCGGACGATTCACTCGATGAGATCGATGAAGATAAGAGGTATTATGCATCTTTGCTGAAAAATAAGAAGTTCGATGATTCCGACGACCTTGAGACGGAGAAGCGCTACCTTGCCTCACTCTACACGAAAAAATCTGACGACAGCGAATACAACGAAGATAAACGGCACTATGCTTCTATTCTCAGCAAGAAATCAGACGACGTCGTGGAAGAGGAGACCAGTGAAGACAAAAGACACATTGGTTCTCTTCTGAGTAAGAAATCTGACTTTATGGACGAGACGAATGAGGACAAGCGGTATTTTGCTTCACTCCTGGACAAAAGAGACGAGGACTCGTATGAGGACAACAACGACGACAAACGCTACCTTGCCTCGATCCTTCATAAAAAATCGGAAGACTCTTTTGACGAGACAAGCGAGGAAAAGCGACATTACTCGTCCCTCCTGAAGGGCATCGCTTACGAAAACGCTCTCGACGACGTCCTGCAGAAGCTCAAGGGCCCTGGGGATGAGATGAATGCAGAAAAGAGGTACTATGCGTCTCTGCTTAACAAGAGATCCGACGCAGAGGAGGACCAGGAGGACCAGGAGGACTCACCTTACGAGAAGAGATACTTGGCCTCGCTCCTCAAGCACAAGAACTCGGACGACTTCACTAACGGCGCCGAGAAGCGTTACTTCGCCTCCCTCCTGAAAAGCCGGGAGAACGACCTGCAGAAGCGTCACTTGGCTTCGGCCCTGAGAGCCTACGGCAACCCCACCGCCGGGAAACGGTACTTCGCTTCCCTTCTGAAGCACAAGAACGCCGACGAAGACGATCTCGAGTTGATTAAACGCTACTACGCGTCCATCTTGAAAAGGTCTGATTCCGCGGACGTGGATGGAGCCTCGCAAGAGGAGAGCAGTGACATGGGCTATGATGACCAGTTTAATAATGTGAATGACCTGGTCGACGCTCAGGACCAGGAGAAGAGGCACATTGCGTCACTCCTGCAAAGCAAGTCTCCCCTGAAATCGTTCGATGACAAGCGACACATTGCGTCCCTAATGCAGAGCCGCCAGTCTGCCTTCGGACCCAGCACGGGCAAGCGCCACATTTCCTCCCTCTTGCGGAACAGGCAGTCGAGCTTCACCGGCGGCTCGGTGTCCGACGACGCCAAGAACCACCCGAGGCGCAAGCGGTACGTCGGCTCCCTCGCCAAGAACAACGACCTGGCCTTCCTGTACTCGAGATCCCGCCAGAACCGCCGCGAGGCACCCAACACCCGCGAGGACAACGTGGCCTACCTGGAGCGCCTCATCCGCCTCAAGATCCATAACGGACTCATGCGCGAGAAGCAGCGCCAGAACCTCCTCGGAGCCAACGCCAAGATGTACGTCATCCTCGACGACATCGGCAACGGCCTCAGCCTCGAGGACGACCGCGCGCAGGGAGACAAGAGGAACATCCAGGCCCTCGCGAGAAACGGGGCCTCGTACGCCAACTGGCCCGGGAAGCGACTCAGCGAGGACGACGAGATGGCCAGGAACGCCTACTACCCCGCCGACGTCTACTACCTGGCGACGGAGGAAGGCGCGCCGAGGACCGTCAACAAGCGCTTCCTAGGTGGGTCTCCCGCGTGGCGTTTCCTATTCCTGGGAGAATCAAGGTGGAAAATGTAGTTAGAGAGCAGAATGTGGAAGGTGGCAGAGAAAGAGAGAAAAAACGAGAATGAGAACATGAGAAAGAGAGAAATCGAGAATGAGAAAGAGGAAGAGAAG
>NC_061828.1:30872040-30874540 GCF_019202785.1 Penaeus chinensis | reverse complement strand
AAACAATAACAAAGCGAAGAAAGTGAAAAGAGAGACAAATAAGGAAGAGAAAGCAAAGGAAAAGGAAAAAGGGGGAGAGAAGAATAAACTTGAACAATGAATAGATCGAAATGCATAATGTTTAATCAGCGGTAAGCAAGAACTCGGCAAGAGGGAAAGTTGGAGGCAAAGAGCGAGGAAATTTGCTTCAGCAAGCACTAATCTCTTGCTTTGAGTTTGGACGACGAGGCAACAGATTGCATTAGTGACGAAAGCTTTTAATTTTGCGATGGAGACGGGAGGTCGAGGAGAGAGAGGGGGGGGGGGGAGGAAGAGAGGGGAAGAGAGGAGGGAGAGGAGGGAGGGAGGGAGAGAGAGGGGGAGGGAAGGAGATAAGGAGGGAAGTAGGGATATATATAGTACTTTTATATGTATATATATAATATATATATATATATATATATATATATATATATATATATATGTGTGTGTGTGTGTGTGTGTGTATGTGTGTGTGTATGAATGCACACACACACACACACACACACACACGCGCGCGCGCGCGCGTACATATATTATATATTTACATATATACAGATACTTAGATCAATGGATAAATAAATAAATAGATCGATATATCCCCAGATAGATAGAAAGACAGAAAAAGGAAAACGCAGATAGATAGTTATATAGACGGACGGACAGACAGACAGGCAAATACCAAGAAAAAGGGCGAAACAAGGAAATGAATTAAGTTGGAAAGAAAAAAGGAGGAAGGAGACGAGAAAGAGAAAAAAAAAAGAAGAGAGAAAAATCTTTCATATTTCTCATTCTTCGCCGGGCTAATTGATGGCATCTGCAGCATTTTCTCCAAGATGCTGAAACGGGAAAATAAAACATTGTCAAGACGTTTCTGAGAAGCAGGACATTGAGGAAATGTGCGTTAGCTAAAGGGCAGGGGCCTTGAGGAAGATGATGAAATGGAGAGCTGAATTTGACGTACACACACACACACACACACACACACACACGTGCACACACACGCACACACACACACAAACACACATATATACGCCCACCAACATACGCGCCCATGCAAACACTAAACACACACACACACACACACACACACACACACACACACACACACACACACACACACACACACACACACACACACACACACACACGCACACACGCACACACGCACACGCGAGTCGGAAAGAAAACGTGACTGATGAGGCAGACGCATGGGGAAACTAAACTAAAACTCAGCTCTCGAGGTAATGGACAAACTCAGTATCGGAAACTCGACAGACTGCTGAAGGACCATCGAGGCAAATAGGAGTTTAAGCAGAATCCAAATTGGTAATTAAGAAAATTATTATCTTCTGGCTTTGTATTATCATTTCTTAAATTATATCATTCTTGTTATCGATATTAGTCATATAACTATTTTCATCATGATTGTAAAATATTATCGTCACTGTTTTTTTTTTTTTACTAGCATTATTATTATCATCCCAATCATCATTATCTATATCACTGATGTTATCACCATCGTCATCATTGAAATCATCATAATCATTACCATTTTTATCATCATTATCATCATCATTAACGTCATTATCATGTCCGTATTTCTCTTCCTTCTCCATTCTCATCACCAACGCCAATGATATAAATCTAATCGTTTTTTCTATTGTATTCTCCACTTTTAATCCGCTTTAGTGAATTTATAGGCGAAAATAAAAAGATGAATACAGCTTGATAGATAGATAGATAGACAAATAGAGATAGAAAATACAAAAAAAAGGGGAGAGAGAGAAATCAAAGAGAAAATGGGGAAGAAGGAATAAAAGGATTAATCAAGTCAATGAATCTAAGAAATACAATTCTAGGAAAAAACAAAGACAGAAAGAAATATCTCGACTGCCTTTCTGAAAAAAAGATTTCCGACGAGACCCCGAAAACGACGAATTATTTCAAAATCCCCAATTAAAAAGTGCTCTCACACCCACCTAAACCGGCCGTCCAACACCACTTGACAAAAACAGGTCAAAAAGCCACGAGATTTGAATAGCAAGACTCCATAAATATATAAAAAAAAGAAAAAAGTGTAAGAAGGTCAGACACGTGGCCAGTAATAAAAGCTGAAGAGGAAGCGAAGAAGAATAAGAAGAAGAGTCCTCGGGGATTCCCTCAACACTCACTCGCGTGTCAGGATGAACACCTAGGACAGCGTAATAATGACCGCAGGCCTGAAGACAAGACCTGAAATTTACGAGGTAGTAAATTCCCCAAAGGGATCGACTCGCCGGCCACACGGTGCGGGCAGGCATACCCATGCGTCTTTGGTGTTAATTGGTTCTCGACGTCGGTTTAACCCCCTGCGACGCTCATGACGAATGGGTAACCCCCGTGTACTCGTCTGCAACGTGTCCGGAACTTGTTTGGACGCCGTGCTATGTCGTTCGACTGAGAGACCGGCTATCCTAGTCCATCGGCATAGCGAATATGT
>NC_061828.1:30864540-30867040 GCF_019202785.1 Penaeus chinensis | reverse complement strand
CGGTTGATATTATTGAAGACTGAGAAATGATCGCTTTTTCTCATTTAATGCGATTGCGTAATCTTAAAAATTTGACTTAGTGTTTCCTGCTATGCCGTTCAAGAGAAAAAACTGTTAAGCGTGATATTGATTTTATTCATTATTAATTCATTTTTCTGAAATGAATGTTGCATTTTTAAAATTATTTTTATTTTATAACGGATTCCCGATCTCCGTATGGAGTGTTTCCTCTCTCTTTCCCCTTTTCAAAATATTAATTCTTCTCTTTCGCTATTATTGCGTTTTATAATGAACTTGTGTAGTATTTCTGATACTGATCTGCATTAATATATTTTTTTTTTTTTAATTATAGAGATAATTATAGAGATATATAGCAATTTCCAACGTTTATAAGCGCAGATGAGACCAGCAGGAACATCCGATATGCAAATTGTGTTGTGGATCTACTGTAAAACCCAATTTTGTTTACACTGACCAAACGGAACAAAGTGTGTGAACATTCATATAACTCTGTACTGTGTAAGAATGTGTTATCGTAATCCAGATGAGAAAGCTAGGTCTTCTTTCTATAGACTGTTGGTAGAATAAGTCTATAAGTATTGCCGAAACTATGGATGTCTTCCAAAGTCCGCGGGAATCTAGAGCCATCAGTGTTGTATCTGAACCAGCTGACCTGTAGTCATGGCGTGGCTTTAGTATCATTGCATATCATTTATTAACATTCAAATCACTGTCTTCCCATCAGATTATTAGTCCATAGTACTTTCCTGTGAAGAAGAAATGTATTTTCCCTATTACATATGTAAATTTTTCCAATATAAAAATGTCTATTTCAATATTCAGTCGAGATGAAATTAGTGAAAGGTTGTGGCAGGCTGAACACTACGCAATCGCCGAACGAAGACTGCCGGAAACTCTTGGCTGTCGGATCACAATCACGAAGTAAACCGAAAAAAAAAACAAAAAAATCATTCGTGTGCTTTAATGGTGTTTTCTTTCCGCCCTTTATTATTCGTAAATGTGAAATATCTACAACAATGGTTATGAATAATGAAAAAAACAAAAAAACGATGATGCATGCAATACTGTCAAGAAAAGAAATATATTGGTACTCACGGTTAAGATGAGAAAATGTGGTTGTGATATTAACATAAATAATAATGAATTTTAATGATGATCACTACATTTACATTGATTAACAAATGAAAAGGATAATAATATATTAATAACAATAATATAATATGGATAGAGAAGAACAAAAAGAAAGAAACTGAAGATAATTCAAATGATAATAAGGATGGTATTGATAAAAGAATAATAATTACATAACGATAATGATGATAAAGATGATGGGAGTAATTATGGCGATAATGAAGTTAGTATTGATGATAATTATAGTAATTATAATAAGATCAATTATTATAATGGTAATGATAATGATAATGATGATAATAATATTGAGAACAGTAATAATAATGATAGATGATGTTAATGATAATAATGAGAATAATAATGATAAAATAACAATAAAAACAATAAAAATAACAACAGCACTACTATTACTACCAGTCCTATGATAACAATGATGTAAGTACTACTAAAACTACTGCTACTACTACTACAAGTTATGACAATATTGATAATAAACATATTGATAACAGTAATAACAACAATAGCAATTATATCATCTATAATGATAATAATAATAATAATAATAGCAACAATAATGATAATAATAACAGAGTAACAGTGATAATAATGATGATAATAATTCAAAAAATTATAAAGATAATGATACTATTAATAGTAATAATAGTAATGATGATAAAGGAAATGATTATAATAATGATAATAATGAAAATAATAATTAAGAAAATAATGATAAAAATAATTGATAATGACAGTAATGATAATGACAATAATATTGACGATGATAACAGTAATGATGAAAATTATAATAACAATTAAAACATAATGAAAATAACAAAATGATAAAATAAAATAATGATTGCAATAGTGATGGTGATTATAATAATGATATCCATAATGATAATAATAATAATGATAATAATAGTAATAATAATGATGAAAATAATAATGATAATAAAATGATAATTATAATTATAATAAAAATGCTAATGATAACAAAAGAGTAATGGTAATCATAACCATAATCATAATAATGAAAAGAATAATGATAATGATGATGATAATAATAACAATAATAATAATAATAATAATAATGATAATAATAGAAATAACAACAAAAACAATAACAGCAAAAAGAACAATAACAAAGATAATGATACTTACAATAATAGTAATAATAATAATGATAAGGATAATAATGATAAAGATAACGATGATAATAAGAGTAATGGCAATAATGATAATAATAATAATAATAGTGATAATAATAATGATAATGATAACAATAATAATGATTATGATAAAGATGATAATAATAAACAATGATAATAAGAGTAGTAATAGAGTGATA
>NC_061828.1:30842040-30854540 GCF_019202785.1 Penaeus chinensis | reverse complement strand
CTTTGTCCGCCATCTCTTCTTGCTTTTGCCTCTGCCTTGCTTTTTTTTCTTTTTCTTCTTCTTCCCTTTTCGTCTTCCTTGTTTTTAATGTTCAGTTTCCTTTTTCATCTTTATCTAACTGAAGAATCCTCTCTATGATTTCTGATCACAACTGAGCAGTAACTCGGAACACAACACGTTTATCCTTTTCTCATGAAACTAAAGAACTTCGAGTCTAAGAATTACTTTGGAGGGACATCGGGACCTCGCTCTGGTTCTGCGGCAGATGGCCCATCGCTATCTCCTGCTGGGATGTCAGCGTCTCCTGCTGGGATGTCAGCGTCTCCTGCTGGGATGTCAGCATCTCCTGCTGGGATGTCAGCGTCTCCTGCTGGCATGTCAGTATCTCCTGCTGGGATGTCGGCATCTCCTGCTGGGATGTCAGCGTCTCCTGCTGGGATGTCAGTATCTCCTGCTGGGATGTCAGCGTCTCCTGCTGGGATGTCAGTATCTCCTGCTGGGATGTCAGTGTCTCCTGCTGGGATGTCAGTATCTCCTGCTGGGATGTCAGCGTCTCCTGCTGGGATGTCAGCATCTCCTGCTGGGATGTCAGCATCTCCTGCTGGCATGTCAGCAACACCTGCTGGCATGTCAGCATCTCCTGCTGGGATGTCAGCATTTTGGCCTAATGGGATCTCAGCAGCATTTCCTAAGGGAATGTGATATTTTGGTGAGGTGTTTGCATCTGATGTGATGTCAGCATCTTCTAGTGGGATGTCAGCCTCTGTTGATGGAATGCCAGCACCTTTCCCGGAGGAGACATCAGCATCTCGTCCAAGCGAGATACCAGTATTTCCTGAAGGGATGTCAGCATCGTTTGACGCGATCGAAGGGCATTCTGGCAGGGAGTCCCCACTCGCCGGAGTAGCACTGTCTTCGTGATACGGGTGGAGTTTTGCAACGACCTTCCAGTTACTCTTGTCGCATACGATCAACTGAAACAGAAGGGATGAAGAGTTGCCTCAATCTGGAACATGCATTTTATGGCATAATATACAAAGAAAAGTATTACGAACATGCACACACACACACACACACACACACACACACACACACACACACACACACACACACACGCACAAACACATACCGATGCACACACACACGGACAAAAGTACGCGCACATACACTCACACACGCACACACATACCCATACACACGCGCGCGCTCACGTGCACACAAGGCAAGATAAAGATGCACACATACCGTTCGCTCCTGAACGAGGCTCAGGAAGGCCTGCAAATCGCCGCTAACGAGGCTAATGAAAATGTCCGTGGATCCGTTCGTGGTGTCGAGGAGACATTCGCCACGCGAAGGGGGCGTCTCTGGCTCGTGGGGGCGTGGCATCCGGAAGCACTGTGGGAAAGAGGGCACGTGAGAAGGAAGGCTGGGCGTGGGCGAGGCAGCGGCGGTTAGTGTCACTCGCTCGTGTTCTGCGTCGCCGTCGAAGCCGCGCATGGCTCTGTCCCGTGGCGCGGCGGATTCGGTTTCCCTTGGTGTGCACAAGCCCTTACTGAGGCTCCCAATTTAGACAGGAAAAAACGCATTTTGATCGGCCTTTGACGGTTAAATACTCTGAACGATTCCCCTTTCCAGTTCTTGAATGCCGAGGACTAAAAGAGTCGACGGAAAGTACATTCAAGAGAAGAAATAGATACCTGTTGCATATTAATGTTAAACTCATAATCTTTAACGTATTATATCAATACATTTCAGTGAAAGTAAAAATATTCGAGAATCACTTTTGTAAGTTGACCACACACTCATACACACTCATACACAAACACACACACACACACACACACACACACACACACACACACAATTGTCGTATAAGTAGCTGTCGAAGGCAAAAGTCCCCCATACATCGGCCACGCGCCTTGACCCCTTTCTTCGCAAGGGAAGAAACGGTTTCGTCATTACGATAATAAGGCAAAAGCAATCTGGAATGTCAGTCATACGGCGGGGTAGCGTGGCTCTGGAATGGGAGGCAATGTGCGCAACCGATAACAGGAGCAGATATTTGATACACACATATGCGCCGTATATACAGACCGATAAGAAGAAATATAAGCATAAATTAATTAATGAAAACAATATGTATACATCTCTCTCTCTCTATCTCTCTCTCTCTCTCTCTCTCTCTCTCTCTCTCTCTCTCTCTCTCTCTCACTATATATATATATATATTTATATATATATATATATTTATATATACATATATATATGAACACACGCAAACACACACACACAAATATATACATATATATAGGCACACACACAAACATATGCATTTGATATACATATACATTGACATGTATGTACAGATATTCATAAACAAGGATCTACAAATACCCACATGTAGATATATACTAGTAAAATACTCTTAAACTATTAGAGAAAGCGTAAGTAAACTTGGAGGGCATTCAGCTAGACTCCTTTACCGATAAAATTGCGAGAGGTCACTGAAAAAGTGGCAAAGAAAGTCGGAAAAGGTCTCAAGCGGTTTCCCTGGGTTTAGGTAAAGGCTTATGAGTCATAGGGATGGTTTTCTATTGCATGGGAGAGAGAGAGAGAGAGAGAGAGAGAGAGAGAGAGAGAGAGAGAGAGAGAGAGAGAGAGAGAGAGAGAGAGAGAGAGAGAGAGAGAGAGAGAGAGAGAGAGGACCTATGAGGGAATGAGAGAAAGAGGAGGGGGGCTATGAGAGAGCGATACAGAGAGAGAGAGAGAGAGAGAGAGAGAGAGAGATAGAGAGAGAGAGAGAGAGAGAGAGAGAGAGAGAGAGAGAGAGAGAGAGAGAGAGAGAATCAGACAGGACCTATGAGAGAACGCGACAGAGAAAGAGAGAGGACCTATGAGGGAACGAAGCAAAGAGAGAAGCAGAGACAGAAAGACTTTTATTAATAAAAACTGACAAGACAAACAGTTACCAACTCACTCACCCGCAAGAAGCTGTTGAGACTACGACGGAAGCCCGAGACCAGCCAGTTTACAATCTGCTCTACAAGGATCCTTAATTCCATCCTGTCTTCCGGTGGCTGGCGATGCCTGTAAGAGGAGTAACTTCAAATATATGATTTCACTTCCTAGAGTTTCTGATACATTTTAGTAATATTGTAGTTTTTTTCAAAGTTATTTTCCCATTTCTTTGGGAGTAAGGAACCGTCCACTTCCAAAGCATATTCTGTAAGCAAAGTATGCCATATGAAAAAACATTGACAAACCAATATTCTGTTGATAATCTTATGGATTCAATTTATTCATTTTATGCTGTGCAAGTTTCTAGGGTGTTAAGGCCAGACAGCCCGCTAGCTGACCTGCATCGCTGACAGTAATAAGACTAAATTACAGTGCGTGCGTGTGTGCGAGCGCTTGCGTATCCACCACACCTCGGCAAAGACGAATGGCGACGAAGAGACGCCGTCGTTCCTGACGTAACCCTTTCCAAAGAAACAGGGAAAGATAACCCTTTGCTCTTCCTTCCCGAAACGCACGCGGAAGAAATCGAATCGCGTCCGCAGATAATCAAACAAACAAACAAAGAGATAAAGGAGAGATAAAGCAAATAGCCACAATATAATGAATATAAGGGGGAGTCGGAGGAAGGCCTTGAGCGAGCGAGTGAAGAAGAAGACCTTTGGCAGCCTGTGATAACTTGAGAGTTCATTAACGATAGATATAAAGGCCTTAAGACGACGCCCGCCACTGGTAATTAATTTCCCTGGTCCCTTCGTCTGCGCCTTCGCCCTCGCCTTCCTAATCGCTTTCGGCCATCTTCAGCAGGAGCTCTCGCCTCCCTCATTGTCTCTCGTCTCGTCGATTTTTGGCAGAGTGCGCAGCATGATTGGCGGCAAAGGAGGTAAGGAATGATCGGATAATTAAAGGGCATTTTCTGCAGAGTGAAGATGGTAACATCGATTGCCATGATGATGGCGATGGTAACAACATGGATGGTGCTAGGTATGATGGTGTCAGTGACGATGACAAGAGAAACTGATTTGATTAGATGCACACACACACACACACACACACACACACACACACACACACACACACACACACACACGCACACGCACACGCACACGCACACACATACACACACACACACACACATACACACATACACACACACACGCACATATATGTATATAGATAGATAGGTACAAATATACATATATATGTATAAGTGCATTCCCAAAGCTCTAGTCAGGATAAAGAAGAAAGAAAGAAGGAAAGAAGAGAGACAGACGCGCCTCGCGACGGCATTCCGCCGGCGAATCGCCTCGCCAAATGACGCCACGGCGCCCGACGCAGCGAAGGCCAGGAGCGCCCCCCCCCCCCCCTTACGTCGGGGGACAGACTGCTGCCTCCGACGCCGCTAACGAGGTGCATTGAAGACCTTGCGGTCGAGGGACATGGCGACGTCTCCTCAACCCTCCCCCTCCCCTCCTTCTCCCTTCCCTTCCCTCTCCTCTCATTTCTTCCCCCTCCCCCCCTCCCCCCCCTCCCTTCCCCTCCTCGTGTCTCTTTATCTCGTTTTTTTCTCTCGTTTCGCCGCTTTGGTTTCCTCCCTCTAATATTATGTTTCTTTCTCGTGAACAATTGCGAAGACCTCCTCTTCCTTTTCCTCTTCCTCCTCTTCTCCTTCCCATCCCTCCCTCCCTCCCCCTACCCACTCTTCTCATCCTCACACTCCAGCCCTTTCCCCCCTTCCCTCCCTCCCCTTCCCCTCCCTTTCTGTCGCTTGCTCTCCAACCCCTTCTGTCTCCATCCACGCATGAGAGACCAGCCCCCCCCCACCATCCCCCTCTCTTTAAGGTGCAGGCTCCGTCTCCGGTCTGTGTCCCATTAAGGAGGAGGAGGAGGAGGTGGAGGAGGAGGAAGGGGAGGAGGAGGAGGAGGAGGAGGAGGTGGAGGAGGAGGAGGAGGAGGAGGAGGTGGAGGAGGAGGAGGAGGTGGAGGAGGAGGAGGAGGAGGTGGAGGGGGAGGAGGAGGAGGAGGAGGTGGAGGAGGAAGAAGGGGGGTGGAGGAGGAGGAGGAGGTGGAGCAGGAGGAGGAAGAGGAGGAGGAGGAAGGGGAGGAAGAGGAAGAGGAGGAGAGAGGAGGAGAGGAGGAGGAGGAAGGGGAGGAGGAGGAGGAGGAGGTGGAGCAGGAGGAGGAAGAGGAGGTGGAGCAGGAGGAGGAAGGGGAGGAGGAGGAGGAGGAGGAGGAGGAGGAGGAGGAGGAGGAGGAGGAGGTGGAGGGGGAGGAGGAGGAGAAGGAGGTGGAGGAGGGGGAGGAGGAAGAAGGGGGGGTGGAGGAGGAGGAGGAGGTGGAGCAGGAGGAGGAAGAGGAGGAGGAGGAAGGGGAGGAGGTGGAGGAGGAGGAGGAGGGGGAGTTAGAGGAAGAGGAGGAGGAGGAAGGGGAGGAGGAGGAGGAGGAGGTGGAGCAGGAGGAGGAAGAGGAGGAGGAGGAAGGGGAGGAGGAGGAGGAGGAGGTGGAGCAGGAGGAGGAAGAGGAGGTGGAGCAGGAAGAGGAAGGGGAGGAGGAGGAGGAGGAGGAGGAGGAGGAGGAGGAGTAGGAGGTGGAGGGGGAGGAGGAGGAGAAGGAGATGGAGGAGGGGGAGGAGGAAATAGGGGGTTGGGGACGGAGGAGATGGAGGGGTAGAGGGCAGGAGAAGGAGTAGAAGGGGAAGAAGAAGAAGGAGGAGGAGAATGAGGAGGAGGAGGAGAAGAATGAGGAATAGGAGGAGGAGAAGGAGGAGAAGGGGTAGGAAATGAATGAGTAGAGGAAAGGTGAGGGGGAGGAGATAAGAGGTAGGAGGGGGAGGAAGAGGTAAACGGGAAGGGGTAAAAGGAGAGGATAGAGAGAGAGAGAGAGAGAGAGAGAATATTAGTCAGCTCAACAGAGGCTCCCTTTGAAGCGACGCAGACGATGGCGAAGGCGACGGTTGGTGGAGGGGCTGCGGTGAGGTGGGGGGGGGGGGGAGATGGAAATGTTACTTGTTCTTCATTTTTTATTGACTTATCAATTAATTTCTATAGTTATTTCTGGTGCTACGACCGTGTCAGTGAGTATGGAGCTCTCTATAAAAATTAATTTAACTTATACCTCTGAAATCTACCAGTTTCAGCGTCTATATCTAGACAGACGAACACACACACACACACACACACACACACACACACAGGCACATACACACACACACACACACACACACACACACACACGCACACACACACACACACACACACACACACACACACACACGCACGCACGTACGCAAGCACGCACACACACACACCTTTAATTCGATCAGCGGATTTCTCAATCAATTAAAAACAATAACAACGAACATGACACATAACCTAAACGGGTCCTATTTGCCTAAATTTGGGAAAAAAAGGGATATTTTCGAAAGTGATCAAGACAAATACAGAAAATGAAGCTTTTGAATATACTACACTCTAATAAAAATGATAAAAAGAAATCAACAATCTCTTCCTATGGTTTGTAAGTTTCTAAATGAGTCATTTTACTAACATTCGAAAATAACTTCTACCCACTACGTTGTTTCTTTGATTAGTATATAGATTATTATTATTATTATTTTTATTATAATTATTATTGGATTTATTTCCGTTGTCTCTTTACCCTTTCTTTTTCTTTCTTTCTTTGTTTCTTCTTCCTTTCTTTCTTTCTCTCTTCTTTCCTTCTTTCTTTCTTTCTTCTTTTATATTTACTCACGTGACGCTTTCCTCCAGCTACCAGTAAGCGATCTATTCCTAGATAATATGAATGTAAAAGGAATAAATAAATAAATAAAAAAAACATATTTAACCTAATGCCGCCGGGGAAAATACTGTACTCATTTTCTCTATTTTTTGTGAAATGTCTCTGCACAAAGATGAGTTAATTAGCAGACCTTGTGACCTGATTCCACCTTTCCTTGAATTGACGGGAAAATGTATTTTTTACAAATGCTATGAACATCGATAGTGTTTATTATTATTACAACCATTATAATTACTATAATGATATTAACACTAGTAACAGCAAAATAAGCGTAAGATATTGTCGTAAATCAAAGAAAAGGTGAACGGGCGAGACAGGAAGAACTGGCTCATTGGTGACTTAGTGCAAGTGTAGCCATCTGTGTGGAAAAAAAACAACCAATCAAACAAGTAAACTCACAGTGGGCATGGCATGGACGTACGTGACACGCCCGTCGGCAGTGGGTTAAGGGAAACAAACGAAATAAAAAAAGGAAAATAAATAAAGAAAAACAAGAAAAAAACCGACAACAGAACACCTGAAGCTCGAGACAAATTTCCTTCCCTTTAGCCCCAACGTTAAAAAAATCCCGACTCATTCTGGCCGAAGCGTCACCCGTACCTTCCCGTGCGTCCGTGTCCGTCCTTGTCCGTCCGTGCCCTCTGGCTCCTCGTTCCCGCGAGAGATTGACTGACTGATTATCTAAGATTATCACGAGCGAGAGGCGGAAAGCGGGGCCGGAGGAGCGCCTTTCCCTCCGCTTCGACGGACGCCACTGGCGGCGGCGCGGCGTTCGCGCTCGAACGTCGGGCGGAAAAAAAATGAAAATCGGGAAATTTTGGGCGGTTAGAAGCTCACAGGGAGGAAGGTCAGAGGCGGGATTTTAGGAACGATGAGCCTCATGGTGAATTTAGCTCGGGTTGCGTTGTGCTTATTCATTTTGTTTTTGTTTTTCCGATTTTTTATTAGCAACGAATGATAATCACGTGTCTGTTTATGGCGCCTAAATTTGCATTAAATCCTTAGTGATGCAATCCTTCTTTTCGGTAATCTGCTTGTTCTTCGTCTTCTAAAATCAGACTTACTTAATGTCGATGAAGAAAAACTAATCTTAATTTTCACTGATAAATGCCATAGGCCTATGTCTCCATTTTCGTCTATTCCTGCTTCCTCTCTTTCTCCGTTTATCTGTTTGTTAATCTGTTTGTCAATACGCCTCTTTGTCTATTTTTCTTTCTATCTATCTGTCTGTCTATCATCCTGTCTCTCTACACTCTACAGCCAGTTATTTCATCTTCCGCTTTATCACTTTTCCTCCTGTTTCCTCTTCCTTATCGTTATCGGTCCCCTCGTGTCCCCTCTGCTTCGTCCCTTTTCTCCGTCTCATTTTTCAAGCCAAATGACTTGTTATAGGAACTGAAAGCAACTCCGGAAATTCAGTAAAATGATTTATGAACTAAACCTGAACGCCCCTGTCAGCCTGCCCTTTTATGCCACTGTCATTTCTGTTTCAATTCGTCTTTCCTTTTTATGGTGTCACGTCTCTCTCTCTCTCTTTTTTTCACTTTATCTCTCTTTCTCTTTCTCTCTCTCCCTCTCTCTCTCTCTCTCTCTTCCTCTCTCTCTCTCTCTCTCTCTCTCTCTCCTCTCTCTCTCTCCCACCCCCTCTCTCTCTCTCTCTCTCCCCCCCCCCCCCCCTCTCTCTCTCTCTCTCTCTCTCTCTCTCTTTTCATTGTTCTCGCTTTTTATATCCGGCTCTCGATTCCTCTCTCTCCCCCCCGTTTCCCCCGCACCCATTACCCCCCCCCACCCCCCCCGGCTTCCCTTCCACATATAGAGCAAAATATCCCCAGCGACTCGACGCTACGCTCTGACGTCCACTTATTCTAAAAGCTCTTCGTAAAAAAAAAAAAAAAAAAAAAAAAAAAAAAATAGTTTTTTGCTTCCCACTCGAAAATGTGGAATGTTTTTTTTTCCACCGATTCGCAAAGGAATGAAATAGGGATTAAGTCAAATAATAATAATAATAATAATAATAATAATAATAATAATAATAATAATAACAATAATAATAATGATAATAATGATGATGATAATAATAATAATAATAATAATGATAATCTGCTGTGCGTAATTAACAGAATGAGAAATATTAATAGGCAATTCTGTGCAGTGTTTTACAATATATATATATACATATATATATATATATATATATATATATATATACATATACACACACACAAAGAAAACAAACAGATTTATATATCGTTTAGGTGACACGTATCTAATCAAAAGTATATCAAACATATTCATAACTTCAAGATGTGAAGTAATCTTGTATTTGGAGCAAAGCACTTTAAGTCAGATGATTGAAAAGCGACTTTGTAGAATACAGTGGATCTCGATTTAACAGGCTAACCACAGCAGCTATGATGCATCACTATTGTTATTGTTTTTGATTGATTGTTGTTATTATTATTATCGATTAGTATTATTTATTTATTATTATTACTATTATTATCATCCTTATTATCAGTAATTATTATCATTATCACTATTATCAGTAATTATTATTATTATCATTATTATCTGTAATTATTATTATTATCATTATTATCTGTAATTATTATTATTATCATTATTATCATTATCAACCATCATTATCATTATCAATCATTATTTTGTTTGATAGTAACTATTATCATCACTTTCATCATTATCATTATCAATTATTATCAATATTATAATCTTTAATTAGTATTTCCTTGTTTTTTTTCTATATTACTTCTTTCTCGGTATAACTTGACAACTTGAGTTTATATAAAGCTTTTATGGGATGATTCCTGGAAGGGCATCCGGCCAAATATCGGAAAAGCTATAAATGAAGATATTAAATAAATTAATTAATCTGAGAGTCTCTTTTTTCTTTCTTTCTTTCTACGAGACGAGATTCTCTCTGTCTACCTATCTATCTGTCTGTTTGTTTTTTCTGCTCTCTCTCTGTCTCTCTGCCTCTCTTGCTCTTTCTATCCATCTCTCTCTCTCTCTCTCTGCCTCTCTTGCTCTATCTATCCATCTCTCTCTCTCTCTCTCTGCCTCTCTTGCTCTATCTATCTCTATTTATCTATCTATCAATCTCTCCATCTACCACTCTCTCTCTCTCTCCATATATATATATATATATATATATATATATATATAGACAGATAGAGAGATGGAGAGAGAGTGAAAAATAGATAGATAGATAGATAGATAGATAGATAGAGAGAGAGAGAGAGAGAAGAGAGAGAGAGAGAGAGAGAGAGAGAGAGAGAGAGAGAGAGAGAGAGAGAGAGAGAGAGAGAGAGAGAGAGGCAGAGAGGGAGAGAGAGAGAGAGAGAGAGTGGGAAAGAGATAGAGAGAGAGAGAAAGAGAGAGAGAAACAGACAAACAGATAGATGAGAGAGAGGATAAAAGTTGTCCGTTATCACTTTTCAACCATCCAATTTAAAATGTTTTGCTCCAAATACAAGATTACTTCACAGCTTGAAATTATATGTTTGATATACTTTTAATTAAATGCGTGTCGCCTAAACGATTAACACAAACCAATATAATACTATTCTAACGCGATATACAATTGAAAACACTTTATCGATTTTATTTATTAATTTATCTTTTATCATATATCTAGAGAGAGAGAGAGAGAGAGAGTGAGATAGATAGATAGAGAGAAAGAGAGAGAGAGAGAGAGAGAGAGAGAGAGAGAGAGAGAGAGAGAGAGAGAGAGAGAGAGAGAGAGAGAGAGAGAGAGAGAGAGAGAGAAAGTGAGATAAAGTGAAAAAGAGAGAGAGAGAGAGAGAGACGTGACACCATAAAAAGGAAAGACGAATTGAAAATGAAAGTGGCATAAAAGGGCAGCCTGACACGGGCGTTCAGGTTTAGTTCATAAATCATTTTACTGAGTTTCCGGAGTTGCTTTCAGTTCCTATAACAAGTCATTTGGCTTGAAAAATGAGACGGAGAAAAGGGACGAAGCAGAGGGGACACGAGGGGACCGATAACGATAAGGAAGGGGAAACAGGAGGAAAAGTGATAAAGCGGAAGATGAAATAACTGGCTGTAGAGTGTAGAGAGACTGGAAGATAGACAGACAGATAGATAGAAAGAAAAATAGACAAAGAGGCGTATTGACAAACAGATTAACAAACAGATAAACGGAGAAAGACAGGAAGCAGGAATAGACGAAAATGGAAACATAGGCCTATGGCATTTATCAGTGAATATTAAAATTTGTTTTTCTTCATCGACATTAAATAAGTTTAATTTTAGAAGACGAAGAACAAGCAGATGACCCAAAGGAGGGAAAAGCAGCACTAAGGATTTAATGCAAATTTAGGCGCCATAAACAGACACGTGATTATCATTCGTTGCTAATAAAAAATCGGAAAAACAAAAACTAAATTAATAAGCAAACCGCAACCCGAGCTAAATTTACCATGAGGCTCATCGTTCCTAAAATCCCGTCTCTGACCTTCCTCCCTCTGAGCTTCTAACCGCCCAAAATTTCCCGATTTTCATTTTTTTTCCGCCCGACGTTCGAGCGCGAACGCCGCGCCGCCGCCAGTGGCGTCCGTCGAAGCGGAGGGAAAGGCGCTCCTCCGGCCCCGCTTTCCGCCTCTCGCTGGAGAAAATCTTAAATAATCAGTCAGTCAATCTCTCGCGGGAACGAGGAGCCAGAGGGCACGGACGGACACGAGCGGACAAGGACGGACACGGACGCACGGGAAGGTACGGGTGACGCCTCGGCCAGAATCAGTCGGGATTTTTTCAACGTTGGGGCGAAAGGGAAGGGAATTTGTCTCGAGTTTCAGGCGTTCTGTTGTCGGTTTTTTTCTCTTGTTTTTCTCTCTCTATCTTCCTTTTTTATTTCGTTGCCGACGGGCGTGTCACGTACGTCCATGCCATGCCCACTGTGAGTTTACTTGTTTGATTGTTTTTTTTTTTTTTTTTTTTTTTTTTTTTTTTTTTTCCACACATATGGCTCCACTTGCACTAAGCCACCAATGAGCCAGTTCTTCCTGTCTCGCCCGTTCACCTTTTCTTCGATTTACGATAATATTTTGCGTTTATTTTGCTGTCACTAATGTTTATATCATTATAGTAATTGTAATGTTTATAATAAAAATAACACCATCGATGTTCAAAGTACTTGTTATAAAATAAATTTTCCCAATTCAAGGAAAGGTGGAATCAGGTCACAAGGGCTACTAATTAACTCATCTTTGTGCAGACATTTCACAAAAATATAGAAAATGAGTACAGTATTTTCACCATTTTTTATTCATTTTCCCCGGCGGCATTAGGTTAAATAAGTTTTTATTTGTTTATATATTTATTTATTTTACATTCATATTATCTAAGAATAGATCGCTTACTGGTAGCTGGAGGAAAGCGTCACGTGAGTAAATAGAAAAGAAAGAAAGAAAAAAGAAAGAAAGAAAGAAAGAAAGAAAGAACGAAAGAAAGAAGAAAGAAAGAAAGAAAGAAAGAAAGAAGAAAGAAAGAAAGGAAGAACGAAAGAAAGAAGAAAGAAAGAAAGAAAGACAGGAAGAAAGAACGAAAGAAAGAAGAAAGAAAGAAAGAGAAAGAAAGAAGAAAGAAAGAAAGGAAGAACGAAAGAAAGAAGAAAGAAAGAAAGAAAGAAAGAAAGAAAGAAAGAAAGA
>NC_061828.1:30794540-30802040 GCF_019202785.1 Penaeus chinensis | reverse complement strand
TTATTATTATTATTATCATTATTTCTATTATTATGATTATCATTAGTATTACTATTATTATTATTGTTTTTATCATCATTATCATTACTATCATTATCATCATTATTGTTATTAATTTTCTCTCTCACATCTCCCCCGTTGCACCTGTCTTTCCCTCATCTCATCTCCCTCGACCTTCCTCCTATCCACCCTTCCTCCTTACCCTCTTTCCCCCTTTATCTCCCTCTTCCTACCTCTTTATCTCCCTTTGTCCCTCTCCCAATTTTCTTCCCCTATGCAACCTCTTCCTCCCCCCCCCCCTTTTCCTTCCTCTCCCCCTCTTCACCCTGTTTTTTTTGTTTTTTTTCCATCCTCTTCCTTTCTCTTCCTCGCTATCCACCGTCTATCTCTATCCCCCTCCTATCCTATCTTTTTTCTCCTATCCCGCTTCTTTCCTTCCCTCTAAGCCACTCTACCGTTGCTTCTTACCCATTCATTCTTCATTTCCCTCTCGCTTCCTATTCCTCTCTTCCTCTCTCCTATCCCTCCTTCACTTCCTCCCTCTATATCCTCTCTCTTCCTCTCCCCCCCCCCCCCCACGCTTAGTCCCTACTTCGTCTTCCTCTTTCTTCCTCCTTCCCCTCCTTCCTCCTTCCTCCTCTTCCCTCCGACCCACCTCTCCCTCCTTCCTCCTTCCTCCTTCTCCCTCACCCCCCCCCCTTCCCACCCCTCCTTCTCCCTCACGACCCCTCCCCCCCTTCCCCCCTCCTCCTTCTCCCTCAACCCCCCCTTCCCCCTCTCCTCCTTCTCCCTCAACCCCCCCTTCCCCCCACCTCCTTCTCCCTCAACCCCCCCTCCCCCCCTCCTCCTTCTCCCTCACAACCCCCAAAGGAGCTTGAGCGAAGGAATCCGAAGATCTGCCAATGATGCGTAAGATTACTTTCATTCAATTTTTTTTTTCTCTCTCTCTCACTTTTCCACTATTTTTCGTTTTTTTTTTTCCCTTTTTATACATGACATCCTCTCGGGTCTTGAGCAAGATTAATAACCTCCGTAGCGATAGATAGCCTCTTCTTATGAGAGGATATGTGGACCATAGAGAGCTTAGTGAGGTAAAGGAACTGTAGGGTAAGGGGAGAAAGGAGAGAGGGAGGGAGGGAGTAAGGGAGGGAGAGAAGGAAAGAGGGAAGGGAGAAAAAGGTAAGAGAGGAAAGAGACAAAGGGGAGGAAGAAGAAAGGGAGAGAGGAATGGATGACAAGGTGTGAAGGTACGTAGGGGGAAGAATGGAAAGGAAAGAAGGGAGGAAGACAAAGGTAAGAGAGGAGGGAGAGCAGAGGGAGAAAAAAGGGAGGAAATAATTAAGTGAGAAAAAATGAGCGTTAAGGTAAAGAGAAAAGGGATGAGAAATGGGGGAAAAGGAATGAAGGGAATCAAAGAAATAGAGAGAAAGGAGAGAGGAATAGAGTAAAAGAGGGAAAGGATAGAAGGGAGAGGAGGATAAGCAAGAGGGAGAGGAGAGATACAGGAGAGAGGGAAAGGAGAAGGCATGAAGAGAATGAAGTGAAAGGGAGAAATAGAGAGAATGAAGTGAAAGGGAGAGATAGGGGGAGAGAAAGAGAGGGAAGAGAGGGAAGGGATACAGAGAATGGTAAGAGGAAGAGAGGGGAAGTAAGATAAAACATAAGAAAATAAGATAAAAGAGGGAAGAGAAAGAAAAGGGAGGGAAGGAAGAGGGGGGGGGGGGGTGAATGATTGAGGGGAAAGACAAAGGAGGGAGAGAAGATAGCAGAGAGAGCGAGGAATGAGACAGAAGAACGGAGAAGAGGTATAGAGGAAGGAAGGGAGGAAGGAAGAGAGGGAGAAAAATAAAGGGCGAACAACGCTATGACGAAGAGAGAAGATAATGAATGAAGGAAAGAGTAAGAAACAAAAGTCACGAGAAAATATAGGAAGCAGGATGCAATAGGAGGGGTGGGGGGAAGGGAGGGGGAAGGCAAGAAAGGAGACCGCGAAGAGGAGACTGGAGGAAGGGATAACGCACACACACACACACTCACACACACACACACACACACACACACACACACACACACATGCACACAGACACACACTCAGGCACACACCCACACACCCACACACAGACACGTACATGCATACGCAAAACAAATGTGTAGATTTCATTTGTCTTTTTAATTCCCTCTTTGCAATCCTCTGATTACTTCCATTTAATACAAATTATGTTCCTTGTTCTTCTCCCCTTCTTCCCTCGTTCTCTCTTCTTATCTCTCTCTCTCTTATCTACCTTTTACCTCTATTCCTTCCTCTCCTGGCAGCAAGCATGATATTCAATGATGTGAGTGACTTCAATACCTGATAATGAAAGATGAAATATCTCCTTTGTGTTATTACTAATTGCAACGTCCTTCATTAAAGCCCGTATAAATCTGCATAAACTAGACATTTGCGATCATTAGCATTGTTCCACTGGTAATTAGGACCGTGATGTTGTGACGAAAATGGTACAATGAATTCACAGGATTAGTGTTTGTGAGTCAACTGATTAAATATAAGTGTCTTTGCTTGAATGCTTGTGGCTCTGTCTCTCCGTTTTGCTTGTGTGCGGGTGACGGTGCGTGCCTTCCTCTGGTTTTTTTCTGTCTCTGTTTTTTTTGCTTCTGTTTCTCGTCTCTCGTGATTCTGCTTTTGCTTCCGGCTTCCTCTTCTCTTGCTGTGTGTGTGGGGTTGATCTGTTTGTTTGTTGGTCTCTCGTTCGCTCTCTTTTTATCTCTCTCATGATTTGTAGATCTGTTTGTTTCTTATGTCTTCTTCGCTGTGTGTATATTCTGTTGTTCATTCTCTCTTTTCTGTCTGTGGGTTTTGTCTCTTACTGCCCTATCTCTCTTTCCTCCCTTGCTCTCCCTCTTCACTTCTCTCTCTCTCCCTCTCTTTATCTTACTTTATCCCTCCTAACTTCTCTCTCTCTCTCTTACTCTATCCCTCTTACCCCCCCACCTCTCTCTCTCTCTCTCTCTCTCTCTCTCTCTCTCTCTCTCTCTCTCTCTCTCTCTCTCTCTCTCTCTCTCTCTCCATCCTCTCTTACACTCTCCCTCCTACCTTCTCTCTCTCTTGTGCTATCTCTTACTTTCATACTCTCTCTCTTTAAGACCAGCAGTGCACATCTAAGGCAGTGACGTACACGCGCATACATGTACACACACACACGCACACGTCCTCCAAATTGTTTTCCAATAGATTGTGTTTGCATATTATTGGGTAATGTCAGACAGCAGAGACTGACCGCAAACTTATTGTCAATGCTTCGAATTCTTGCATATATTTGCTCTTTTCCTTTATTTTTATTTTTCTTAAAGAAGATGGGAGGAATTTCATTGCTTCCGAAGGACATCGCTTTATGATGTTGTTGTTGTTGTTGTTATTACTACTATTTTGTCTCTATGTTATGTTGTCTTATTTTGATTTGTTATGATGTCATAACTATGTTATTATGGTAATATTATGTTGTTGTTATTACCACTGTTTCAATTGCATTTTGTTTATTTTATTTTAGGTTTTCGTCTAAATAGTCATACTAACTGTGAATGCTTTCTTAATTGTAGTCGAATCTCCTTAACATATATCAGAATATATAATTGTTATTATCATAAGAACGTTGATATAGCATTACCAATTAGCCCCGTTGACTGAATTATAATATGTTGATGATAAATATGAGAATATTAAGATAAAAAAAAAAATACAAACACACACACAAAAAAAACAAAAACATTTATCAACTTTTTTATCCGCTCGAAAAACTTTGCTCGTCAGTTAAGAGAAAAGCAATAGAAGTCTTCACTCCTCCCCCCCCCCCTATCCCTCCTTTCACTCCCCCCCCTCTCCACCCCTTCTCGAAAGCTTATTTCACTTCCCTCGAGATGACTTCACGCTCGCATAGGCCTACCCAAACTTTTTTTTTTTTTTGTTCTTGTATACAGCCACCCGTACAAGTAGTGAAATCTGGATGTTTTCCCGTAGATTTCACACTCTTTGTTAGTGTTATCAGATAAACAGTTTCCGTTTGATTTTTCCTTGTCCTTTTGTTATTATTATTGCTACTACTACTACCACTATTATTATTATTATTATTATTATTATTATTATTATTATTATTATTATTATCATTATAACTATTATCATTATTATCATTATTACTATAATTATGATTACTGTTATTATACTATTACTATCATCATCATCATCATTACTATTATCATAATTATCATTATTATTTCTGTTATATTATTATTATTATTATTATTATTACTATAATTACGATTACTGTTATTATACTATTACTATCATCATCATCATCATTATTATTATCATTATTGTTATTATTTCTGTTATATAATTATTATTATTATAATTATTATTATTATTACTATTACTCTTAATATTTTCCGTACTATTATTATCATAATTTATATTTTCATTATCATTATTATAATTCTTATTCTTATCATTGCTATTATTATAATTACCATTGTTATTATCATTATCATTATTATAATTTTTTTCTTCACTTTTTCATGACTCAACACTTCATCTTAATCCCCCCCTACCCATGGACCCCCCCCCTACCATCGTCCTACACCACAGCCCTCCACCCTCTTTTAACCTCACCCCCCTTCCTCCTCCCCCTCCATCCCCTACTTCTTCAGGCCTCTACCCCACCAAACCTGTTCTTCAACCTCCAACTTTTCAGTTATATTAACTCTTAACCCCAGCATTCTCCCCCCTCTTCCTCCTGCCTCCCTTCACCCTCCCCTCCTATCTTCCCTTCACCCCCCTCCTCCCCTCCCTTCACCCCCTATGCAACAAGTTCCTCCCACCACAGGCTCTCTACCTCCTCCCTCTCAGCTCCTTCCCCCACTCAAACAGGTCATCAGCCCCCCCCCTCCCCTCCATCTCAACTCGAACCCCAATCACCCCTTTCCTTTCAATCTTAACTCCCCCACTCCTTCACCCCTCCTCCTTCCATCACCCCTCCTCCTCCTTCCCTCCTCACCCCCTCCTCCTTCCCTCCTCACCCCCTCCTCCTTCCCTCCTCATCCCCTCCCCCATCCTTCACCCCCCTCCTCCTTCCCTTCTCACCCCCTCCTCACCCCTTCATCCCCCTCCTCCTCTCCCTCCCCCCCTCCCTCAAAATCCCCCCGTAAGCTAATATCCTTCGGCACAGTCACACAGTTCCTCCTCGAAGGTAAAATTGATGGTGACTCTTGCATTATTCAACGCAGCGACAGTCTAACTCAGGAATCCACTATACCCTTGCAATGGCTTCTTTTCGGAAGATGAGTCCGGTTTTTCTTATTTATTTATATATTTTTCGATTCATTTTTTTTTTTTTTTTTACACTCGGTAGTCCGTTCGAAGAAATTTCATTCTGTTATCATGTTTGATTTGTATTCCTGTGTATTTTCTTTATTTCCCCAATTCTTTTCTTTTGTTTTCGCCCTAATGGTAATGATAATAATAATGATGGTAATAATAAAGATGATGGTAATGATGATAATAATGATGATAGAAACAATGATAATTATGGAAATAATGATAACAGGAACGATCATAGTTATGGAAATAATGATGATAATAATGATAGTGATAATAATACTGATGATGGTGAAGTTAATGATCATGGTTATGATACTAATACTACTAATAATGATGATAATAATAATAATGATAGTAATATAACAATAATAATAATAATAATAATAATAATAAAAGTAATAATAATAAAGTTAATAATAAAGTTAATGATAATAATAATAATAATAATAATAATAATGATAATAACAATAGTATTACTAATTATTATGATGATGATGGTAATAATAATGATGATAATACTGATAATGGTGATAATGATAATAATGACAATGATAGTAATAATAAAAATAATAGTGATGATAAAAATAATAATGATGACATGATAATAATGATAATAATGATAATGATGATAATAAAAAAGTAATAACAACAACAATAATGATAATAACAACAACAATAATAACAATAACAATAATAATAATAATAATAATAATAATGATAATAATAAAAAATATAATAACAACAATGATAACAATTATCATAATGATAATAATAATAATAATAATAATAGTGATAATGATAATAATAATGATAATAATGATAATAATAATGATAGTAATAATAATAATAATAATAATGATAATAATAATAATAATGATGATAATAATAATAAGAAAAATAATAATAATCATAAATATTATAATAATGAATATCGTAAAAGTGATTATGATAATGATAATAATGATAATAATAATAATAATAATGATAATTATAATAATAATAATAATAATAACAATAATGATAATAATAATAATAACAATAATAATGATATTAATTGTAATAACATTGAAAATGAAAATAGTGATAAGAATAGTAATAATGATAATAACAATCATACTACTACTACTACTAATGATAATGATAGAATAATAAATGATAATGATATAATAATAATAATAAATAGGGACAACGATAACAGTAATAATAAAAATGATAATGATAATGATAGTAATGACAACAATAACAATGATAATAATGATAATGATATTGAAAATTACAATACTGATAATAATGATAACGATAACAATAATAATGATAATGATAATGATACTAATGGAGATAATAATGCAAATAACAACAATAACAGTGTTAGTAATGTTGATGGAGATAGTGATGATAATAATCATGATAAAAACAACAATAATAAAGATAATGATATAAGGATAATGGTAATAATGATACCAATTGCAATAATAATGATATTAATAATGATAATAACAACGATAATAATAATATTATTAATGATAATAATAGTAACGATAATAATGATAATAATAACAACAATAATAATAATGGTGATATCAGTAGTAATGATAATGATAATTATAATCTTAATGATAATGATAATTATAATCTTAATGATAATGATAATTATAATCTTAATGATAATGATGATTATAATCTTAATGATAATGATAATTATAATCTTAATGATAATGATACTTATAATCTTAATGATAATGATACTTATAATCTTAATGATAATGATACTTATAATCTTAATGATAATGATAATTATAATCTTAATGATAATGATAATTAAAATCTTAATGATAATGATAATTATAATCTTAATGATAATGATAATTATAATGTTAATGATAATGATAATTATAATGTTAATGATAATGATAATTATAATCTTAATGATAATGATAATTATAATCTTAATGATAATGATAATTAAAATCTTAATGATAATGATAATTAAAATCTTAATGATAATGATAATTATAATCTTAATGATAATGATAATTATAATCTTAATGATAATGATAATTATAATCTTAATGATAATGATAATTATAATCTTAATGATAATGATAATTATAATCTTAATGATAATGATA
>NC_061828.1:30769540-30774540 GCF_019202785.1 Penaeus chinensis | reverse complement strand
GAAGGATGAGGGAGAGGGGAAAGGGAGAGAAGGAATGGGGGAGAGAAGAAAGGGAAGAAGGGAATGGGGGAGAATGGAGAAGGAGGAAAGGATGGGGGAGAGAAAAGAGGGAGAGAAGAATGGGGAAGATAGGAGAGGAGGGAAGTATGGGGGAAAGGGGAGAAGGAGAGAAGGATAGAGGAATAGAGAAGGGAGAAGATGGATAAGAGGAGAAGGAGTGGAAGATAGAGGAGAGAAGAAGAGAGAAGGATAGGAATAAAATAGAAGGAAAGAAGGATGGAGGGTATATATGTATATATATATGTATGTATGTATATGTGTGTGTGAGTGTGAGTGTGAGTGTGAGTGTGAGTGTGAGTGTGAGTGTGTGTGTGTGTGTGTGTGTGTGTGTGTGTGTGTACATACATACATACATACATACATACATACATACATACATACATACATACATACATACATACATTCATGCATGCATGCATGCATGCATATATATATATATACATATATATATATATACATATATACACATACATATATATATACATGTATATACATATATATATATACACACATATATATATATACATATATATATACATGTGTGTATATATATATATGTATATATATAGGGTGACACCGAGGATCTTGGGCGCGTGAGCAACGTCCAGGGTGTGGTCTCCTATAGTGAGGGCGGGGGGCTGGGTGGGGGAGACGGCGAAATCGAAGGGCATCATCACCGTCTTGTTGCGATTCAGAGTGACGTGATTGGCGTTTGTCCTGGTGAGCAGGTTGGTTAATGTGTCCTGTAATGGTTGGCAGTCAGGGGACGTGTTGTAGATGGCAGTTGTAACAGTTGAGTCATCGATATACTTCCAACGGGATAAAGTGTCATGGAGAGCAGCGTTTATTAACACTCAGAAGCACAGTGGACCAATGTGGATGCCCTGGGGCACCCCACATTTAAAAGGCACAAAGGAGGACGTGGCACCCTGCAGGCGGACTGCCTGGCGGCGCTCCGCGAGCAAGTCTGCGAGCCACGCCAAAAGACATTCCCGGAATTCCATCGCGGATGCTGGCTTGATGCCTGTGGTGTGGTCAACGAAGTCAAAGGCCTTGCTGAAGTCCATGAGGGTGGCGACGACGGAGGTTTTGCGTTTTTCTGAATTAGTGTATATGTAGTCCAAGAGACTTACGGGGTAGTGAGAGGTGGAAGTAGATCTTATGTTTCCATATTGTTGTCGATCAAAGCTGGGGTGGAGGTCGGCGTAGGCCACTCGAACGCAAAACTCTGGGCATGTGGGCGATGGACACAGGGCGGGTCTCGTCAATGGTGTCGGGGGGTGGGGGGGGGGGGGGGCGTCTTGGGCATAGCTGTCACGTAGAAGGCTGGGTGTCTTTGCTTGTTGAAAGGAGGCATTGGTGACGGAGGTAAGTGGCTTAGAGAGCTCAGGGGCGAACTCCTTCAAGAGAGGCATAGGAATGTCAGTGGGAGTAATGGCCCTTTTGCACCTCTCTGGATATTTTGGCAGACTCGGTGCTCTTCAGTTACAGGAGCAGTAGTTCGCATGGGGAGGTAGGGGGGGAGCTGGGTGGTGTAGAGACTGGGGAGGCGCTGGCAGGTTGCGGCAAAGTGTTTGTTTACCTCGTTGGCGGCGTCGTGGCTGGACAGGTGGATGAGGCAAGGTAACGTGCACGGTGCCTTGTTTAATCCGCAAAGTTCTTTTATTTTGCCGCACCACTTGCTTTGGTTGGTCTGCTTCATATGCTGTAGTCTATTAGGGTAAAACTTAGCTTTTTTTTTTTTTACTTAATTTCTCTGATCACTTTGTTGCGTAGGTCTTTTGGCTCTGTCAGGGATCCAAGGCAGGTCAACGGGATGCTTACCGCAGTGTTTTCACGGGGAAAAAGTGGTGGTGTGCAGAGGTGATGCTTGTGATGTGATTCTTCCATCTTAATGTCTTGTGCCGTGAGGACTTCTGCCAATGGGTGGTGAGCGAGCCAGTTGCAAAGGGGGTTATCAAGGACTGCTTTAGTGGGTGGTTACTCCGAGCTTGCGAGAGACCGGTGTTGTGTGTGATATATATATATATATATATATATATATATATATATATATATGTGTATATATATATATGTGTGTATATATATATGTGTGTGTATATATATACACATATGTGTATATATATACATATACATATATATACACATATCTATGATATATATATATATATATATATATATATACATATACACATAGATATGTACGAATGTATATGCATATATATATATACATTTATTAATATATAAAGATATATATATAAAGTATACGCACACGCACACGCAAACGCACACGCAAACGCACACGCACACTCGCATATACATATATATACATATACATACATATACATATACATATACATATACATATATATACACATACAAATGTGTGTGTGTCTATCTGTGTGTAGGGGGAGGGGTTTTGCCCATAGAAAAAAGCACACACATATTTACTAAACTTACTAAAATCTATATCATCATTTGTCTATAGATACTAAATTACTTTATTTATAAAAGTAATCTGCAGTTAGTATATAACAAAATATTTAAGTCATACATCTAGCTTTCTCGTTTTCTTCAAGTCATATCTAACTCTAGAGAAAATGTTTTGAAGGACGGACTAAACTGTATGTGAGTATTGACTTACGGAATTCACGATCTAACAATCGTTCTGTGGTTAAAAACAAATTTGTATTTAAAATGTACATTTGTACCAAGATTCACGAAATGAAAGCTTGAACAACAGCGATTCATCTGAACAGAAATCGATCAAGTCAGTTGTCTTTATAAATTCATTCCATCATACCATGGTGTATTTGATGTCTCATATACACCCTCATGTCTAATTTCCATTACCATAACACAGACCTGTGGTTTCTTATGAAACTAGATTGTTCATATTCACTGGCTACGAAGCTGCTGTCTGTCACGCACCTTATGGCATATGGAGGAGTGGAAATAAAGTCATGTAACGCGATGTCTCTTTTCATCATAATGCTCAGGAGTATCGGTTTTCTTTCTCGTCAAGGGAAAACTCAGCCAGGATTTTACCCAAAATTAAATATCGATGGAAGGAGAACCGATACTTTTTAATGAACCAAAAAAGAAAGAAAGAAAAAAAAAAAGCTGGACTGCCATTTTTCTTTAGTTTAATTTATTGACGCCTTTCCATGTGCCTTCATTGCATATTCTATTCTACTGGCTTGTATTTACGCATTTTCTTTACTTATAGCACAAATAAAAAAAAAAAAAATATAGCAGTCTATCGCCTCCGAATTCAAAAGGAACTTTGGTATGTTTGTTCTCAATAAGGCCTTTTTGTTTTCCGTGATTTTTGGAACCTAGCATTGATAATCTATAAAAAGAAATAAAGATAATTGTGCGTGTGGATGTGGTGTTTATTGTTGACTGCAACTCTGCTTTTCTAATTTTAGAATCTTTAAGAATAAAAACACAAAGTAGTGTATTAGCTAATAGGGGATATGTATAGCTCAGTCTCCTTGGAAACTGACTCTTGCCTAACGAACCCAGCAAATGATGGGTTCTGACGTCATGCTCAACGCCAACAAATTGCTACCCGGAAGTGGACGGAGCTGGTGGGATTAGACTTCGATTGGAATGATCCCGTGTCTGTTATCATGAATTTTACAGGGTATTTTCGAAATTAGTGAGAGAGAGAGAGGGAGGGTTTGCATATTGATAATTTGGCATGATTGTTCTGTATATATGGTCTTTCGTAAGTGCCTGAGAGGTTTAGAAATCAAGTGTACACTATTATTTTGTGAATGTTCTGGATATACGTAAATGTGAACCTTCAGATAATAGATCCTTCAGTACGCTCAACCCTATGAGGAAAACATCAATTTCTCTAATTATCTTCCTCGTTACAACATGGGAAGTGGGGGAGCCTGGTTGTTGAAAGATTAAGGACCACGTGTACAGAGCATGAAAGGTGTTATAGCTACCTCCACAAGTTCCTTACCCTCTCTGTTACCTCCTGCAGTCGAAGAATCTATAAAAGAACAAGGCGACTACGCTATCAAGGCTGCCAGTACTGATGGTTATGATTGCCATACGTCACAGTGTTAGGTAATATCACTCTGTAAATAAAGGAGTAAAAACGTCGCCAGGAATTAATACTGGATATCAACATGAATGCCAACCCACGCAACAATAATTAGGATCATATAATCATATATGTATAGTCATACTATGCGGTAGATAGAGTATAATCCTCATACACATGTGAAATATTTAGTGTAAAGTATCACACGTGCCAAGCCGTGAGACAGCATCGATACTTTTGTTAAATAACAGAAAGTAATCAGCCATGCATGATATGGAGATCACAATGCAACAGGAAGGATGCAAGAGGTGTATTTTTTAATAGGAATACTTGGAGTCGCTAGCAGTAGGAGACACCACAAGCAGCCTGGCAGATGATGAAACATTAGGGATATAATATGAAATAGATGGCCGAAGACATTCGTGGAAATATAGGCTGCTTTAGATTAAAAAAAAAAAAAAAAAAAAAAAAAAATAGAATATATTTTTTTATTCCGTTCCTACTGTGGCAGTGTTTACCCTTCATGTGTGTATATACGTTACTGCGTTTGTATTTTTATTCATATACGGTACAGTCGTGCGCAATGGATTATCAGGTAAAACGAGAGAGACAAGACAATACAAGACAGGCCAAGACAGGACAAGACAGGACAAGAGAGGACAGGACAGGACAGGACAGGACAAGACAAGACAAGACAAGACAAGACAAGACAAGACAAGACAAGACAAGACAAGACAAGACAAGACAAGACAAGACAAGACAAGACAAGACAAGACAAGAAAGACAAGGCAAAAGACAAGGCAAAAGACAAGGCAAAAGACAAGGCAAAAGACAAGGCAAAAGACAAGGCAAAAGACAAGGCAAAAGACAAGGCAAA
>NC_061828.1:30749540-30762040 GCF_019202785.1 Penaeus chinensis | reverse complement strand
ACACATTCACATGTACGCGCGCGCACACACACATATTATTATGAAGTTATTCTTATAATGATTTTTATTTTTTACATCTTATCTGTCTTTTCATGAAACGTAACTTGGAATCTGAATTAATGACTTGCAAAGAAATATATTATGATACATTTAGTACATCCTTCTATTTTTGCTCCTAATTTATTTTACAGTTTATACACACACACACACACACACAAATATGTATATATATGTATCATATATGTTTGTTCAACGGCCATTTATTCCACTGCAGGATCTAGGCTTCCCCCAATTTATTATTCATAGGTCATTTGGCAGTACCACCCTTTCCTGATTGGATACCTTTCCTAATCAACCGTGGTTCGGCGTGCTAACACTTGTGCCACGGCGGTGACTTCCCCTACGACACCTGCGTTTTGATTTCTCAAGGTGATATGACAGGCTCGACCCAATAGTCGGAGGGCAGGCATTTTTGGACACGCGACCACGAGGGTCGGAGTCAGTGCTCTATCCACTGGACCATCGCGGCAGTTATGTATATGTTATATATATGTATAGATATATATAAATATATATTTAATGTATAAATGTATTATATATACATAAATATAAGTATAATTATAAATATATATATAAATATATATATATAAACATACATAACCATAATTATACATATATATATATATATATATATATATATATATATATATATATATATATATATGTGTGTGTGTGTGTGTGTGAGTGTGTGTGTATATATATATGTATATATATAAAGATAAATATATATATATGAATATATATATATATAGATATATATGAATATGAATATATATATATATATATAGATATATATGAATATGAATATATATATATATATATATATATATATGAATATAAATATAAATTATATACGGATTTAAATAAATATAAATAAATAAATGTATATACATATATATGTGTGTGTCTGTATGTATGTACAGTTCTTAAGCACAACTTAAGCTTCGGTTCCTCGATTAAACACCATTCTTTGATCTCGTTAAATTGGCAATTCCGAATGAGAGTCATGGCAGGAGTCGTCAGTAATTAAAAGTGCAGTGATTCCTCTCAACTTGATTAATCTGATAGCGTTGTAGTTGATTCAAAGTTGATCAAGTTAATTACATAGATTAGTACAGGTACTGTTGCAGTCATTCGTACTTAAAATCTTAATCATTACTAAGAAAGAGGGCAATTGTTAGCATTGAGATTGTTTTTGTTGTTATTATTATTATTAATATGGACGTTATTGTTAGTAGTATAGTATTATGATTACTTTTATTATTATGATGATTATTATTATTATCATTATCATTGATTTTGTCAGTTCCATAACTTATTCTTATCATTATTTTCATCCTCATTATCATTGTTATTACAGTTGCTCTTGTTGTTTCTGTTCTCCTTGAGTCAGGGATAATGTCCGTATTTTTGAGCAAGTGTTTTGAAGTCCTTACAAGCACGCACGCAGACGCACGCACGCACGCACACACACACATCAATACCTTTAACAACCTCACGCCTGCCCCTCATACTCCTGAAAACTTTTGAATCCTCAGGCACCCTCTCCCCTTACAACGCCCTCATGGGCCTCCCCTCACTTTCATGAGACTCCCCTCACTCAGAACCCTCATGAGATTCCCCTCACCTAGAATTCTCAGAAGACTCACCTAACATCACAGCTAAAACCTCCCCTTCCTTTGTAGGGAATTTCGGATAATACAGAGGAAGTATGTATATATATTTTTTTCTATAAGGTGTTGTATATTAGCCTTTTTCACTCCATCCTTCCCTTAAAGAATTTGCAGCATCCTAGCGGCTCCTCTGTCATTTTCTACCATATGGCAATACAAATGATGCAAAAAAAAATAATGTAGAGAGAAAGAAAGCTCTCGTTTTACATCAGTGACTACACTAGCTTGGCAACACACTTCATTTGAGCTCAGCATATCCTAGGTTCACTGAGTACAGTTGGTACGGCTTTCAGGAAAATGTTAAACCTCAGGTACTACAACATTTTTCCCCACATAACACACATAGTAAGAAGATAATTTCCTAACCAAAGAGCAACATCACAACAGACTCGCGTACAGTCTAGTGGTACACGTATGACGAGGAACCGCTTGTAGGACGTGTTCGTGGTGTAGAGAGAGGAAGCCTTTGTCTGGTAGTCAGTCTGCCCTGCGTTCCATTGGGCATTTCGCAGCGCACAATTTCAACACACACACACACACACAAACACACACACACACACACACACACACACACACACACACACACACACACACACACACACACACACACACACACATACACACACAAACACACACATACACAGACGCATACACACACACACATATAAATACATACATATGTATACAGACACACACATGGCAAGGAATATCCTTCTGTATGAATTCTGTCATGCGTGCTTTTAAGATCAATGAAATGCTAGTGGGCACTTATTGACTTGTATTTTATTACAGATTCAGCAAAGCAAAGGATGTTAGATGTGAAAAGACAAGAGACCATGATTTTTTACTTCTAAATCTAGTCTCTGAACCATTAATGGAAAATATGTTATGTTTAGATATAAAGTGGACTTGATGCTAGTATAGTAAGTGTGTTTAAACCCTAAAAGCTCGTGTGGGTCAATGTTTACCTTTGAGCGTCACCGTAGCGCTACAGACCGTTCCGTTTGAGCGTATTTACTGTAGCGCACAAAAGTAATCCGTAGTTTCCAAAGCAGTTATGAGCCTTAAAGTATACTGTCTCCTGTTATGTGCGCTGTTAGTGATGTGAAATATTGCGTGCAAATTCCAATGAATAAAAAGATAAGAAAGTCATCAACATCATTACCTACGGAAGTGTTCCAGGAAGAAGGGGCAGTAAATTATATGAAGTCCATGAGTATTGGTACGTTTTGTTCTGATCTGGTACTGGTTGGTGCTATTAGAAAAACCAGGCGCCGGACTTACTAACGCAAATACGAGATCGTGTGAGGTTTGTTTACATCGTAAGCCAAGCCACTCTCTTGTTTCTCGCCACGAGCGTATTTTCAAAACACTTCCGAGGTCGTAAACTCGTCTCCGCGCGAGAGACATTAGCGATGCCCGAAACCACTCGTTACGCTCATCGTGGCGACCCTGTGGTGAGTGCAGCCTTACAGTAAGCGACGACGTGACCCTGAGGGAGTCGACTATCGCAGTGTTTGTATTTGTAAATGGGGCTTTTCGCGTCGGAGCGGCCGAGCGGTAAGAGCCCTCCGAAGGCACGGTGGGCCAGGGATAAATATGGTAAAACCAAAATTAAAGCCTAGGACTAAAGACAAAGTTAAAGGACTAAAATAAAGTAACACTGAACCCTTAAAATAAATTTTAAAAATCTACACTTACCATTAAAACACTGAAGGTTTTTTTTAACGCTGCCTTCAATTTCTGTGATGGCATATGTTAAATGTATCCTTGTGACACCTACGAACGTAAACACAAACAAAAGAATGAGCCTGGGCACAACTCTTGAAGAAAAACTAAACATAACATAAAAGAACTAAAACATTTTAAAACATTTACTAATAGATCGGTAATATATAACAGTTGTACATATGTAATAGTAATATTTCTAAAAACAAAACACAACACTTATCTGTAAAATGTTACACTGGTGTAACGAGCTGAATACACATTTCCCACTACGAATGATAGTAAAAGGGTGGCGCCTTCGTCTCCCTGGTTAAAATGTCAGGTCAATGCTCTATTGCAGTCTTCCGCCCTTGGATATCTGGTTTAGAATAGCATTGCCTGCGCATATTAACAGTCTAGAGAGCTAGGGAGATGTCCGTCAAGTGTCCCAGATTTTTGTGTGACCCCTGTACGTCAGGTCTAGCCAGCGGAGATTGGTAAAAAAAAAGAAGAGAAAAAAAAACAAGCATGGTCTGACAGGCCCCTAACAATGCAGTTTTGGGGGTTCACCTTGATTGCATACGATTAAAACATTAAAATATGAATATTAGATGTAAAAAGGACTTAACATAAGAGACAGATAACATGATTTCCACACTAAAAGTTGAGCAGGTAAAGTAAAATGAGATAAAAGCGTTAAAATAAAGGTCTTTATCTCGCCTTAATTAGTGATACCTGGCGGGAAGGGTGAAACAAGGTCGTTTAACCTGAGGGGACCCGCAACCAGCTGGGGATGCTTTTAAAGGCATATGGTAATGTTTGTTTATTTCTTTACACTTAGTTAGATAAAGCTCACTACAACCCTCCTCCGCTCATATCATCCCCATAAATACCTTCAAGAGTGTGCAGCTGTGACTTTTATTTGGGGAATCAATTGATGTGTAAGAGCAACGCATTTAGGTGACACAGTTACTATAAAATCAATATGGCTAATGTAAATAACGATTTCTTGTGGCCCTGAAATAAACAATTCAACAAATTTAGTTCATCATAATTTAAAGGAGTTCTGACACATCATCAGAAACGAAATTTGAATGAAAATGTATGACTTCCATCAGCATGACTATTTTTTTTTTCCTCTAGAACAACATATTATGATAAATATTTAATAACAAAGGTTAGCAATATATATGCACACCTCTTCCTACCCTAATATAATATTGTTATGAAAGCAAGGGATTAACTAACTGGTGAATAATGAGAAAAAATAATTTTACATTTGTTGCAGCGTATCATTATCTCTTTATGAGATTATAATGAAATGCTTTTGAGTGATGAAGTTGAATTATTTATTTTATTTTATTGTTTTTCTTTTATTTATTGTTTCTACCATGAGTAAGAGAGACAGAAAGATTAATGATTTTATTACATATATATATGTATATATATAAGATAGATACATATAGCTATATATATAGATAGATAGATAGATAAATATTAGAATTTATTAGTTTATTGATAAAAGTGGTGGAGATTAATAAATGCATTTACAGTCATTAAAGTCTCATGACTTTTCTTTATTTGCCTTATTGAATTGACCATCATTTTGGAAATACTGTTTAATTACATTTTACATGAAATTTTCATAGAGAAACCTTTATTGGTAAACCTCTTTAGTGCTGCCTCAGCGGTTAACGCTCTGTGATTGGTCAATTTTCCCCGAGCTGATTGGTCGTTCGAGTCGTTCTTTTAGGAAATAAAGCCCTACGATACCTTGCGATAGTAAACGCGGTCGTAATGGTTACGAGGCCCCTACGCTCTCGTTGCTTGGCGTTCGAAAATGGCTCGTAACGTCGCTAGTTGAGAAATCGTGATCTTACGTAACTGTTACGAGAGACAGCGTTTCCGAGAGAGTTTAGTAAATCCGGCCCCAGATTGGCAACCTTGAGTTGAATGCGTTGCGTTCTAAGTACAATAGCCCATGCAATTCTTTACTTGTTTTTTTTTTATTTTATTATTATTAACCAACATACATTATACGTTGATTGCTCTGTTAATCGATACGTAGCTCATATTTTTTAAATCAATTTATATCATTGCTGGCCTGTCACTCAGGCACCAAATTGTAAGGATGAAGCGGCAGACGTCCTTCAAGAATTTCAAAAGCAAACTATTCATAAGTATCGAAAACATTCCTCATTATTACTGCAACAAGAAACTGAACTAACATGCAATTTGAATAAAAGGCTTGGATTTTGAATCTAGGGGAAATTAGGTACGTCAAATGCAACGTGAGTGATGAAATGAACAGTACATTTTGGTTAAGAATAAACCAGATGAACAGACACAGGTGGTTAGGAAGCACCAGGTAGGAGAACGAGGTAGTTGCATCAGACTTCGTAATCTAAATTGACGAGGTCTTGTCGGGAGGAAGGTGGGGGAGGGGGGGGGGGGTACTAATGGTTCTGTTTGAAGGACGTGTGTTGGTGGAAGAGCTCTCTTATTGCCAAGAAATGCGGTCAGATTATCAGAAGCCAGACCTGAAAGATTTGCCTTTATGTACTGATCAGTGTTACCACCGTCGCCGCATATCGTACGAATGCAACACTAGAACTGATTTCAGCGTCGATTGGAGTTGGTAATCAACCATTACCTGTATATCACGGGACATGTAAAACAATAGATTTGTAATATTGAACTGAAGTACACACGTTATGGATGATAAATAACTCGCATCTTAATCCGAAGTCTAGGCTCCATCATCGCATTCGCATAGTTTGTGTAGATGGTGAAAAAGGTAAATATCTTATATATATTAGATCTTAGGCCAGAGCTGCATCTATCTGGATGTTGTAAGAAACTTTAGCAATAGTGTTAGAGTTGCTGAAGAGAAAAATTAACTTGATTTGGGAGGATTATTCTTTATAAGTGATTTCAATTATTTTCCAATTTCAAAGGTTAATTCCCTCATCCATAACAGCTTCTCGCATCAACGGTCTCTTTTGGTACTTGTTAAACATGTATATATACATACATACGCACACACACACGCACACGCACACGCACACGCACACACACACACACACGCACACCACACACACACCACACACACACACACACACACACACACACACACACACACACACACACACACACACACACGCACACACACGCACACGCACGCACGCACGCATGCATACACGCACGCATACACGCACGCACGCGCACACACAAACATATGTATATATATGTATATACATACATACGTATGTGTATGTATATGTTTATATATTCACAAACACACACACACACACATATATGTTTACATATATATATTAATATATATACATTTTATATACATTAATATATATGTGTGTATGTATATATATTAATATATATATACATATGTACATATAAATATATATATATATATTTACATAAATATACACATATACATATGCAGATATATATGTATAGATGTATATATATATACACACACACATACATAGGCACACACACACACACACACACACACACACACACACACACACACACACACACACACATATATATATATATATATGTGTTTATATATATTAATATAAATACATATATTTATATATATTAATATATATACATATGTTTATATATATTAATATATATACATATGTACCTATACATATATATATACATAAATATACACATATACATATGCAGATATATATGTATATGTATATATATACACACAGACATACATAGGCACACACACACACACACACACACACACACACACACACACACACACACACACACACACACACACACATATAAATATAATTGCATATACATATATATATATGTATATATGTGTATATATATATATATATATGAAAAGGAGAAATGAAATTGAAACGTAACGTTTTCCTTTTCACGATACTTTGTTTTTGTTTTCATCATGGAAGACACGTTGATTTCGTTCGTCCTGTCCTTCGTGCTCTCCACTTGCCCGGCGACTGCAAGTCCTTTAGACAGGTAACAGCACGCTCTGATTTCCTTCAAGAGGAGGAAGAACCAAGTCAAGTTTCTGCAAGACTGCTTACACGAGCAGGTAAGCCCCCTCCCCCCCCCCCCCCCCTTGTTTTAGCTTGCATTTTTGCATTTCTAGATTAGGCATTCTATTTTTTTAGCGTCACTTTTTATACGGTAGAATTCGGTGCGCTAAAATGGATGTCGATGATACGTCTCTTAAATTTCGAGGTCTCTTAGAACGCTTAGAGAAGTCACTGCAGCTGAGGCTGTTGACGACCTTTTAGCCATTGCAGCGCGTGGATCTTCCGTCGAAAGCGAACGTCATTCAAGATTCCTCCGCAATCAACAGTAATCGTTGTTCGCTCATATTTGTCGTCTTATGAAACGGAACTTTTAGGATTTGGTTTATCGTTTCTACCAAAGCTAGCGGTATTCAGTGTTTAAACCTGGTAGTTTCATTGCGAAACAAAATCAATCCTCAATTGAAGATCTCAGCTACTTTAAATGTCATATTAAATCCGATTCTTGATTTATTTGACGATTTCAAAAGCTTACCCCGATGTTATCTTTTGGCCACCGAATCATTAAGCACAATTTGTACATCTTAATGGCCAAAGCCGACATGGGAAAAGCATTGTAATCCTTGATAAATCTGTTTGTATAACCAAAGCTCATTTTCTCTTGCACGAAAACTCAGCGTATCAAAAACTGCGGTCCAACCCTTACCCCGCTGTCACTGAATCATTCGTAAAAGCCTCAGGCGTATTGCTGCCAAATGCCTGAACCCTATATTGTTTGATCGCTTTAGAACGTTAATCCGTCTATTTCGTATTTTCATGGCCTTTCTAAAACTCCCAACCAGGGCGTTCCTTTAAGGCCTACAATTTCGTTTCGTCTTGTAACTCAATTATCCGTCTATTAGACTCTTGGCTTGGCTATGAATTTAATGTGTTTGATGTAGTTTCCTTATTTACTAATGTCCCGCTTGACGATGTGCTAGATTTTATTGGAAGAAAACTTTCTTCATCTTATGAGAAGATCCCTATTCCGGTTAATTGCTCCTTCCATATATTTTCCCTCCAGACACGATTTCGTTTTTATATGTTGATGAGTATTTTTTTTCTTTCTATGTAACAACCTCGGCCGAACTATCAATTTTAAAGGAGAATGGGCCGATTCAGGTAAATCAGTTTTTTCTCGGCGTTCTTTTACTCAATGTAACGGATCACTTAAATTTTCAGTTTACCGCAAATCAACTCACACCGCTAATTACCTTCATTTGTTTTCTCGAATCACCTGTTGTATGTTAAGAAGTCCGTAGTTTCGTCAATGTTTCTTAGAGCATAGAGGGTCTGTGATAGTTAAGTCATCCACACACACACACACACACACACACACACACACACACACACACACACACACACACACACACACACACACACACACACACAATACATACGTATCTGTTTGTATGTAATGTATATGATTTAATATAACTTCCATTATTCACTCTGAAACCCGCTTTGATTTTCCAAGCGAATCACCTGTGTTCTCAGGTAGGCTTCTCTCTCTCTCCTCTCCTCGTCCGGTCAGTCGATTTCCAAAGGGATGAAGCCTAGCCATCACGTAATCTCCTTAAGAGCGATTTAATAACTGCCCCGCGATAAGATTGGGTGTTTGTCTTCCTCTGCTTGCCGCCGAGTGAGAGTGGGTCCGAGTCCATGGCAGGGAAGGCATATCTGTTTCTGTACTAAAATGTACTTCTTTCGTAGATAAAGAGGTAGGAGTTCCGGTAACTTAGCGTTGTATAAGGGTTTTTAAATCGCACATATCGAGCGCCCATGGAGGTTGATTATAAAAACCTCGCTATCGTAGTTGGTTGAGCGAATGGATTGGTAATCTCCGTGAATTTAGCTTGGTTGAGCGAACTTTTTGTTGGGTTGTGTCGTGTATTTGCATGTGTGTGTGTGTGTGTGTGTGTGTGTGTGTGTGTGTGTGTGTGTGTGTGTGTGTGTGTGTGTGTGTGTGTGTGTTTGACTACAATGTATCCTTATTTTCTCTTTTAACTCATTTTCTCTCTCTCTCTCTCTCTCTTCTCTCTCTTTTTGGTTGTTAATGTCTGCAATCGCAGCTGACAAGACATGTAAACATTATTTCAACAAAATAAAATTATTGCATTGACCAAGGTACAGAAGTTTCTCTCGTGATGAGACGTTTTTGAGCCAGGTTGTATTAGTAACGAATTCTTCAAAGATCAACTAAAGTGGGAACGACCTCTGGCCATTATACGTGTGTGGTTGCCAACAGCTGATCGAATGAAAAAAATCGTTATAGATGAAAAAAAGCATTTAATTGCCGTCACTAGCTAACAGACTGATAATTCCACGTTTTAACATAATAATTTACACGTTCTTACTTCCGGGCAGTGACTGACAAGCCTAAACAGCATCTACGAGTCAGTGTGTGTATGAACAATCTGTCATACCTAAACCATGCATTTTATTTAACAGTAGTTCATCATCGACGATTGTTTTAAGGTTTCCAGTGGTATTTCTTGCTACTTCATATTATTACTTTTCTTTTTGTTTGATAATGTCAGTGATCATTATTTCTAGAAACGGCATGAATGAGAATATATAACTTTGCAGTACAAGGGAGGGTATTTAACCGGTTTCGAATATATCTCCTTCAGAAATATTTGTACTTTTGACGATGATATGATGGAAACCGGTTTAGTTAAATCCATTTCTTATATTATGAAGATATTCATTCTCATTCATACCTTTTCAACATTTTGTCACAGATACGTTTGATCATCATATCATTAGCTTACGTCACGATTAATTATCTTTTGTTTCTTTCTTATCTTTTGTCCACCTTCCTCTCTCCTCCCCTCTTACCTTCCCCTGCCTCTTGCCCTTCCTCCCCTCCCCTTCCTCTTACCTTCCCTCCCCTTGGATGTCTCCCCTTGATCTGCCCCCACGCTCTCTCATGTCTACCGGGAAAAGCACTCAAAGTCAAGTACTCTTGTATTGCAAGCATGCTTTTACCATACGGCGTGTTGTTCATATCCAATGTGTATTGCAGTGTTCATGCAGTTTATCGCATCTACATCGTGAAAATAGTCCAATGACAAGAGCGGGGATACCATTCTGCATAGGATTCCATTAGTATTGCTCTCTGTCTAACAATAATATAGTGTTATATCCTTTTAGATGTGACATGGGGATTCGTTTGCATGTGCTTTTAGTCCTTTATTCTATTTGTATCATTAATATGTCCTAGTGTTAGCGCCCTAGAAAGTCTTAGCCAAGGACATCACTTTGTCTAGTTGGTAAGAAATATTCCCACGTACGTTCTGGTGTGGAGAATTAGCCGAGTGTAGCTTAAGCTTCGAAACCATGTCAGGGAGAGACTCTGTGTGTATTTCTATTAATATTCTAATAATGGGTGGAGTTCATAGGTTAGTTGCCAGTAACTATGGTAATTATGGAGAATTCTGGCTTTCTGCTAACATATAAATGAAATATATATTTGTTTCTCTAAAGTTACTAGTCACATAGACGGTAAAGGCTGTGGCCAGAGATATTTAGCTCCGGATATTTAACCGGTTATTGGCTTACTTAATAAGGTTTGGATGTTATGCCTATGTTCAAGATGATCTCACATTTTTGAGTTTAATATTGTGTATATCATAACCACGTGCCAAGGTATTACCATGGGTATGAATGTTAGTCTTGCCGTCAGTTTGTTTCGTTTTGTTCTAAGTTTCCAATTATTATTTCTATTATCATTCATTGATATATCTCTGTAACCAAATTTGATTTAATCTTGGTAATTGCCATTTTTTAGTGATATTCTTTGCAACAAGATTAAGTACTGAAGCAACCTTTTTGCAAACTATAAGTGTCTCATATATGAGTTCATTATAAAATATGAATGGCATTCACAGATAAGTTAAGAAAGCAAAATTACTGAAAATGTGACGATGTGACTTAAGTTTTTCTGAAGTATTATTCTTAAGTTATCACAGAGGTAACCCTCACAACAGATAGAAACCTGTCACTCAAGGTTGGAGTCCATATGAAGGAGAAACACTGTACACATAGAAACCTTTTGTATACCGAATATTACAGATGATATGTATAAAGGTGATTTCGATGGAGACAATCCTTTTAGTTTCTTAGTCTCTTTGCTGCATAGGTTCGAGACACCTTCCTTCTGTGCTACTTGTGTAAGGGTGAATACGTAGTAATAGCAATCTCAATGAGAGCATTGTAGGAGTACAAAATATGAAATGGAAAATTACAACTTTTCCGCGTAAGGGCAGGTAATTAGGGATTTTTAAAGCGATAGACAATGATTGTTTTTATTGTCATGGGAGATGAAAGCTCATCTCTGTTTCTATTTTTTTTCTCTCTAATTTTGCTTGATTTTTGTCTTCCAATGAATATCTTGGTTTTAATTTGTAGGATCTCATTTTTTTCTTCGGTGACTTCTAAAGGAGAAAGGGAAAGGAAGGGGAAAAAAAAAGTTTAATTAAGAGAGACCGAATTATTTTATGACGTAAAGTATTTCCATTTTTTTTTTCAGGATCTTTGTTATATTATTCAGTCTTTTCTCTCTCCCTGTCTCTTTTGACCTTCTTTTTTCTTCTAATTCTCGTTTTTCTTTAATCATCGCTACTGCCTTGCTCTTCTTTACTCCCTCTGACCCTCTTTCTCTTTGTCTCAATGATTAATTTTGGTCAGCCTAATATGTTGTTCCTTTAGGTGTTATGTAACTAAATGGGCTTATGGTTGTATCCCAATATATGTATATATATATATATAACACATATATATATATACATATATATATACAAACACACATATACATGTATATATATATATATGTATATATATATTTAGATATATTTAGATATATTTTTATCTATATTCAAACACACACATATGTAAAGGCATATGTATGAACATATATATTTTTTTTCTTTTTTTCTCTCTCTTTTTTTTAATGAAAGCATATACTTAT
>NC_061828.1:30734540-30747040 GCF_019202785.1 Penaeus chinensis | reverse complement strand
ATAGGTTATTTCTCTCATTATTCGAACTTGAATCTACAGTTTTCTATAATCAACCCAAATGCTTTCTTATATACAATATACATATATATATATTTATATATAATATATATCACATATATATGTATATAGTATATATATATTTATATATGTGTGTGTGTGTGTGTGCGTGTGTGTGCGCGCGTGTGTGTGTGTGCGCGTGTGTGTGTGTGTGTGTGTGTGGGGGGGGTGTATGTGTATGCGTATGTATATGTATGTATATCATTCTCTCTGCTCACTATCCGTCTCTCCTCCCCCCCCCACCCCTCCCTTCTCTCTTTTTCTCTCTCTCCTCATTCTCTCCGTCTCTCGTCCTCCTCCCCCCCCCCCCCCCATGTGCACACACACACACACACACACACACACACACACACACACACATACACACACACATATACACACAGACAACATATGTATATATATTTATATATATAGACATATATATGTATATATAAGTATATATATGTATATATATATATATATATATATATATATATATATATATATATATATTTACACACATACACACACACACACACACACAAACACACATACGCACAGACAAAAAAAAAAAAAAAATGTATATATGTACATATATTTATATACACACACATATATGTGCATATATACATATATATATATATATATATATATATTTACACACACACGCACGCACGCACGCATATATTTTTTATATTTATATATATATATGTGTGTGTGTGTGTGTGTCTGTGTGTGTGTCTGTGTGTGTGTATGTACGTACGTATGTATGTATGTATGTATGTATGTATGTATGCATGCATGCATGCATGCATGCATGCATGCACACACACACACACACACACACACACACACACACACATGTATGTATGCATATACACGCGCACACAGACACACGCTAATGCCTCCTTTCGTAGGGCTCTTAGCTGGCAGCTGGAGGCCGCTCCTCCCCGAGTGAATGCCCTTCCCAGCCTCAGCCCCAAAGCAGGATTAGAACTCACGCACTTGGGCACCTTCCTGGCCCCTGCCACGCATGCCAACGCTGGTCAGAACGCCCCTCCCTATGTATGTGTGTGTGCGTGTGCGTGTTTATGTACACACACACACACACTCACTCACTCATACACACGCACACGCACACGCACACGCACACACACACACTCATACTCACACACTCACACACTCACACATATATATGTATATATATAAATATGAATATATGTCTATGTATATATATTATATATGTGTATGCATTTATGGATATATGGACATAGATATATTTTATACATATGAATGTATTCATATATGATTACATATATATTTATGTATGTCATATATGTATTTATATATGTATACATTTATGTGTACATATATGTATATATATGTAAACATATATATATATATGTATATATATGTATGTATATACACATACATACATACATATGTACACATAAATGTCTACATTTATGTCTACATTTATGTATATATATGTAAACATATATATATATGTATATATATGTAAACACATATATATATATGTATATATATGTATGTATATACACATACATACATACATATGTACACATAAATGTATACATTTATGTGTACATATATGTATATATATGTAAACATATATATATATATATATGTATATATATATACGTATGTATATACACATACATACATACATATTGTATAATTAAATAAACTCGTTAAATAAAATGAAAATCTATAAATCGGACAATTTGATGACCGATCATCGATTAACAATCGATTATTGATCTCCAACTTTCCTGTTGGGATTTAGGTGGCATAGCCTTCCCAATAGATCATACGTTTGACTTTTGAAAGAACCTTTTTTTTTTTTTAACCAAGGTGTTTCCATTTGGATTTCCATCATAATCATATATTCTTTTGTTCTCCACTGTTCCTGTTCACACTTTGGATCACACATGGCTTGCCTCTGTTTGAAGGACCAGTTATAAACTTGGTAAACAAAATCATGACTGTTTAACAAGTTCATTTAGGCAAGGAATAGTCTTTTACACTCTTAACGACCGATTAATCTAACACGTCTGATTGCCCCACGAACAATATATATGTGTGTGTGTGTGTGTGTGTGTGTGTGTGTGTGTGTGTGTGTGTGTGTGTGTGTGTGTGTGTGTGTGTGTGTGTGTGTGTGTGGGTGTGTGTGTGTGTGTGTGTGTGTGTCTATGTACACACACACACACACACACCACACATACATATATATCCATATATGTACACGTACATGTGTGTATGTGTGTTCACGTACGTACATATATGTATGTACATATATATATATATAAATAGGGAGAAAGAGAGAGATGTGTAAATATTTTTTATACATATATATATAATAAATATACATATATACATAGATACACACAAACACAGGCAAATATATGTGTATGTGTATATGTACATATATGTATGTAGGTATATATATATATATGCATGTATATGTGTATATGTATATAGGTATATATATGCATGTATATGTGTATATGTATATATATATATATGCATGTATATATATACGTGTGTATGTATACAAACACATGCGCACACACATATATATATCTGTATGTATATATATATACGTGTATATGTATTCACACGTGTGTGTGTGTGTGTGCGTGTGTACATATACATATATATATACATACACACACATAAATGTCTGTGTGTCTGTGTGTGTGTGCATGTATGTGTATGTATATGGGTATGTAAAACAGCCACAATAAGAAATTAAAATAAATCGCATGAGCAATCTCTGCTTTCCTCCAGGAGGAGGACGAATCAGGCCAAGTTTCTGCATGACTGCTTCTACAAGCAGGTAAGTCCCCTCTCTTGTCCAATATTTGACCGTTTATACGATAACATTCGTTGTGTTAACCTATTGCCGCCGGGGAAAATGAATAAAAAATGGGGAAAATGCTGTGCTAATTTTTTTTTTTTTTTTTTGTGTGTGAAATGTCTTTGCACATAGATGGCTTTAATGATTATAATTACTATAATGTTGTAAACATTAGTAATAGCAAAATAAGACAACGTAAAATATTTTCGTAAATTAAAGAGAAGGGTAAACGGGCGAGACAGGCAGTTCTCGTAATTAGCGCATTGGTGATTTAGTACAAGTGTAGCCATCTATGTAGAAAAACAATTAAACAAGTAAACTCACAGTGGGCTTGGCAAGGACACATGACATGCCCGTCGGGAATGGGTTAAATGAGATGTCGATGATGCGTTTCTTAAAGTTCGTAAGTCTCTTAGAACGCTTAGAGAAACTATTTAGTTTGTCGACGACCTTTTAGCCATTACAGCGCGTAGCTCTTCCTTCGAAAACGAGCGTCAGCAAAGATCCCTCTGCAATAACTTAAAACCTTTTCCCCATCACTTTGTGGAAGCGAACTTTTTAGTTTTGATTTGCTACCAAACCCAACGCTATTCACTGTTTATAATATATTGAAGGTCTTGATAGTTTGATTGCGAAACCAAATGAATCCTGAATTAAAGATCTTAACGACCTTACAGGCGTCATGTTAAATCCGCTTCCTGATTTATTAGACGATTATATAGGCTTACCCCGACGTTGTTTTCTGGCCACCAGATCACTTAAACGCAATTTTAACATTTTTATCATCAAAGCCGACAAGGGAAATAACGTTGTTATCCTTGATAAATCTGATTATATACGCAAGGCTCATTCCCTCTTGCAGGAAAACCCTTCCCAGCTGTCACTGAATCATTTCGTAAAAACCTCAGACGTATTTGACTGCATCAGGTAAATTCGTCTATTCCGCATTTATATGGCCTCCCCAAAGCTCACAACCTGGGCGTTCCTTTCAGGCCTATTATTTCGTCTTGTAACTCCGTTCCCCGTCTGTTAGACTCTTGTCTAACGAGCATTTTATCTCCTTTTATAAGATCCTCTTCTGATTAAACATTCGGTGGATTTCAAGGAGAAAGTTAAAGAAATTTGCCGACGCTCGGTGAGAACTTAATGAGTTTTGATGTGGATTCAAGCCTGACGAAGTGCTTGAAATAAAACTTTCTTCATCCCATCAGAAGATCTCTATTACGGTCAATTGCTTAATTGATCTCATTCGATTGTGTGTCACGAGTAACGTCTTTGCTTTTGACGGCGAATTTTATCAGCAGATTAATGGTTTCGCGATGGGAAGTAGCTTAAGCCCGGTTCTTGCCAATTTATACATGGAGATAAATGATCGCCTTCCGTCTGTTCTCCCTCCAGACACGATTTGGTTTCGTTATGTTGATATTTTTTCTGTGTGGCAAGTGAACCGTTCGGATGTCGATTATTTTTTTTTCAAAGACATGACAACCTCACTCGTACTATTTATTTTTAAGCAGAATGGGAAGATTCAGGTAAATGGCCTTTTCTCGACCTTCTTTTATTCAATGTAAATGACTCGTCAGTACTCTTTTCAACTATAGAATTGGTAATAGTGAATTCATCAATCGGAAGCTCGACGTCATTTTGAAATGTTCTCCAAATAAGGATATCCTCTTTTTTTTTTTTTTTTTTTTTTTAATCAGGCACATTTATCTTCGAAATTTTATACTCATTCCACACACATGACCGTCCTGGTAATCTCTTAATTTTAGCGATTAAAAATAAAATATGTTCATAGGAGCTGGAATTGACATTGTTTTCATGGAGGACTATTGCTAACCAACCCTACCACACGACGCACAACAGTTGTGTGCAACTAGGATCTAACTAGCTCCATAGACATTTCCTTTGTCGCAAAAGTTAAGTAACCACAGGGGGCAGTAATATGTATAAGTATTGCTTATCCCTACTAGTAAAGGTGGCGTCTGTTTTCAGTTTGTGATTAAACATAGCATGGGTTTCAGCAACGAACGTTTAGAGCCACAGTCTTGCTTTTCATTCCTCTTATGCATATAAATCAGGCATTCACGGTGTATGCTCTAGAGCGGCTACTGAAATGTATGAGCTACTCAAACCACTGACGTGAGCTTAAGGAAATATATGCTAATTACCAATTACCTACTATATTCAAAGGTACTAAGCCGTAAATACTAACAAGGTACATATCATCAGGTAGATCCACTTCCATATAGCCTATTGAACCCAAAAATGAAATGGACTTTTTCCCAAGAGTGTTCTGAAGGGTGTTGAAGGGTGCAAAGAATTGATAAGCATTATAAAGGGGTAAAGAATTGTCAGTCATTATATATGAGGGGAATTTTGGTCTGCTTCTGGTAAGTATATCAATATCGAGTAAACTCTGCAAATAATTATGTGTCTTGCTATATCTGATATCTCACGGCGCATTCTCATTGGCTGACCGTGGTGACGTCATTAGCTCCGCCTCATTTTTTACCCCAACGATTTAATGGCAAGGTTATTTCAGTACATTTCTATGACAATGGTTCTGTAATAACAACAGTAAAAAATATCGAAAACGAAACCAAGAAAAAAACAAAAGAAAAATATATTTGATATTTTCAATTAATAAAGGTGATGAAGCGATAGTTGCCAACTAGGATTTTCATCAAGATGGAGTGGTTATACCTGTGTAAAACTATTTTGATACTAGTAAGGTATATAGTGAAAAGGCAGTGAGAGAGAGAAAAAAAAAAGAAGGTTAAGAAAGAGAATGAGAAAAATAACAAACGCATACAAGTTTAAATCCTAGCATGGAACGATCACACAATGCCTGAAATGCCTGAAAGTGTATGTGTTTGTGAACCCTATCCCACGTATTTTAGCTGTGAATTAGTGTTCGCTTTAACATTGGTTATTCGATTATTGAAAAGCCATAGCTATCGCCGTAACAATGGCAATGCATTGTTAGGTGTATTTTTATACACATTTACAGAAGCCACGTGTATAATGATTAAAAATGTTTTCTGCCAAAAGCTCATAAGTAACAATTATCACAATATATATATTATATATATTGTATATATATTATATATATTATATATTATATATATTATATATATTATATATTACATATTTTATATATATTATGTACACACACACACACACACACACACACACACACACACACACACACACACACACACACACACATATTAGCTTTATGTGATTTGCATACAAAGCATAGGTTCTTGACTTAATATCATGAGAAGGTAAAGAATAAGAAATATTGTTCTGAGAATAAACGGACAGCTGACTGACAATATATAACATCTAATATATATCCTCTGTTCACTCTTAAATGTTTTTGAAATGTAAAATGACGAGACGTATCTACATTTCATCTGTCAGTCAGCAAATTATTTATTTCTATTCATGAACTGATATAACGGTTCTAAACAGTTATTCATACCGATCAACATCTATAGAAATATATCATATATCTACTGTTATTACCTCATTTCCTTCCCGCATTATGTTTGCTACTACCATTCATAGATAGTGTGTTTACTATTACAATGCCCCAAACTACAACACGAACCATTCAGTTGATTTATATCGGCTTCCTAAGGTAGTTAATGCATGGTGCAATGCAATGGCATCTGTGGAACTAATTATACAGGTAATAGATAATATTTCGACTGCCAAGCATCCAGTTTAGTTCACAATCTGCTAGTGTACATTCATAAATGTATATGGATACACACACACAAACCCACACACACACACACACGCGCACACGCACACGCACACGCACACACACACACACGCACACACACACACACACACACACACACACACACACACACACACACACACACACACACACCCACACGCACACGCACACGCACACGCACACATACACACGCACACACATTTCATTAATCTTTGTTATATCACTGCATCTGAGCCGAGATTATGTTAGATCATGATTAGTATTATGATTCTGATTAATTATCTAATTGAGATGTAACTTTTTGTTTCCGAACACATTAGTGCTAGGCTAGAAGAGGAAGGGGGGAAGACAATGCAACCAAACACTGTTGTAACTGGAAAACTGTAACTGGCTTACTCTTCTGTTCATCTTCAGTTAAACCCTCAAACTATCTGTATTCAGATCTTTTAGTAACTGTTCTTTTACTGACTTAGTGAAAAGGTTGCTTTAAATGCGCATCCCCTATATGTATATGTGTATATTTGCGTGTGTGTGTGTGTGTGTTTGGGTGTGTGTGTGTGCGTGCGTGTGCCTGTGCGTATGCCTGTGCCTGTGCGTGTGCGTGTGCGTACGTTCCCTTTCCACGTCTGTAAATAGTTTGGGTAAAATTGAAGGATAATGAGTGATCGAGCCTGGCCTGAATCGATTAACATATCTCCTTTCCCGATTCTGTTACCTGCTCCGTGAGACCCAAGCAAAGTTTCTTCCTCTACTCTCTTATATCGGCAATAAAGTACCCCATGATACACGCGCACACGCACGCGCACACGCACACGCACACGCACACGCACTAATACATACATATACATATAGGTACATATATGTATATATAGATACATATGTATATATGTGTATATATATGTATGTACATATATACATACATACGTATATGTATATATGTATGTATATGTATATATTTATGTATATGTATATATATGTGTGTGTGTGTGTGTGTGTGGGTGTATTTATACATACATAAATATTGATACACATACCTATGTATACATATATACATACATGCACACATGAATGCACACGCACAAAAAAAAAATCATTCGTGTATCTACAATACAACAGGGAACGAAATCAATGTAACAAGTTAACTTTAAAGTCTTTGAAAACAACGACAACAACAACAACAACAACAACAAAAAAACAAGAACGAACAGGTTACCAACACATCATTATATTCAGAAAATACGCAGCTAAAAGATTCCGATTCTTTGACCTGAACCTATAAAAAGGCGGGAAATGAGATTCGATGAAACAAAATCCTATCGCGAAGCTGCTATATCTATTGGGATTTCCGTGATTTGCACCTCGGGAAAGCCTGTAGTTGTGCATTAAAATTGTATTTATTTTATTTTATTTATTCTTTTTTTTTTTTTTTTTTATAGCCACGCTCCTTTTTTATAAGCAGATTAATGGTGATAATATCGTTATGCATTTAAATCACCAGATGTTCGCAACTTCAAACCAGAATTAAATATCTTTATAAAGGCATGAGCAATTGGGAATATGAAGAATTTTAAAAGATTTTAAAGCGCTGGAACTCCAGAAAAGACGTTAAATAAGTGCCAAACACGGTTCGCATGTGATGAAAATATCAAAGCGATATTGTGTTCAAATGCACCCTTATTTCTTTCTTATTTCACTGTACTGTAGCCGAACGAAGGTGTACATTACATTGAGTGAGTGAAAGCGAGAGTGACGGCGGAAGTGAGAGAAAGAGAGGGAATATGAGTAAGAGTTAAGTGGGAGAGGGAGAGAGAGCGAGTGAGTGAAAGCGAGAGAGAGAGAGAGAAAGAGAGAGAGAGAGAGAGAGAGAGGGGGGGGGGGGGGGGGGGAGGGGGGGCGGAGTGAGGAGGAAAAAGTGAGAGTGTGTGTGTGTGTGTGTGAAAGAAAAGAGAGAGAGAGAGAGAGAGAGAGAGAGAGAGAGAGAGAGAGAGAGAGAGAGAGAGGGGGAGGGGGGCGGAGTGAGGAGGAGAAAGTGAGAGAGAATGTGTGTTTGTGAGAGAGCGAACGAGAGAACGAGTGAGTGAGTGAGTGAGAGAAAGAAAAAGACAGAAAAGAGAGACGGTATCGAGCTTCTAAATTTGTTTTATTGATCTATCGGAAAGTGTTGATAAAACACGGTTAAAAGTTTCAGCTTAATCGTCCACGGGCATGGAAGTCAAAAGGGGAGAGAAAAATCGTATATTTCCTCGGTTGATACCGTATCAGATATGTGTGTGTGTGTGTGTGTGTGTGTGTGTGTGTGTGTGTGTGTGTGTGCATATTGCAAATTTTTGGAAAGAATTGAAGCTAGGAATTATCATTTTGGTGGTGAGTGAGGACAGATGGGCGGGAAATGGAGATATACAACACGAGAAGTACAATATATTTTACTTTGGAAGTAAAAAAAAAAAATTCTTGTTGAGGGGATGGCTTGGTGTTAAAGGATACTGGGCAGTCTCTGATAGGGTCATTCTCGTGAAGCTACAGGAAAAGCATTTGGCATAAATATTGTACAGGTATATGTAAAGACAGCTGACAGGGAGGGCGCAGAAAGGGAAGAATTTTATGCACCAGTTGAAATGGTAATGGTGCAGTGTAAGGCACAAGAAATGAACATCGTAACATCTGAATGCTAAGATAGGGTAAGGTAGAGCTGAACAAGTTACTGGACCCTTCGGATTTGGTTCGAGAAATGGAAGAAGTGATAAACTGGTAGAATGTGTATGGAGCATGGTCAGATTGTAGCAAATACCAGGTTTCGACACCATAAAAAGATACTTATGGACTTGGAAAATCACCTGGAGACAACACCAGTTCGTTTTATTACCCTCAATAAAAGATTTCGTAATGCAATAATCAATATCCTGGAGCAGATGTTAATAATAATCATGTTCCAGCTGTGGCTACTCGCAGAATTACATATAAACTTATCAGGAAAAAAATCAAACCAAAACGAGACACAGCACTATTGGGAACAGACAAGCAGTTGACAGGTATGCTGTTAAGCTTAAAAATAGATATACCCTACTAGGGCAGAAGACAGAGTAGTGGGCCCGAAGAGAAATGAAACACACCCACAAAAATAGTTATTGAGAGTGTAGAAGCGATGATGCCAGTAAGAAGAAAGAGAAAGAAGCAGCAATGAATGGCAGAGGAAATTTTAGTTAAGATGAAACTGCGGAGAAGCGAAAGGTAGAGATGGAGTACAATTTAGAAATATTAATGCTGAAGTTCGCTGCGGCTGCAATAGAGGAAAGGAGCAATGGATGAACATCTATTGTGAGGAAATTGAACAAATAGACCAAAGCAAACAAGGCCTTCAGTTCGAGAAAATTAAAGAAGTGGCCAACAAAAGGAAATGGAAAACCAATAAAGCAATAGAAAAGAAAGACAGAAGAGTCGTCATGGAGGTGGAAGAAGTGAAGGAAGTGATGGAGTGATGAAAATGGGTTTATAAGGGAACTCTTGTGTGATGATGATAGGCCTGAGGTAATTGATGATGATGTTGATGTGAATGATGAGTTAGAGATATTTGAATAGGAGATAAAACGTTCAATGAAGGGAATGCAAAGGAGGCAAAGCGGAGAGAGACGATGGAGTAGCGATACATCACAGTACAAATGTGCACGTTGGAGTTGATAACTAAATTCAATGGGAAACTCAGGTGCGAAAAACATCGAACCTGCAGCATCATGAGATAATACTACGAGTTATAATGAAAAGAATAAGAGAGGGAAAAAGAGAAGTGTCTCATGAACTGTTTAGTTTTGTCGAAGGAAAACGAACTAGCAATGTTATCTTCACCTTCAGAGTGTTAGAGGAAAGAGCCATCGAAAAGCAAAAAGATCTCTTCGTGGGATTTAATGGAGATGCTGAAGTTTTTAACTGTGGATAGAAGAGATTTGAGGTTGATAAGAAAACTTAATTGGTCACAATAAGCATCTTGTATGAACAGAAGGAGATGAAACAGAGTGTTACAATATATAGAGAGGTATAAGACAAACCAACTTCATTGGTCACAATAAGCATTTGTATGAAGAGAAGGAGATGAAACAGAGTGTTACAATATATAGAGAGGTATAAGGCAAAGTTGCATACTCTCATCAGACTTGTTTGGTTTATATGAAGAAATTAATCTAAGAGAAATTAAATATTATGAAGGGATTATAATAGGCGGAGTGAACATAAACCACGTAAGGTATACCGATGATGCAGTATTACTAGCAGATTCAGAGGAAAAAATACCGACTATGTTAAATGAATTAGTACATGGAAATGAAAAATGGAAGAAGGGGACTCAACGTGAATAAAGAAAGAAAGAAAGAAAAAAAAATGGGGTGTATGGTGATGTCGATGAAGACTCCCGCGCCAAGAATCCGGATAAAAAGCTGAGATCCTGTGGCAGGGCGGGTGGACAAGTTGAAGTAAATTGGGAGCTTAGTTACGGAGGATGCGAAGTGTGAAGAAGGGATAAGAAGAATAGCAATTGCTAAGCAGACGTTTAGAGGCCTGCGGAACTCCATTATCAATAGGAAATTGTCCAAGCCCCTAAGAAAAAGAATAGTTAAGTGTGTGTGTGGTCTAAGTTCTTACATAGAGTCGAAGAAAAGACAATGTAAACAAAAGAATTGTGAAAAGAAGACTAGAGGCGATGGAGATGGGGTTGTGGGAGAGGATGAAGACTGGGTGAGTCACGAATAAGAGAATGAGCAGAATAAGGCTGGAGAGAGCAGGGAGTTAATAAAGGAAGTGCACAGGCAGATGGGATTCCTGGAGCATGTGTTAAGGAGGGAAGGCATGGGAAGCTTGGTTATATCTAGAATCGTGGAGGGAAACAGATGTAGAGGCCGCCATAGAGAAAAATACTTGGACGGGTTGGTAAGATCAGTGCGAAGTGGAATATGACCGGTACAGCTGCTGCGAGAGACAGCGAGATGGTCCTTGGTTGCCGACGTCCTGGAGGATATGACACAGCGTTGATTGATTGATTGATTATATACATACATACATATATATATATATATATATATATATATATATATATATATATATAAGAAACGCCATACAAAGTTTAGTCCTCTGGTGGACGTCATTGTGACGTTACGGAATGTTGCCATGACAACATGTAAACACGTGGTAATTTTTCTTCTGCTAGACCATTATGTCGTCTGTTAATACTTATCTTGTCCTGATAGTTACACTGGGCAAAAAAATAAAATATTATGCAGATAAAACTATAGTTACTGAAGTTATTTATGTAATTGCAAATTATATTTGTGTTAGGAATTATTTCTAAGGGTATAGGAAAGAAATACTCAGTTTCTGATTTCTTTGCAAATGTACATATAATGGATGATTTAAAAGTAAAATTAACTGATAAATAAGTTTCTTATATTTTCTGTTCTGGGAATTTGCTTCTGTATCATGTTTCATAATTTCAGTCATTGTTTTCTTTACTTCTGTAATTTCAAATTAGCTAAAATATTGATTATACTTATCTTCTAATAATTATCTGACCATACCCTTACTTTTGGCTTTTGGGATATATTTTATTGCAAATGCCTGTTCAAAATTCCCTTCTATAAAATTACGATGTTGGAGAGCCTCCGGTGTCACACATAAACTGCCAGTCATTAATTTATTACAAGACACTACAGGAGACCAATTAGTAAGAAACAGATGGAACATTTAACTAGCTATTTAATTATTGTGCCAATGTGCCCTCCAAACCTGTTTACTATATATATATATATTTTTTTTTTTTATTTGTGAATACACTATCTAATTCTGCTA
>NC_061828.1:30712040-30714540 GCF_019202785.1 Penaeus chinensis | reverse complement strand
ATGATAATAATAATAATAGTAATAATAATAAAGATAATGATAATGATACTAAAGATTCCTCTCTTTCGTAATTCCTCATATTTTTAACTTAACCTCTTTACCTCTTCTTCTTATCATTCTTTCCCCCTTTTTATTAATTAATTATGCTATTCATTTTCCTTCTGTTTTTTTTTTTTTTTTTGAATATATTTCTTTTTCTTTATTTTCTACATTTATTTGCTTCTGTTCTGTTTTTTTTCTATAATTATTTTTAAATATATTTTTTTCCCTTTTTTTCTCTGTCTTTCGTCTTATATCATTTTTGTTATCTTATTTGTTATTTTCATTATTACTTTATATATTATTATTATTGTTACCTTATTTATTATTATTATAATTGTTATTGTTATTATTATTATCATGATCATTGGCATAACTATTGTCATTATTATCATCATCATCATCATCATCATCATCATCATCATCATCATCATCATCATCATCATCATCATCATCATCATCATCATCATCATCATCATCATCATCATCATCATTATCATCATCATTATTATTATTTATTACATTATTATTTCCTTATTATTTATTACCAGTTTACTCTCCCCTTTTCCTCTTTTCTTATTCTTGTATTTATTTGTCTTCGTCTTTTAGTCTCATTTTGTCTCCCCAATTTCTTCCTATTTTTTCTTCATCTCTTTCCTATGTTTCTTCTTCCTTCCCTTTCTCATCTCTTTCTTTCCATTTCTCTGTCTCTCTTTCCTCCTTGTTTTCCTTTGTCTCTTATTTCTTTTTTTCAATTATTTTTCTACTTTTCTTCTTTCTTTCTTCCACTTTCTTCTCACCCTCTTCCTTTATCTTTCTATCGTCTCTACCTCTTTCTCTCTCTTTATCGCTTTCTTTTCCCCTATACCTCTTTCTCTTTCTTCATATCTTTCTTTCTTCCCCTTATCTCTTTCTCTCCTTTCAGTCCCTTTTATGCTTATTCCCCCGTTTCTTTCTCTCTCTTCATCCCTTTTGTACTTATTCCCCTGTTTCTTACTCCCTCTTATCTCTTTCTCTCTCTTCATCCTTTCTGTGCTTATTCCCCTGTTTCTTTCTCTCTCTTCATCCATTTTGTGCCTATCCCCCTGTTTCATTCCCCCACCTCTTTTTCTCTCTTCAAACCTTTTATGCCTATTCCTCTATGTCTGTCTTTATTTCCCCTCTGCTATCTATCCTGCATCTCTCCTCGCGGCAGCTAAGGCTAATCGTCTTAACAAGTTCAAAAAAGGAAGCTAGAAAAAAATATATATATATATTCCGTTTTATCCATTTTTTTTTTTTTTTTACATTAATCCCAGGCTTTTGGTTGACTTTTGATTTAAATAGTGAAGAGAAAAGTTTATATATTTATTTTGAATATATTTTTTTTCTTTTTGTGTTCATACAAAGCAAAGCAAAAAGAGTGAATGCGACTTTTATGCCAGAGACTAGGTAGGGGATAGCAATGCCTCATCCCGAAGGAAAATATCTTTAATAAACAAGTGATTTAATAAACCTGCCCTGAAGAAAACAAACGAACAACAAACAAAAAAGCAAAAAAACAAGAAAATAAGAAAATCGAGTCATTAAAACAACAACAACAGCGGAAAACAGATTGGACAGGAGCTCAACCGGGGACAAAACTTCATAAAGGAAGCATCTTGAAATCCCCCCGAGGACAAAGGATGCCTGAGACATAGCTCCTTGCAAGACAGCGACCATGTCTCCTCCTCGCTCCCCTTGCCTCTCGCTCCTCCTCTGCGTCCTGTTCGTGGTGGCGGCCGGTGAGTAGGGAGGACGGCTTTCTCTGTTGCATTGGGTGTACGTGTGTGAGTGTGTGTGCGAGTGTGTTTGTACACAATTGTTTATATGTACAGGCACAAGCACGCACACGCATACACACACACACATACACATACACATACACACACACACACACACACACACACACACACACACACACACACACACACACACACACACACACACACACACACACACACATACACACCCATACACACACACTCACACACACACTTATAAATATATATATATATATATATATATATGTATGTATATATATATATATATATATATATATATATATATATATATATATATATATGCCTTTTTTGTAACATTTCCGAAATCCCTAACACTCTCTGTGATACGCGTTTGTCCTTTACACGTATATTATTGGAACCTTTTGAAACATATTTTCGGTTTGTGTCAAAGTGTATGCCTTCACCTTTATATATATATATATATATATATATATATATATATATATGCATATATATATTTATGCATATATACATATATATATATATATATGCATATATATATATATATATATATATATGCATATATATATATTTATGCATATATATATATTATATATATGCATATTTATTTGTAAGTATGTTTATGTATATATATGTATATATACATTTATATACATATATATATGTATACATATATA
>NC_061828.1:30704540-30707040 GCF_019202785.1 Penaeus chinensis | reverse complement strand
TCCCTCTCCCTCTCCCTCTCTCTCTCTCTCTCTCTCTCTCTCTCTCTATATATATATATATATATATATATATATATATATATATGTATTCTCTCTCTCTCTCTCCTTTTCTTCATATACATGTATCTCTCTCTCTCTCTCTCTCTCTCTCTCTCTCTCTCTCTCTCTCTCTCTCTCTCTCTCTCTCTCTCTCTCTCTCTCTCTCTCTCACTCTCTCCCTCTCCCTCTCCCTCTCTCTCTCTCTCTCTCTCTCTCTCTCTCTCTCTCTCTCTCTCTCTCTCTCTCTCTCTCTCTCTCTCTCTCTCCCTCCCTCCCCTCCCTCCCTCTCTTTTTTTTCTCTCTCTCTTTCTCTTTTTATCCTCTCTCTCTCCCTCTCTCTCTTTCTCTCTATCTCTCCCCCTCTCTCTTTTGTCATATCTTTAGGTATATATGCGGTCAAATGCGATGCTAGAGCCACGATTTCGGCTTTGATAAGAGCTAGTAATCAACGTTTACCTGTCTATCATGATGTAAGAGTCTATAGAAAATTATAATATAAGTGATAGATTTGCATAATCTAACTGAAGTTCAGATATTGTTATGGTTACTAAATAAGTCACGGATATCTTTTTTTCCCAAATTTAGGCTCCATTATTGCATTCGCATAGTTGGCTGTAATGGAATGTTAAATCAAGATACCCAACTCTACCATAACACCCGATGAAAAAAAAATGAACAAAACTTTATGGTAATTCCAACCTATCACTCTAAAATAAAGTTGAAAAAAAAAGTTACGAGAACTGACGCTCTGGAATCACGGTTTATTAGGAAAAAAATATCGTTATATTTCAGCGGGTTTCAGATCTATTCAATTCAATGTTATTCATGGGATACAGCAAATTAACTTGCCCGAAGACACCTTTCATAATCAGCACATAAACCTTATCCTCTCGCCGTACGAAAGGAAATAAAACACGAAAGCCATTCGTCTCCAACGTAACTTCATATCGTGCTGGAGCGCTGACGTAACAGCCTAGTCACACGAAATACAAATTGTGTTATTCTCTATCGGTAACCTCACATCCTGCTGAAGGTGTGTCATAACAGATCAGTCACACCTTTGGAAACACCGTTGCCGGTTTTCCATTCGTTCAGCGTCGTCCAGGTGAGTCGAAATTAGCCTTTCTTTAGCGTACTTGGCTCTCCTTGCGCCCTGCATTGCGTCAGCAAGAAAACCTTTTCGAAAACATGTTGATGGCCACCCGAACGAGCAATTGCCAAATGAGTGAGAGCTCTTTGCCATGGTTCCTGAAGGAAATGTTTGATACATATATATATATATATATATATATATATATATATATATATGTATATATATATATATATATATATATATATGTGTGTGTGTGTGTGTGTGTCTGTGTGTGTGTGTGTGTGTGTGTGTGTGTGTGTGTGTGTATGTATGTGTGTGCGCGCGTGTGTGTGTGTATGGATTTGTGTGAGTATCTGTGTGTATGTATATACATTATACATATATATTTGTATATATGTATGTATGTGTGTGTATAGACATATATATACATACACATAGGTATATATGTGTATATATATGTATACATATGTATATATATGTATATATATGTATATATATGTATGTATATATACAATTATACATACACATTTATATTTACATTTATATATACATTTATACATACCAATTTATATCCACATTTATATATACATATATACATGCATACATACATATAAATATATATATATATATATATATATATATATATATTTTAACATATATATTTATATATCCACGTATATGCATATATATACATATATGTACACACACACACACACACATACACACACAAATATATATATACATATATATACATTATATATATATATATATATATACATATATATATATATATACATATGTAGAGAGAGAGAGAGAGAGAGAGACGTACGCTCGATATGTAAAGTGGTGCGTTCCGGCCGTGGTCAATTTTATCTCCGTTAGTAAGTAAATTTATAGTAATCAAAAAGACATTTTCAGGGTCCTTAGGTACTGTCTCTCCCCTTCTCTCCCCCCCCCCTCTCTCTCTCCTCTCCTCTCTTCACTTCTCTCTCTCCCTCTTTTACTCTTTTTCTTCTTACTCTTTCTCTCTCTCTCTCTCTTGCCCTCTCCTATCCTCATCTCTCATTTCATCTCTTCTCATCGTATCTCTCTATTTCTCACTCTCACTCTCCTCCCCTTTGCTCTTCTCTCTCTCTCTCTCTCTCTCTCTCTCTCTATATATATATATATATATATATATATATAAAATCATGTGTGTGTGTGTGTGTTCTTATCTCTCTCTCTCTCTCTCTCTCTCTCTCTCTATCTCTCTCGCTCTCTCTTTCTCTCTCTCTCTCTCTATCTTACTCTTTGTCTTTCTATCTTTCTCTCTTTCTCTCTTTCTCTCTTTCTCTCTTTCTCTCTTCTCTCTCTCTCTCTCTCTCTCTC
>NC_061828.1:30697040-30699540 GCF_019202785.1 Penaeus chinensis | reverse complement strand
TGTGTGTGTGTGTGTGTTCTTATCTCTCTCTCTCTCTCTCTCTCTCTCTCTCTCTCTCTCTCTCTATCTCTCTCGCTCTCTCTTTCTCTCTCTCTCTCTCTATCTTTCTCTTTGTCTTTCTATCTTTCTCTCTTTCTCTCTTTCTCTCTTTCTCTCTTCTCTCTCTCTCTCTCTCTCTCTCTCTCTCTCTCTCTCTCTCTCCGGACCTTGCACTCTTTTGGTTGCTAATTCAATTTACAGTGATTCAGGTTGTCTCATTTTGTTGCAGTGCTGAATTCGTTATATACGTTTGGATTGCATGCCCCCCCCCCCCTTTTTTTTATAGATAACTGTAACTGTTTATTGATTTTCTTTCTTTTTTAACTGTAAAATCTCTAGTGATATGATAATGCATGCCGGTCAGACTAAGCTGTATATGCTTCGTGTATCTGCCTTTTTAGAAATAAGGCTTTGTTTAGTGAAACTGGGAATTTTTTATGTGAGTGATTATGAATAACAACACTATTTTATCCTATCATTATGTTTATATTTCATTTCATGCTCCGCCCTCCTCCCGTTAGGTAGATAAAAAGGATCAGAATGCATATTAACTTCACTGGAATTTACCCTTCATTAAAACATTTGGTGGAAGCAGCCCGGGACAAAAGCAGATGCAAGCATGGTTTAACGATTAATGCTGATGCATGTTGGCGGAATGTTAGTTGAAATCAGTGCGCTGCGTTGGCCTAACTTAGCTGAACTTCACGTTGCTGAACACCAATAGCATTGATTGCTTGCAGGATTTCTTGGCCATCAACCAGGAGCATACGGGCATGTTAACACAGCCAGCCAAGACCATTAAGCCAGTGGATCCTATTCAAGTGGCAATTCAATATCTCTTCCTAAAGTAGGTTCTACCCGAGACCGAGGAGACCGAGTAGTGGAGACGTTATTAACATATAAGGTATCACAAGTTAATGATTTCCTTTTTTTCCATTACGATATTTTGCTTGTGAGCTTCTCCGTTTTCATGAATGAGATGTAACGGAACCGAAATTTATCCCTTTTTACGCGAGTCTATGTACTTTACATCGTAAACTTGTCGCATGCTAATGGCTCCACATATGTTCTATCACCAACGAGTCATTTAGAACCCTACTGTGACGTCACTTGATTTCTCGATTCCTTGAATTATCAGATTTATTTTGTTTTATTTTATTTTTTAATGCTTTTAGAGTCAACACTTTTATCCTTATCATTGACGTTATGATTGTTATAATGTGATTGCATTACTAACAGCAACATAAAAGAAAAAAAGATCTTTCCAAAAATCAAAGAAAAAGGGTGAAGAGGTGAGGCAGGAAGGACTCCGTAGTGATTAAGTACTTACGGAGCCTTCTGTATGTAAATACAATCAATAAACCAAGATCACAGCGGACATAGAATGCACGTCCTTTCATCCCAGCACAAAGGGCTAACACGAACAATATATAAAAGTATAGTAATGAAAATCCGATAAACAAGACATCTATACAACAACGCCCACAAGCAAATAACACCTTTAAGAACACCCCGTTGTCAGAACAGCGAAAAACTACCACTGCCAAAGAAGAGATGGACTGAGTACTGAGTCTGTAGCTCTGATATGATTTTCCTGATAGTGGCGTGTGCTGGCTTTGAACACGCTCCCGCTACCTAACCAGTTTCACGTATCATTTTCATAGTTCCCTGTGCACCCGCTGTCTAACTAATCTCGTGCATCATCCTCACAGTTCCCTGAGGCGTCTGTGACAGGCATACAGGCAGAGAAGTTCGACGGCTTTGCGCAATTTCACAAAAGGATGGATGGTCTGTTTTAATGCACTGGTACACTCGCAGGAACTTACATTATCTCAAATTTACGCAAGAGGTTTCCGTGCAACGCTGACATGCTTTTAAAACAGTATTTCAGTTATGAATATATATGTATATATATACATATATATATATATACATATTTATGTATATATATGTATATATATACATATATATGTATATATATGTATATATATACACATATATATATATGGATATATATATATGGATATATATATATATATATATATATATATATATATATATATATGTATATATATACATATATATACATATATATGTGTTAAGTTATTGTGTAGTCAGGCTGGGTAAGGGGATGAGGCAGAGTAAAGGGAAGGTTGTTATTACGCCAGTTTCCATACTGTTAAATCAGGCTGGGTAAGGAAGAGATGATGGAAGAAGGATTATATTCTTGTGCCAGTTTCCATACTGTTAAATCAGGCTGGGCAAGAGGTTAAGACGTGGGTCAAACTTCCAAATGTGTTCCTTAGCAAAAGTGTGTGTGAAAGATTTGACTTTCTATAAATATGTTACAGAGAAAGTTTGAATGATCGGGCTCAGAGTGGAGCTGCAAAAATTAAGAGGGGGCGATTGAAAGGGTAAGGAGTGAAAGAGAAGTGACAATGTCGGAAATAAGGTCAAACGG
>NC_061828.1:30684540-30687040 GCF_019202785.1 Penaeus chinensis | reverse complement strand
GCATGAATCGAAAAGCAGATAATGCCTCCTTTGCTTGTCAATTGCACTCTTCTTTAGCCCTCACGCTCATGATCTAAATCCATTGCAGATATAGAATAGCTTTTTTATTTCCACATAAATACTGTTCATTCTTCATACTTATTCTTGACTGATAAGAACGTTATGTATCCAGATTAGAAGAGATAATGATTTGACATCATTATCAATATCTCTATATCATTCTTTCTTTGTTTTCTTCTTGTTTTTTTGTTTTTTGCTTTGCTTTTGTTTTTGGTAAAGACATTATGATCAATATCTCTACATGCATAACGTTTAGCAATTGTGATTATGAAAAATAAATCAGACAATTTCCTAAAACTCTATTCAAATAAAAGTAACGAAATAGATTATCTATCACGAAAATTGCCATATCGAGATTGTTATTAACTCTTGACTCGTGGATATCCGATACTTGACTTTTTCATCTTGTTCTTTTTTCTGTTTTTATTTTTCCCTTTCGGTTGTATCTCTTTGGTGTTGTTTGTTCCGTCTTTTGTATTTTCGCTTACCTCTTTTTGTTGTTGTTGTGTTTCTGGTTCTTATTAGTTTCGTCTTCTATGTTTTCGCTGCATCCTTTCTCTCTCTCTCTCTCTCTCTCTCTCTCTCTCTCTCTCTCTCTCTCTCTCTCTCTCTCTCTCTCTCTCTCTCTCTCTCTCTCTCTCTCTCTCTCTCTCTCTCTCTCTCTCTCTCTCTCTCTCTCTCTCTCTCTCTCTCTCTCTCTCTCTCTCTCTCTCCATTTTTCTTTCGAATGTTCTTTTTCCTCCTTTTTTTATTACTTTTTCTTCGCTTTCTCACTCTTCATAATATCCTTCTTTCCTTCAGTCATAATTTTTTTATTTCTTTTCATTTCCATAATTTTCCGTTTTCCCCTAAACTTTCCTCTCTTTCCCTCATTTTCCTCTTATTTCACCTAATATATATTTCTTAATTTCGCTTTTTCCCTTTTTTCTCCCTAATATATTTCCTTAAATATTTCCCTAATATTTATATTCAATTTCCCTCTTTTTTCCCCTGATATATTTCCCTAATTTTCCCATTTTTCTCCTAGTATATTTCCCCTTTTTTCCCCTACTATATTTCCCTCTTTCTTCCCCTGCTATATTTTCCCGATTTTCTTCCCCTACTATATTTTCCCGATTTTCTTCCCCTACTATATTTCCCCGATTTTCTTCTTTTTCCTTTCTTTCTTTCTTACACGTAACTATCAGGCGAGAGGATAAGGAGACGCCGTCCCTCGCTGGCAGACGCTCGATCTAATCATGCAAACAACGAGGGTTTTTTTCCGATGCAGATTGCTTATGCTGATGCCATGGGGGGACAGGGGGGGGGGGGGGGGGAGGCGCTCGTGGTGTAGGATTCTGTTTGTTTATCTTGGTCGTTTTGTTTTGATTTCCTTTGTTTGGTTTCTTTGTTTGACTCTCTCTCTCTCTCTCTTTCTCTCTCTTTCTCTCTATCTCTCTCTCTCTCTCTCTCTCCCTCTCTCCCTCTCTCTCTCTCTCTCTATCTCTCTCTCTCTTCTCTCTCTTTCTCTCTCTCTCTCTCTCTCTCTCTCTCTCTCTCTCTCTCTCTCTCTCTCTCTCTTCTGCCTATCTGTCTTTCTCTCTCTTTTCCCCTCACTCGTTATCTCTCTTTTTCTCTCATATACACGCCACATACATCTTATGTAATATATACCTAAAAAAACAACTAATCTCACTTTCCCCTAAATTCTTCGTTCCTCAAAATGACAAAAATAAAATGAAACACGCCAATGCCCTTTCTATCGAAATGTGTTTCCTTTGTGTGGACATTGCCTTGACAGTTAGAATAAAAGCGTGGGGTTCTATTGATCAATTTCCTTCTGGAACAGTTATCAAAGATTTGCTTCGGTCTTCTTTCTCTTACGTCTGTCCGTCTCTCTTTCTTTCTCTCTCTTTCCCTCCTTTTCTCTCTCCTACCCCCTTTCTTTATCTCACTCTCTCTTCCTCTCTCTCTATCTCACTCTTTCTTCCTCTATCTCTATCTCACTCTTTCTTCCTCTCCCTCTCTACCCCACTCTTCCTTCCTCTCCCTCTCTATCTCACTCTCTCTCTCTCTCTCTCTCTCTCTCTCTCTCTCTCTTCTCTCTCTCTCTCTCTCTCTCTCTCTCTCTCTCTCTCTCTCTCTCTCTCTCTCTCCTCTTTTTCTAGTGCTCATCCACCCACACAGAAGCAGTAATATTAATATTTTATTTTTTAATGCTGGAGTTGAGCCGACTACCAGGGCTAACAGAAGCCTCTTTCTTTAATAAATTTGCAAATTGAATTAGATGTATTATTTTTTTTTTATAGGAAAATTGTAGATTAGCGCTGACTCGGTAAATGTTTTGTCCTTCCTTCGTTAATTCGCATAAAGGCGCCTCCTCGAAATATATACCTGAATGAATCGAAACGTTGCAAATTATTTTTCGAGTGCTTATCAGTTGCACTTTTCCTTAACCCTG
>NC_061828.1:30677040-30682040 GCF_019202785.1 Penaeus chinensis | reverse complement strand
GTCTCTCTCTCTCTCTCTCTCTCTCTCTCTCTCTCTCTCTCTCTCTCTCTCTCTCTCTCTCTCTCTCCCCCTTCCTCCCTCCCTCCCTCCCTCCTTCCCTCCCACCCTCCCTCCCTCCCTTCCTGCCTCCCTCCCTCCCTCCTCCCTCCCTCCCCCTCTCTCCCTCCCTCCATGTCTCTCTCTCTCTCTCCCTCTCTCTCTCTCTCTCTCTCTCTCTCTCTCTCTCTCTCTCTCTCTCTCTCTCCCCTTCCTCCCTCCCTCCCTCCCTCCTTCCCTCCCACCCTCCCTCCCTCCCTCCCTCCCTCCCTCCCTCCTCCCTCCCTCCCCCTCTCTCTCTTCCCGATCGGAAACCAGTGGGCCTCTTTGCTATTTTCCCGATTTTTGCTGCCACGCGAAATGAGGAAATCACAGACAACCAATACCATTCCCTTATTTTCGAACGCTCTCCCAACCCCCCCAAAAATAAGCTAATTGAGGACGCTAGATCAACACTCCGGTCGTAAAGTAATGAACAAAGTAATGAAGAATATACAGAATAGTGAATGACGGTTTCATTAGCCGACTGTCAAGGGGAGAGACAACAACATGCGCCTCTGTTGACCTCGTTTCGGGAAAAAAAGAAAATCAAAGGTTTACTACGTGGATAGGACCAACGTTGTAAGAGGGTGGATGTTACGGGAGAGCCAATGTATGTTATTTAGGTCTCGTATCCTTGTATACTGGGTTGGAGGCTTTGAGTTAGAGCATTCATGGGTTTGAGGTATCTTTGAGGGACTCTGTGTGTGTGTGTGTGTGTGTGTGTGTGCGTGCGTGTGTGTGTGTGTGGAAGGGGGTAGATGTATTGGGGGAAGTGTGTGTGTGTGTGTGTTTGTGGGGTAGGGGTATAAATATGTGTATGAGTGTGTGGTGGGGGGAGGTCTGTATCTGTTGAGTAGGGTAGATGTGTGTCTGTGAGTATGTTTCATTTGCTATGAAATAAAACTAGCACCTAATCTTCCACACGGAGGAACGCGTTGGATTTCTTTTCTACGTGTTATAATAGAGTCGAAGGTGACGTGGTGATGAAGATGATAATGATGTAAATGAGCAGCATAATTAAGCGAAGTGATGATGGGGTAATCAGCGGCTGAGCGAAGTTTATGGAGTTTCATGACTGCACATTGACTCAGGTTCGTTCGCTTTAAGGTCGGTCTGTATGTATCTATCTGTGTCTGTTTCTTTGTCTATCTGTCTTTCTCTCTCTCTCTCTCTCTCTCTCTCTTTCCCCCCTTCTCTCTCTCTCTCTCTCTCTCTCTTTCTCTTTCTCTTTCTCTCTCTTCTCTCTCTCTCTCTCTCTCTCTCTCTCTCTCTCTCTCTCTCTCTCTCTTTCTCTCTCTCTCTTTCTCTCTTTACTTTTTGTATTTTTTTGAAACTCCTGAGAGAGAGTGAGAAAGAGAAACAGAGAGAGAAAGAGAAAGAGAAAGAAAAAGAGAAAGAGAAAGAGAAAGAGAGAGAGAAAGAGAAAGAGAAAGAGAAAGAGAAAGGATCGTAAAAAATATATAATAAAAAAGTGAGTGAGAAAAGTTATGATAATAAGACTTGCAGCGTTACCGTATTCCTGTGTTTGTTTTTCCCCCCGTGTTGCCGTGTTTGTTTCTGTGTCGGTGATTTATTGTGTTCCTTTGTCCCCGTTTTTTTTTTTTTTTTTTTTTTTTTTTTTTTTTTTTTTTTTTTTTTTTTATACGTTGCTGAGTTCTGAGACAGAGTTCCCGTGTTCTGAGTCATCGTCCCCGTGTCCTGAGTCAGCGTCCCCGTGCTCTGTTCTGCAGAACAACGAAAGGAAGAACAAGAAAACACACGAATATGCCTCTTATTAGTGTGTTGTTTTTTTTGTTCTTCTCTTCGTTCGTCAAGTGTCGCTATTTTCCTATTTTGTTCGTGTTATATTGTTCATCTTTTTTGCTTCAGTTCCCGTATCTGTTTTTTTTTTTTTTCCTTGTTATTTGTACTGATTCTGTCGCTATGCCTTTGTATATATTTGGTTAATTCATATATCATTACTAGCCTTTTTGGATAACCTTGGGGAGATAACCTCTGAGTTGACTGAAAAATGAAAATGCTATGACTAATATATATATATATATATATATATATATATATATATATGACTGGAAACTATGAATGGAAAGTAAAAAAAAAAAAAAAAAAATATGACTGAAAAATAAAAAAAGATATGACTGAAAAAAGCTCTGATTGAAATAAAAAAAAATGACTGAAAGAAAAAAATATAAATGAAAAATAAATTAAAAAGCTATGACAGATAGATTAAAAAACTATGACAGATAAATTAAAAAGCTATGACACAGATTAAAAAGCTATGACAGATAAATTAAAAAGCTATGACAGATAAATTAAAAAGATATGAGATAAATTAAAAAGCTATGACAGATTAAAAAGCTATGACAGATAAATTAAAAAGCTATGACAGATAAATTAAAAAGCTATGACAGATAAATTAAAAAGCTATGACAGATTAAAAAGCTATGACAGATAAATTAAAAAGCTATGACAAATAAATTAAAAAGCTATGACAGATAAATTAAAAAGCTATGACAGATTAAAAAGCTATGACGGATACATTAAAAAGTTATGACAGATAAATTAAAAAGCTATGACAGATATAAAGCTATGACACATAGATTAAAAAGCTATGACAGATAAATTAAAAAGCTATGACAGATAAATTAAAAAGCTATGACAGATAAATTAAAAAGCTATGACAGATTAAAAAGCTATGACAGATAAATTTAAAAGCTATGACAGATAAATTAAAAAGCTATGACAGATAAATTAAAAAGCTATGACAGATTAAAAAGCTATGACAGATAAATTAAAAAGCTATGACAGATAAATTAAAAAGCTATGACAGATTAAAAAGCTATGACATAAATTAAAAAGCTATGACAGATTAAAAAGCTATGACAGATTAAAAAGCTATGACAGATTAAAAAGCTATGTCATAAATTAAAAAGCTATGACATTAAAAAGCTATGACAGATAAATTAAAAAGCTATGACAGATCAAAAAGCTATGACAGATAAATTAAAAAGCTATGACAGATTAAAAAGCTATGGCAGATAAATTATAAAGCTATGACAGATAAATTAAAAAGCTATGACAGATTAAACTATGACAGATAAATTAAAAAGCTATGACAGATAAATTAAAAAGCTATATGTGAAAAATAAAAAAGACCACTGAAAATTTAAAAAAAAAAGTTATGACCGAAAAACGAAAAATATGACTGTAAAATAAAAAAAAAGCTATGACTGAAAAACCAAAAAGCTATGACTGAAAAATACAAAAAAAAAAAACTTGTCGCATTCACATATAATAACAAAGATAATGATTACGCTACTGCTACCACTAGTAATGATGGCGGTGTTAACGATAATGATAATTTTGATAATAATGGTAATGATAATAGTGATAATGAAAATAAGCATTATTACCATTATTATTTTCATTATTACTATCCTTATTATTATTATTATTATTATCATTATTATTTTCATTATTACTATCCTTATTATTATTATTATCATTATTATCATTATTATTATTTTCATAATTATAATCATTATTATTCTTGTTGTTATTATTGTTAGCATCATCATTATTATTATTATGTTATTGGTGTTGTTGTTTTTAGCATTACAATCGGTATTATTAACGTTATTATCATTATCATAATAATAATAATTATCATCATTACTAATATCTTTATATTATTATTATCATTATTTTCATTATCATTATCATTATTATTACTATTACTATTACTAATACTCTTACTCTTATTATTATTATTATTATTATTATTATTATCATTATTATTATTAATATTAATATTATTATCATTATGATTATTTTCATCATTATTGTCATCATTATTGTCATCATCATCATTAGCAGCAGCATTTTCCTGATTACTATTATTGTTATTGCTACTACAGCTATAATCATCATCATCATTATTTATATTACCTTTATTCATTGCCCTTAAAGATCAAACATCCAAAAAATATCCTAGACAAAAAAGAAAAAGAAAAAAAGAAAAGAAAAAAAATAATAATCTATTTACTTCAATTATTCGAACAGTTTTCCGAACACGTCGAGGCAACAGCGTCCGAATAGGAACATATGGCTTTGGAAACGACACAAGCCCATTATACGAGAGTGGAATGGGAACAGACGCTGTTACTTGTGTTAGTTAGAAAAGTTTGGGTATAAATCTAAGGAACACGACATAACAGCAAATGACAAGGAGCAGTTGGTTAAAAAATAGGAAACAAAAAAAAAAAAAAAAAAAAGAAAAGAAAAAGAATTATATCATTCTGATCTAAATAAATGAAAAACATGCTATCGTGTTTCTTGTTTGTTTGTTTGTTTTTAGTGTTCAGTCTATAGAGATTTGAATGCGTCAAATATTTTTTCAAAAATATATATTTGACAAAAGAAGCAAAGAATCCACATGAAAGTTATTATTATTCTGATTTGAATAGATTTCAATGTATCAAATATTAAATAAATATAACAAAAATATGTATATATATATAAAAAAAATCCACAAGACAAGAGATATACCAGGCATTTTCATAACAGCGACGGAAAAGGAACATTGGAACGTTGCTCTTAAATCTAGCGGGAAATAAATCTTCACAGAATCAACGGTCGCACTTGGACTCAGAGAACGCCCTATACGCAGTATGGGATAGAACGAAGTACTGTAACAGCATTTGCAAGAACTTATATCTTTCTCTCTCTCTCTCTCTATCTCTCTCTCTCTCTCTCTCCCTCTCTCCCTCCCTCCCTCCCCTCCCTCTCTCTCTCTCTCTCTCTCTCTCTCTCTCTCTCTCTCTCTCTCTCTCTCTCTCTCTCTCTCTCTCTCTCTCTCTCTCTGCCTGTCTGTCTGTCTGTCTCTTTCTCTCTCTTCCCCTTTTATCTTTCTCTCTTTCTCT
>NC_061828.1:30637040-30639540 GCF_019202785.1 Penaeus chinensis | reverse complement strand
TGTAGTCTTGTATGATATATATATATATATATATATATATATATATATATATATATGTGTGTGTGTGTGTTTGTGTGTGTGTGTGTGTGTGTGTGTGTGTGTGTGTGTGTGTGTGTGTGTGTGTGTGTGTGTGTGTGTGTGTAGCAACTGCTGATATGCATGTATGTATTTTACACAAAGTCGACAATTAGTCGAGAAGGAAAGAGAATTGTAGAAATGGCATGAAAAGCTTTTCAATAAACGTCCTGGTTACTTTCACACTTTGGGAGGAAACAGCGAGGTCGCTTGCGTTGGTCAAGAATGCCAAAGCAAGATTCATGACAAAATACTATATTCGTGGTGGAGGTCACGTGACGTCCTGAACGCATCTCTCTGTCGTGATCGAATTTGCATTCGCCATTCACTCCATTGCGAGGCGAATGTGGACAGCTGTTCAAGAAGGCAGACGAGTGGAAGGCAACAGAGCGGCATAAGGCAGGTGGACCCTCCCGTCAGAGAGCTGCGCAGAACGTACCCTCGTAACTTAGCTGCCACATTACAAAATCTTTTGAAAATTACGCAGAGTAACATTTTGATACCAAGGAGAAAGTCACATCCGTTTACGCAGCGATAGCATTAAAGATTCTTCTTCCAAACAACATTCGCCGGTGAACACGCCCACCTCAGGGCATATCTGCCACATTTCCGAAATTCGTCTGTTTTACGAAAAACCGCCGAAGATTTGTGACGTAGGCGGTAATTCCACAGATGCAGTAATTCACGGAAATTTATATTTTAGTGTCTGTGCGGTGACAAAAGGGCTACAATAGAAGGGAAATTATAATAGAAGCATTCTATTTTTATTCTCTAATGCTAACTTATACGAAATTACTTGTGCGAGTAAGAAACATCCATCATAATCTTGTGCGAATAGTCCGCTTCGAATACTCCTCACAACACTGGTTCGAATACTTAAGGTCTTTCTTTTACGTTTTATCCTCTCCTTAATGTCAAAGCAAACATTCAGATGTCTCTTATATGCTTTTCCATTTGCTTTTTATTTCAAGATTCAGAAATTAGTCTAGAGTTCTTATTTTTATAACTTTTATTATGAATGAAAACACGAAAATGGAAAGGACTCACTGGCCTAGAGAAGTTTCTCCTAAAAAATAAGTTTCAAGAAAATTAGGGTAATTAAGGCTATTTCTCTACAACAAATAAGAGAATGTGTAAATATATATATATATATGTGTGTGTGTGTGTGTGTGTGTGTGTGTGTGTGTGTGTGTGTGTGTGTGTGTGTGTGTGTGTGTAGAAAGAAAAAGAGAAAGTAGTGATATATATACATATATATATATGTAGAAAGAAAGTAATAAATATATATATATATATATATATATATATATATATATATGTGTGTGTGTGTATGTGTGTGTGACGAGACACACACACACACTTACATAAACGTATACACGTACTCTTACTTGAGACGGAGCGCGGGCAGGTTGGGGTCCGCAAGGGTAACGCGATGCCACCGTTTATAAGTTTTGTGATTTGTTTTTCAACCCAACGTCCGCGAATACCATCAGTGATCTATGAGGCGATAAATAAATATATTTTATTGTTTGCATATTTGTAGGCATTGTAGTCATTGTTTTCACTTTTTTTTTTTTTTTTTTTTTTAATTTTACTTTCCTATTTTAGTTGATGAAAGTGCTGCCAAATAGTGCGTGTAAAATGTGAAATAAATAAGCTATATGCTGGTAGTAGCTTAAAGTACGTTGTATACACTTGCGATTATAAATTGTAAAATAGTGATGATATCTGCTAAACTTATTATTTCTGTAAATACGCACATGTAGACACATATACTTACACATAGTCACAGACATTCTTGCTCACACACACCTATACAACCTTGTACATAGTCACACACACACGCACATACACCCCCCTCCCACACACACACACGCACACCACACACACACACACACACACACACACACACACACACACACACACACACACATACACACACACACGCGCGCGCGCGCGCACGCCCGCACGCACACCACACACACACACACACACACACACACACACACACACACACACACACACACACACACAAACGTACACACACACACACTTACACGTTCGAATTAGTTGATAACTTCATTTTTACAAAGTGCTCTGCCGATACACTGAAGAGCCAATCATCGGGATCAGTTTATTCTTCGGCAGTGGAGGAAATGTGACAGGAGACAGCTTTACCATGCATCGAAGTTTACCTTAAGGGACGTTTTTTTTTTCTTCAGATACGCTAACTGGGGCTTTTTCAATCGGTCCCTTTTACCATTGCCTTTTTGATTAACATTGGCAACAACCGCCAACAGGATGCTCTCTGGGTGAAAGAAGTCATTATTTACAAGTACAGAGTGAATGACAACCAACGGCTTCTCCTGAAGGAACTCCAACACTATATTTTTATTTTATTTTCCTGCTTAGGCCTCATCCTGTC
>NC_061828.1:30602040-30604540 GCF_019202785.1 Penaeus chinensis | reverse complement strand
GTGCGTGCGTGTGTGTGTGTGTGTGTGTGTGTGTGTGTGTCCGTGCGTGCGTGCATGTGTGCGTGTTTGTGTGTGTGCGTGTGTGTTGAGGTGGGGGGTGGGGTATGTGTGTTTGTGCATCTATGTTTCCTATTATCTGCCGAATCAAAATTATGAATTAATAAAAGTTAGAATGAGAACTCTTGAAAGTCAATTTATATATTACGCTAAATAGATAAAACACGGTTTGCCTTTTGCATACCATTAATTCCAATTTACGTTCTGTTTTTAGCATTCTGATATCAAAATTTTATGACTAATTTTATGATTGCGCTTATGAAATTCTCCATATATGTACGTATGCGTGTATAAGGGGGTATACACACTGACACATGCGTTGATCTTTTTGTATGTGTAGAAAGAGTTACTGTTGTTAGTCACTGTTGATATAAAATACTTTATTTGTAAGGTACTGGTGTTTAGAATATTAATATTATTAGTATTTATATTCTTGACCTTAAACTGAGATGCTTAACACTACACACTATTGAAATTCGCAACAACATAAATATACATATATGTGTGTGTGTGTGTGTGTGTATTTTCTCTTTCCTGTCTGTCTTCCTCCTCCTTCTCTCTCTCCCTCCCCCCCTCTCTCTCTCTCTCTCTCTCTCTCTCTCTCTCTCTCTCTCTCACACTCTCTCTCCCCCCCCCCCCCCTCTCTCTTACTCTCTCACTCTCTCTCTCTCTCTCTCTCTCTCTCTCTCTCTCTCTCTCTCTCTCTCTCTCTCTCTCTCTCTCTCTCTCTCTCCCTCCCTCCCTCCCTCTCTCTCTCTCTCTCTTCTGTTAAAAGTACTCCATTGGTTTGTACTGATGAATAAGCACTAAAACCATGCATAACAACGCCAAACTTAATGATAACAACAATATGCAGATATTATATTTGTAATCTATTGATCTGTAATTAATTATCAATGTTTTTGTTATTGTTATCATTTTTATTGATATTATAATTGTTGTCATCATCATCACTATCCTCACCACCACCATCTTCATTATCATTATAATCATCATCACCATTAGAAATATCATCATCATTACCAACACAATTAATCTTCATTATTATCATTAATAATGGTCGCAGTACCATTATCACTATTTATCCCTATTACCATTTATAATTACCCTCATCATACCAAATACGACCGATAATCCTAACAACACCACAACGAAGACAAAAATAACACTAAAACACGCTAATGGTAAATAACAAAGCTTACCATTCTCCATTCTCTCCCCTTTTCCTCCAGGCTGTCTCCCTAATGAGTTCCAATGTTTGTCTTCGTGTATTGACATGGTCCACCGATGCGACACATTCAGGGACTGTTCAGACGGAGAGGACGAGGAACACTGTGGTGAGTGGCAGTGGTCTCTTTTGTTTTAAGTGTTATTATAATGGTTTGGGAGTGTTATTTATAAAAGGTTATTTGAGTGTGTGTGGCTGCAAGGACAGAGGGTTAAGTTAGTTAGGTAGGGAGGCTGATTGTGTGTATGTCTGTCTGGTTATATGCATGTGTGTATGTATGGAAGGAGGCTGTGCGTATCTCTGTATGTATGTATGTTTGTATGTATGTAGAGAGGGGGGTAGGTAGGTATGTCTGTTACTTAGCCAGTCAGTCAGTCAATCAGACAGACAGATATAGAGCTTCTCTCTTAGGCAGAGGGTAGAGGAAGATTAGAATTGTGTATTCCAAAACGTGCACACATACACGCACGCACGCACACACACACACACACACACACACACACACACACACACACGCACACAAAAAAATTAAAATTGAGTATTTCAACACACATACACACACATACTCTCTCTCTCTCTCAGCAAATAAATGTGTATGACTTTTACATGCTGCATGACTTGCCTTATGTATCTTTTTACGATATTCTAGTGAACTGTAACATCAGTAAAATTAGCAATCTTCAGAAGCACTCAGTGTAATGCACCACAAAAAGGATCCTAAAAAAAAAAAAAAAAAATCATTGTCACTCATACAGGTCTTTCATTTTTGTCATTGCCTCTTGTAAGATGTGTTAGATAACTCGTCTTATTTTCTATTATTTGAAAAAAAAAAAAAAATGTATAGTAAACTAAAGTATTGTGTATTCAATTTTTTTCTCCAAAGATTTTATGCACAGTCGTCAAAATATAAATGTAAACTTTTTTATTTATCTGAACTAATTTTCTTTATTACAACTTTTATAACCAGATAATGATGAGGACAATGCTAATGATAAGAATGATTATGATGATGATAACACTTATGATAATGATGGCGCGGAAATAATAATGATAAGTTATGTAATGATAGTGCTAAAATAATGATAACATTAATATTTTTTATAAAAAGATACTGATAATAGCACAATAATAATAATAACAACAATCATGATGCTAACGACTAATATGATAATGATAATGATAATAACGTTAAAAATGATAATAACGATGAAAGTA
>NC_061828.1:30579540-30587040 GCF_019202785.1 Penaeus chinensis | reverse complement strand
TCTACTCCCAACATGCTCAACTTCAATTACTATACCCCCACAACCTTCTTCATCAACTACCCCATCCTCCCTTATTACTACCTTACAACCTTATTGTCCACCTCCCCATAACACTACCTCCCTCAACACTACTCCCTCTTCCACATGCCCCCGTCCTTCTACTACCCCCATCTCTACAAAATTCTTAAATAATCTATTTAGCCCAGCCAAATTGGACCGAATTTTTCGTGATCCCTCCCACAGCTTCTCACACTTTCTGCTTTGACAACCTGTTTTCATTCCTCAAATGCATATACATCCTTCACTTGATCTAACCCCTATACATGACCTAAGATGTCTAGCACATTTATGTTGCTTTTAACCATTAACCATTTATCTGATATGAGAAGGATGTCAACATGTCATTATTGTAAACAATAGGGGAAATGAGGCTTGCCCCTTTATCAAATAGCCCCAATCCCAGCTCTCCTTTGACCACGGCTCCGAATACTGCAACAACTCCCCCTATCATCAATGCATACTAGTACAGTATCAACCCTAATCAACAACCAACCCCCAGGAGACATTTCTACTCTCCCAACATGCTCAACTTCAACACCTTTAGTCCCACAACCTCCTTCATCAATCACTCCATCTCCCCTTATTACTACCTTACAACCTTATTGCCCACGTCCACATAACACTACCCCCCTCAACACTACTCCCTCCTCCACACGTCCCCGCACTTCTACTACCCCCACCTCTACAAGAATACTAAATACTCTGTTTAGCCCAGCCAAATGGGACCGATTTTTTTGTGATCCCTCCCACAGCTCCCTACTCTCAAAACACCCTCCTCTTCCAACAATGCCTCCAAAAACAAGTAGGCAAAGTCTCTTTCCGTAGCCGACCCGACCACTCCCGTCTCGTCACAGTAACAACTGAAAACCAAGCTATAGCATTAACAAAACTAACTGATCTATGTGGTAATCCCATCCCTACAGAACCGCATCTAACCCTCAATACTTGCACCGGAACTGTCTCTATCTCCCCAACAGGCCCAATCTATGACAAAGAATGGTCAGATTGTGGAGAGGACTTACTCGCTTGTCTTACAGACTATGATGCAACATATGTACAATGCTACTCCATTCCTCCCAGAGGAAATCGTAAGAAATCCATCAACATTGCCAAAATTACTTTCTGTAGACATGACCTTCCCTTTAATGTTTACATAGGTGGGGAATCCCTACCTGTCCGACCATACCAACCTCCTCCTCGTCAGTGCCAAAATTGTTGGCGTTTAGGACACCCAGGCCAAACACTGTCATTCCGCAGCCAGATGCCCGCTATGTGCCCAACCTGGCCATACTCGATCAAACTGGCTCTGCACAATCATGCACATGTGCAAACTGTGGCGGCCCCCATAATGTATTTTATAAATGCTGCCCCACCTACAAATTTGAGTCTGAGGTAGCAACTCTCATATTCAGACTTGGACTCACTCTACATGAAGCCAGACAGGAAGCACGTCGACGAGGGTTTTCTCTTACCCCCTACTCCAGTAATGTCGCTCACTCTGCCAATCCCCCTACCTCCCAAGCTCCTACACCCTCTCCTAAACCCAACCCCCCTCCATCTAACTTCCCCTCTTCTACCGCCTACCTTCCCCAGTCAAATTCTTTTACCATCCTAAACCCAGACACTCCAATCTCTACCCAATCAAATTCTTTTGCCATCCTAAATCCAAACAACCCAATCTCTACTACAGCCCCAACACCTTCCCCTCTCCCTCTCCGCACTCCCCGCAGCAGACAGAATAAACGTTCCACCCCCTCTTCCCCTACCTCACAATCACCTCCACCTTCCTTTGCCCCTGTTTTTCCGACACCAGACTTCTCTTCCCCCCCTCACAAGAAAACCTTTATCTCACAAAACTCCCCAACCAACTACAGAACTACATAATCGAGTCCCAAACTAATAATCATCCACCTTAAAATTCTACAACTCCATCTCCTCCACACTCAAAGTGACTGCTGATATCCATCCTCCTCCTGCTCATATTCTCCCTACACCCAATCCTCCTACCCCATCCCAACAAAACCCATTCCCCCTGACTCCAGCCCCACCTATATTAACCCTCCCACTATCCCCTCTATCCCTTCCACTCCCTCCTGGATACACACGTGAAACCCTCATGTCACAAGTACCCTCTTCCCCAGACCCTCTACCTCCCGACACCCCTCCTAATACAACACTACCTCCCCAACCTCATTCTTTATCCCACCTGCTAGCACCTTCCCCTTCAAATTCTCCAACACGCACTGCAATCTTTGCCAGTAAATCAACGAAAGTATAACTATCCTTCATTGGAACATTCGCGGTTTCCGAATGTTCCTCTTTCGGTCCCACATATTCTGTTGTCATGCCCACGTCCTCCCTACATAGACATCCCAACTTATCAGACATCCTTACAGAATCTCACACTTTCTGCTTTGACAACCTGTTTTCCTTCCTCAAACGCATATATATCCTTCACTTCCCTTTACATTACCTCATCCGACCCTAACCCATTCACTCACCAATTCCTTAACCCAGCTTTAACAACTAATCACTAACCCAACCATCCTTCACTAACATTAACTATAGTGCTATATGACCTTAGATGTCTAGCACATTTATTTTGCTTTTAACCATTAACCATTAACCATTGTGGTAAACTTGATAAAAGGTTAATCTGTTATGACTTTTTGCTTGCTGAATCTGTGTGCCTATTTATATATGAGCATGTCACTTTGTTATGCATCTTTTACTTCACTGTTTTTTTTTTCTCGTTATTCATATAGGTATACTGTTTTACAAAGCTTTCTATAGCACTGTCACTCACAATACCTTCATTGGTAAGACGGTGAAGTTAATTAAGACCCTTCGACAGCGCAGACACAAAACAATACACAAAAGAAGACGAGGCACAAACACACGTACAGACATTCACACGCAAACGCACGCAAACATGCACGCACAAATAGCCGCTTCATCTCCTGTCCCCCAATCCTCCTTTACCTCGACCTCTCGTAAGAGATAGGCATCTAACAAAAAAATATTTTCTTTGTAATGTGTCCCCCGGCTCCTCTCGCCTGCTGGTGCTGCAGGAGAAGCCGGCATTCCTCGTTCTCATTGTCATTGTGCCATCTGCTGCAGTGGATGTGTTTACCGAGAACTGCCGGCAGCCTCGTCGATTTACCTGGCTTGTGTTCAGGTGCAAAGGGGGGGGGGGCGATATGTGTCTGTGTGTCTGTATGTGTGTGCGTGTGTGTGTGTGTGTGTTATAGAAAGCAGTTGGCTGTGCTTGTTGACAATGCACTTATATGAATAACTAGCATGCAGATCATTATTGTTATTAACATTATTATTATCATTATCGTTATTACTTTCATTATCATTGTTATTGTTAGCATCACTATCATTATCATTATTGTCGTCAGTACTGCCATTATCATTGCTGTTTTTTTTATAATCATCATAATTATCATTATTATTATTATCATCATCATTATCAGCATTTTCCTCTTCATCAAAAGAGTCAACTGCAATTTTGAAAAATCTAGAGCAAAGATATTTTATCCTTCCTCCCTTATTCCACTCCCTCCCCCACCCAAGTAGACCCCCCTCCCCCTAATCGATACACCCTCATACCCTCTCCCCCCAGGCCCCTCACCCTCACTAGCCCCCCCCCCCCCTCCCCCACCCAAGTAGACCCCCCTCCCCCCTAATCGATACACCCTCATACCCTCTCCCCCCAGGCCCCTCACCCTCACTAGCCCCCCCCCCCCTCCCACTGACCTCGCCCTCCCTCCCTCCAGTCGAGGGAAACAATCATTCCTCTTCAGATTTCGACAAATATGGATGTGCAATGGAAAAGGAAAAGGAGAAGGGGGGGGTGAGGAATAGTGGTGGGGGTGAGGGAGGGAAATTATGGAGATTAGGGAGTGATATGTAAATATATGTGAAAATAGATTCATGAACATAGATACGTCCATTTATGCTATGCCTCAAGTCATTAATCTCACGAAGTTTATTCAGATAATCGGATAGATAGATAGATAGATAAACACACACACACACACACACACACACACACAAACAAACACACACACACACACACACACACACACACACACACACACACACATATATATATATATATATATATATATATATATATATATATATATATACTCACCAAGAATTCTGCTAAAGTACAAACCTACAATTTTTTTTTTCGAATGATCTAAGTGTTAAACTTCAAAAGGAAAACTTTAATTTTACATATGCACGGATCGTCTCCCTACTCGTATTTGAATGTGTTGTTTACATCCAGATTAGCAAGAATGAATAGGGAAAGATTCTATGTTCTCAGCACTGTATACCTGGGACTAATCACTGCGAGGGAAATGAGTTGTGACGTTGCGTAAGAGAGACAGAAAGAGAGAGACAGAGAGAGAGAGAGAGAGAGAGAGAGAGAGAGAGAGAGAGAGAGAGAGAGAGAGAGAGAGAGAGAGAGAGAGGGGGGGGGGAGGGAGAGAGAGATGGGGGGGGGGGGGGCAGACAGAGAAAAAGACACAAAGACAGAAAAAAGAGACAGAGAGAAAGGCGAAGGTAGAGACAGAGACAGACAAACACACACACACATACACACACAGTGAAAGAAAGAGAGAGAGACAGACAGACAGACAGACAGACAGACAGAAATAGAGAAACAGACAAAACAGACAGACATATATACAGAAAGACAGTGACAGACAGAGACAGAAAGGCAAAGACAGGCACATAAAGAGGAGAGAGAGAGAGAGAGAGACAGTGACAGACAGAGACAGAAAGGCAATGACAGGCACATAAAGAGGAGAGAGAGAGAGAGACAGAGAAAGAGAACAGACCAGGGCAGCAGAGCCAAGGACCCCCCCATCATGTTTAACCAACGAACCACTGAATCGACAAAGCACAGTCTCCTAACAACGAAAATCTCAGATTCCTTCCAAAAGATAATTGGGCCAAAACGAAGAAATATTTTTTCCCAACTCCTTGAAATTAACTTTTATCGTTTTTTCTGATTACTCTCTGATTTTTTTTTTTTTTTTTTTTTTTTATAGAACGACGCCGCGAAAATTGATATGCCTTTCCTAACAAGATATTGATAAATGAAGATGGTTGGGGTTTTATATCAAACTTCTGTTTTATTATCTCTGCTGTTATTGTTGTTTTATCGTATGATATTTTTGTTATTTGTTTGTTTGTTTCTGAGATAAGTGGATTAGGGGTAAATTGTGTAATGATTATACAGGAATATTGCAAGGGCTATTACGTGCAATATCTGGATGGATTTAAATGTATTAGTGTGTGTTCGTGTGCTTAGACGAGAGAGAGAGAGAGAGAGAGAGAGAGAGAGAGAGAGAGAGAGAGAGAGAGAGAGAGAGAGAGAGAGAGAGAGAGAGAGAGAGAGAGAGAGAGAGAGAGAGAGAGAGAGAGAGAGAGAGAGAGAGAGAGAGAGAGAGTGAGTGTGTGTGTGTGTGTGTGTGTGTGTGTGTGTGTGTGTGTGTGTGTGTGTGTGTGTGTGGTGTATGTGTACGTTAGGGTGTTTCAATAAATCCGACTTTTTCAGAATCATTCAGCAAGTTGCTAAACAGGCGCCTACTATGCTTAAATGACGACATGCAAAATATTAGACAAATCAAAAAATATCTACTATTCGCAATTTTTGATTAAAGTATAATACCAATTCCGGCGCTGGGATGAGGTGCGGCGGCCTCCGTCGGCCTAGCTGTGACCCGCATGACCCACGGAAGGGCATTTCGGTTCATCCGACATTATGGCAGAATCAAACATAGGGTAACTTAGGTCATTGCGAATGATTCCTGGGGACTTCCGTAAAGATTCCCAGTCACTATGCATTTCCATATAAACTTGTGCTACCTTAATAATGCACATTGTGGTGACGATCTCGTCAGTGGCAATATGACACTTCTACGTGGTGGTTTGCGCAGTGCCGATACACGTATACCAAAAGAGTTTGGTACCATTGATGTTTTGCCACCTAGACCACTGACGAAGAGTGGCATTCTTGTTCGATACTGTGACTTAAAAGGACATGGTAACCAGACACTAAAGGGATGCTCAAAAGATAGCTTGCCATGCAATAATTTGACTATTACGGAATCTCAGATTTTATCCAAGTTGCAGGCGGAAATTGCTGTGCTGTATAGCAAATTCGGCATTAAGACAATATCACCTTGGTATATGAAAGAAAAAATAAAGAAAGAGTACTACGACTCCAACAGAAATGTAACACTGAAGACAAAATTCTCGAAAACTGTGATTATGTCATTCAAGGCAAAGAAACTGTGGGTTGTGTAATGAAGTGAGTTATGACAAAGAAGTGAGTTGTGAATGCCACGTTCTGATGCCAGTGCATACGTGTTGTGATGACATTATTATCGTACGTAGTTAGTGATAATTATGTGATTATATATTATACACTGTCTTTTGTGTGATATGTTCTACCATATATTATGTGTAGCATATCACCTATATGAAAGAGTGAGAATCTCTGTATGTTATAGTGTACAACATTTTAGTTTGTCTCTGTAGTCACACGTCTGGCAGTAGACAGTCGCAGACGGAGCCTGGTGTGTGGGGCAGAGGAACAGGAAGAGTTCCGTATTTATTTTGTCAGAGCTGATCGCAAATGAACCTACTTTAGTTTTCATCGGTGTTTTCTTCACCCTCAAGCATCATGGAGAAACACCAAGCAAACGTAGAAGACGAACAGAAACAACCCCGAGAAATCCTCAAGGAAGATATAGATTGGTATGATGCAAAAGTACAAGGAAGCAATGGATCACTCGGAAGTATTGATTATCAGGCGCAAAGACAGGAATTTAACAGACTGAAATGGAAGCAGACCAACAATGCAGAAGTCCCATTTATATACTACAGTGAAGATATTGCAGAAATGTCTTTTGCCAGTTGGTGTTAGGTGGCTTGGATTTTTTGTTCCCTCCTACACATCTGCCTGACCATTGACACCATACTGGTCAAGCTGGAAGGAGTTTGTGATGGTGATTTGCCCAATAAATCCAAGATTGGAATAAAGAACAACACCATAAAGTGTCTGAAAGCACTGAAAAAGTATTTTTGATTTTGCAAAAGTTCATTTCATGTGCTGGCGTTCTGCTGTGAACAGCAATGGAATGACTCTTTTCAGAACTGCTATTGAAACTTCAAGGAGGTATGCCAGGATTGGTTGTGAACTTGGCTTTCCTAGCAGCTACTTCTCGTCCAATAACAGACATCTGTATAATGCAGATGGTACACTTCTTCCCTTGGCTGTTGATCATGATTACGTCGATGAAGTTGCAAAGATCTTGAAAAGAGGAATTCGTGAAAAATGGCCATACACACCAGACCTATTAAAAAATAAGGAGAAGCACAATTTCACTGCAGAAAAACTGTGTAATCTGAGTG
>NC_061828.1:30554540-30557040 GCF_019202785.1 Penaeus chinensis | reverse complement strand
ACACAGACTGAGACAGAGAAAGAGAGAGAGAGGGAAACAGATTGTTAAAGAGATAGCTAAGTAGACAGACAGATAGATAGGAAAACAGACAGATGGCTAGGGAAAGACAGATATATAAATAGATAGACAGACAAAGAGATAGGTAGATAAATACAAGTTTTTCTTTGGTGAAAAAAAAAAAAATTAAGGTTTGCAAAATAATCCTGCTTATTTCACAAGAATTAATCGACTTATTTAGTTACTGTGATCAGTGTTTATTCCGCAATGTAACATTTGTACGGAATATACAGATGGACATTAACTCGAATTTAAGCTCAGACTTTTACAGATGATTACAAAACGTGGGAAAATATCTATCTGTCAGTCGTATGACAATATCGAACAATCAGTCATATGCCAGTCGTGGGGAAATATCTATCTGCCAGTCACATGAAAATACCTATTAATCAGTCATATATCAGTCGTAGGGAAATATTTATCTGTCAGTCGTACGGAAATATCTATCTGTCAGTCATATCAAAGTATTTATCTATCAGTCGTATGGAAATATCTATCTGTCAGTCATATCAAAATATTTATCTATCAATCGTATAGAAATATCTATCAGTCACATCAAAATATCTATCAGTCACATCAAAATATATATCAGTCACATCAAAATATCTATCAGTCACATCAAAATATCTATCAGTCACATCAAGATATCTATCAGTCACATCAAAATATCTATCAGTCACATCAAAATATCTATCAGTCACATCAAAATATTCATCTATCTGTCGTATAATAATATCTATACCAGTCATATGAAAATATTCATCTCTCATTCGTATGAAAATTTCTTATACATATCATGATGAAAAAGAATATTGCAATTGTGACAACGGATTCCTGGAAAGTATAAAATGCAAGAAATATGTTGCATGTGAGAAAGAAGAATATTGAAAAGTATGAAAAGTTAAAAAAATTCCATAAACGGTGCTGGCATTAATTAATACACGCGCGTATTAGAGTTGGGTGATGTACAAAGGTGTATGGAGCGTCAGAATCCAGTTTATTGCAAGGGCTAATTACATTTGAGGAAATTAGGAATAAAATGGATATGAACGAACGACAAAAAAAAAAACGAAACGAAAATAAAATAAAATAACAGCGTAGTGGATGATTTTTTTTTAATTTGGAGGAAAAAGTCATAGAGGGAATGAACACAATAAATCAAATTAAATGGCTTTAAGCGAGAAAAAAGAAACAAACGAGAAAGAAAAACGAAAAGAAATAAAAACGCCACAGTCGATGAACTTTAAGAAATTGGAAGAAAAATATAATGAAAAATGAACAGCATGAGAGAGAAAAAAAAAGATATATACTTTTAAAAAATATGTATTAATGAGTGCACTGAATAGTTCAATGCTTAGGTGTCATTTTACATTATTAAAGATGTTATCCGTGAAAGGAAACAGGATGAAAAAAACAGCGAGAGAGAGAGAGAGGGCGAGAGGGCGAGAGGGAGAGGAGAGGGAGAGAGGGAGAGGGAGAGGGAGAGGGAGAGGGGGAGGGAGGGAGGGAGGGAGGGAGGGAGGGAGAGGGAGGGAGAGAGAGAGAGAGAGAGAGAGAGAGTTAAAGTCCAAGTCAAAGTCAAAACACTTTATTCCATTAAATTACAATGGTTATTCTTTACATAACTATATATATATATATATATATATTTACATTTGAGTATTTAAGAGGTGTTCTTTTAATTTTATTTTAAAATTACAGAAGCTGTTAATGTCTCTTATATCATCTGGTAGCATGTTCCATAACTTGGGTCCACGTATTTCCCACTTGTCGTGCCCCTGTATAGGTATTCGATATCTTGCCAAAGAGGGACTTTACTTGGCACCTGATGTGATCCCTACGGTTTGCAAGGGCATTAACCATTTCGGATAATTCCCATGAACGAGTTTATAAATAAATACACATGTGTCATAGCTGCATTTAGAGTGAACTTTTAACCATTTTAATTTTTTGATATGTGGGGTGATGTGATCATTTACTGATATTATCTAGCGCTACTCCGGCAACAAAATGTTGTATTTTTTTAACTTTTTGCATCGGGGTTTGTTAGTCGAACCCCAAATGTTTGAACAATAGTTAATTATGCTTAGATCTAGAGTTTGTACAACCAAGATTCTAGTATCAGTAGGGATCTGATTTCGTATGTGTTTAAGATATACCAAGGTACCCACTACTTTCCTGTGTATTTTGTCAACGTGTGGTTCAAATGTCATGAATCTGTCTAATTGTACTCCTAGATTATTCACTGAAGTGCTCGGTTTGATAGAGCAGCCTTCAAATTCTATGGTTGTGTCACTGGGAATTTTGGCAATGTTCTGCCGACTACCTATGAATATACATTGAGTTTTATGTGGATTTAGTTTAAAGCCATTAGTGTCAAAATATAATTTTGCTTGTGTTAGAGTATCTTGAGCGTTTCTTATTAATGTATTTAAGTTGTTTA
>NC_061828.1:30497040-30507040 GCF_019202785.1 Penaeus chinensis | reverse complement strand
AATTTCATGCACACTACCGCATATACTGTAAAATAGACGTGTACGAACAAGTGGAAAGGAACAAAGGCATATATGACAGATAACAATAGAGAGCGAGATGAAACTCGCATTTCATCAGCATAAACAGGCTTTTTTTTTTTTCTTATTATTTTTACATATCAGATATACAGCACATGTATGGGGAGACGGTTCTTAAGGCCTGTCCACACGGTATCTCGGTAAGCCACTGAAAATTTGACGTCTCAGGAAACTATCAACAAGGAAACTATCTAACGAGTAGTTTCTCGGCCCTTGACGTCATTTCTATTCGTGAGGAAGGAACAGGTACCAGCTAGTAGTTCCTCGAGTTGAAACAAGTATGTATATTCTCGCTCAACTGATTGGCTATGGATCCGTCTCTTCATAAAATCGCCAAGAGTTATGGAAGAATGATAGCAAAACTTATGACCAGATAAAAGGAATTCAGAATAATCGAAACGAATTGTATCTACTGTTTCGTAACTCATCGCTTCGTATTTCCATAGACGCTACACACACACACACACGCACACGCACACGCACACGCACACGCACACGCACACGCACACGCACACGCACACGCACACGCACACGCACACGCACGCACGCACGCACACACGCACACACGCACACACGCACACACGCACACACGCACACACGCACACACGCACACACGCACACACGCACACACGCACACACGCACACACGCACACACACACACACACACACACACACACACACACACACACATATTCATTCACTTTGATACATTAAGATGTATCACGGTCGCTGCACGATATCATCGAATTTTGTACTGACATACAAAGTTTGGAGAAAAGGATTTTTTTATATAAAACGATTAGTAGAAAACCATTAAAATTATTAATAGGCTGGTATTTTTTTTTAATTAGAAGCAAAACATTATGGAAGCTTCAAATGAAATGAAAAAGTAGCTAACTACTCTGAAACTTATATTGTTTGTACACACCACCCTCCGCTTCGCAAGGCTGTGGAAAGTTCAAGTATATTTCTCAGATTCAGTCGATTTCTTCTTATTACATATATGAAAAGTGGAAGATACATAGGGTTTTGTATCTTATCATATCCACCGCGACTGAGCTCCGTGTCCAAATCAGACAACTGGGTAAGTCCAAAGAACACGGGCATCTACTTAATCTATTGATTGAATTATATCAACAAATCAGGATGCACATCAATTTCTTCGATGTTTAACCAGTAAGGTTATATCCTAGATGCACAGCATGATTACTCGAAGATCAAAGGGCTTACGTAGTTATTCAAAGTAAATATCAATTTACTTATTGTTTGTATGCTACCAATCATACTCTTTGTTACAAACAACTAGGGTTTTCACCAAATTCATAAAAATACTATTTACACTATGTTTATCTGGAAGTGGTTGCCAGATGTACAGAAATGGGACCCAACAAGTGTATCGAAATATAATTCCGGAACTGTATATGTGTGTGTATGTATATATGTATATATATGTGTAAAGGTTGCAAATTTGATCTTAATTACTGGCCTGGGCCCTCCACCAGTACAACCTTTTGCGGATCACCTCTACTTCGTTGCTCAGTTTTAACAATTGGTCTTAAAGGAGACACTATTATTATCCAGATTTATTGCTGAAATTCATACACACAATATAAAAAACAAATGATAAAGATAAAAATATAAAAATGCAGAAAAAATTATAAATCAACAAAATAATTAATGAAATGTTTGAATCGCCCCTATTATATTTCACTTTGTGACCAATAATTGTTTGCAATGTTCACACTTTTCACATATCTCACGTAACGTCCGAGTGTTTGTCTCTTCAGCCTCACTCTCCCTCACATTTCTTAATCTTGCTGATCTCGCCTCTCGCCTCACGCCTCACGCCTCACGCCTCTTACCTCACGCCTCACTCCTCCCGCGTGCGGTTTCGTACGGGCGTACTTGTGACGTGGCACGACACTTTTCCACTCCACACCAGAAACCCTGTTAAGTGTTATAAACTACTATTTATCTTCGTTCTTTACTTTATTTTGTGTTCTTTTGTCAATAGATGTTTTTCAAGTTTTATAACAACTCTCGCTTTCCTTACCGAGGATGTTTCAGATACGCTAGTGGCTGTGACCCCCTCGGGTGGGTATGTCTCGTCGTGGCAGCTGTCTGAATGTGAATGGGACGTCACACTGGGGGATTCCCCGTGTCATTCGATACTAATTTATTTTCATATCTTGTTTCGTCTATTTTTGTTTTCTTTTCTTTTCTTTTCTTCTTCACATAATTTCCTTTATTAGTTTGGTCACCTTTTCCTTTTATTTTCTATTTCTATTTTATTTCTATTTTTCTATGGTCACATCATAAATGTCCGTATTTCATTAGGTCACTTATTTCATCATCATTACAATATTTTCAGGGGGAAAACTATTTTGTAAAGAAAAAAATATGCACAAGACATTCTCTATTCATTCACCCATTCAACATTTCATTTCATTCGAATGCACACTTCCTTACATACGTCACTGCTTCATGGGGCTTCATTCACACTTCGACTCGCATACTCATTCACTCCTTGCAGTCGCTAAGCTTCACATAGGATAATGGTTCCCAACTGCCGTTTGACCTTATTTCCGACATTGTCACTTCTCTTTCACTCCTTACCCTTTCATATATACACATATATACAGATAGAGAGAGAGAGAGAGAGAGAGAGAGAGAGAGAGAGAGAGAGAGAGAGAGAGAGAGAGAGAGAGAGAGAGAGAGAGAGAGAGAGAGAGAGAGACCCTGTCTTTTCCCTCACACTGAATGAACATTCAATCTCCCCCCCCCCCCTTCCCCCCCTTCCACACGGCCCTGCCTTCCGTTTCGCAATACGATGTATTTCCCTGCAACATAACACCCCTCTCTTGTCTCACAGATCACGACCCTTGCAGTAGTGGGGAGTGGCAGTGTCTGAACGGACAGTGTATTCCAGACGCGCGACGGTGTGATCTGCGTTTCGACTGCTTGGACAAGTCAGATGAAATTGCTTGCGGTGAGTTTGTTCTCTATTTTTTATGACTCTTTACTATAATGGTGATAATGATGATGATAGTATTTCTGATGATGATTTATCACCATTTTGATATTTTTTCTATATAGTAATTCGATTCATATTCATATTAATTATAGTAGGAAATGTTAATGATGATATTGAAAAAAATATTATAATCAATATAGTTATGATAGTAACAGTACTAATGATCATAATACTAATGATGGTATTACAGATATGATAATGATAGTAATAACAATGATTAAACTTATGATAATCATAATCATAATAATTGTAATTTTCATTGTCATTACCATTACCATTATCATTATATCAAACATATGCAGTTGTATTATTATTATCATTATTATTATGAGTATTGTTTTTATTCCTATATTTAATATTGTAACTACAACATCAACTACAATAATAATAATGATAATAATAATAAGAATAATAATAAGAATAATAATAATGGTTAATAGATAATATAGTTATATCCCAAAGTAGAATATGCTTAGAGCTTAGAGCTGACTTGTAGACTAGAGAGATATATACTAACAAATTCATACTTATATAATAGAAAACGGAGACTATATGATAGAAAACGGGGCCTACATGACAGAATACGGGGACTACATAACAGAAAACGGAGGCCATATGGCAGAAAACGGGGACACTATGACAAAATTGGGGACACTATGACAGAAAACGGGGACACTATGACAAAATCTGGGACACTTTGACAGAAAACGGTGACTATAAGACAGAAAACGATGACTATATGACAGAATCACTATGCCAGAAAACGGTGACTATGCAACAGAAAAGGGGGATTATATGACAGAAAACGTGGACTACATGACAGAAAACGGGAACAATATGACAGAAAACGGGGATTCTATTACAGACAACGCAGACTATAGAAAACAGGGATTATATGACAGAAAACGCGGGCACACAAGATACGAAGATATTTACAATAGATAGGCCCATTTAATATACATGTACAATTCTCCAAAGAAAAACAAAACGTAGATTAGAAATAGTCATTAAATAGACGTACGTGCATGATAGCTAATGATAGTTATAATGATAATAATTATAAAGATTTGGGTTTAGTTTTAATGATACTACTGATAATAATTATATTAATAATAATGATGATGATAATAATAAGAAGAAAGATAATGATAATGATAACAACATTAATGATAATGATAATAATAACAATGATCATAATAATGATAATAATAATAATAACAATTACAATAATAATAATAATGGCAATAATAAAATGATGATAACATAAATAAAAGCAATAAAAATAATGATAAAAAGTGATTATTTTAGTTCTAATAATAATAATAATGATAATGGTAATGATAATAATAATTATAGTTAGTGTTATTATTATCATAATGGTACTAATGATAATAACAATAACAACAACAACAACAACAATAATAATGGTAATAATAGAAATAATAATAATAATGATAATAATAATGATAATAATAATAATAATAATAATAAGAAGAAAATAACAATAATAATTAATGAAAATAACACAGACGCACATTTATTTTACACACTCGTATTCAAATTAATACATAATGACCTAAAATCAAACCAGGAATGAGACATTACACATTGTTCGTAACATGCCTACAAATTGTTTACCTGCTAAGTCTCCCTTCTCATTGCAGGCGAGGATAGTTGCAAGCAAGACGAGAGGCGTTGCAGCAGTGGCCAGTGCTTGCAAGAATCTCGTTGGTGTGACTGGATATCTGATTGTGCTGACGAATCTGACGAACGGTATTGCGGTAAGGCGAGGCTCTTTGTCTTTGTCTTTGTCTCTCTCTCTCGCTCTCTGTCTGTCTGTCTGTCTGTCTGTCTGTCTGTCTGTCTGTCATCTATCTATTTATCTATCTCTTTTTCTCTTTCTATTTGTCTCTCTCTTTCGCTTTCTCTTTCTCTTTGTCTTTGTCTTTTTCTTTGACTCTCTATATATCTTTCTCTATGTCTTTCTCTTTCTTTCTGTGTCTGTCTTTCTCTCTTTACTTGACTTTGGCTCTCTCTCTCTCTTTCTCACTCACTTTTCTTTCTCCTTCTCCGCCTTTATATATCTATCCATCTATCTATATTTCTATTTATTTATATATATATTCTCAAATACGCACACCCAACAAATTTGCCAAAAAAAACAAACAAGCATAATATATGCCCCTCCGCCATTCTCTACAGGCCTTGTGAAATGCGATCTCGACCAATTCCACTTGTTCATGTTGTCTGTTCCATAACACCCTTGTTGATGAGACTCGGTGGCTCTGGATCTCAATACATATATACATATTCGCATAAACAGCGCGACCTGATTGAAATGACGTTGATTGGAAACCTCCCACCCGAGATTATTGCACAAAGCATTTATAGTACAGTGGGTAGTTAACCGGGTAATGGAGGTTATTTGTGAAATATATATAAAAGAGAATATATGAGTATGTAAATTTAGAAAAAAAAAGGATTATACGTACGGTCCATATTGGTCCCTCGGGTTCAATTAGGGAACTCGTTGCTGTTTTGCAATATTGATTTTTTGCAACATTGCTTTTAATTGGTCTTCTCAGTACGGAAAAGAGACGCGATGCATTCAATTTACAGTCTTAGTGTTTATGAATGAATTTTGATAAGTTTGGGCCAGACCGATATCGTTAGCATGAACAATGTTCGAAGTTGGGACAATTCATCAAGGAAGTTATACCAGTTTCTCTCTTTCTTTTTATCTTGCTCACTTTCTCTTTCTCCTCCTCTTTCTCTTGTTTCTTTTTTTCTTTTTCTTTTTTTCTTTTTTCTTTTTTCTTTTTTCTTTTTTCTTTTTTCTTTTTTCTTTTTTCTTTTTTCTTTTTTCTTTTTTCTTTTTTCTTTTTTCTTTTTTCTTTTTTCTTTTTTCTTTTTTCTTTTTTCTTTTTTCTTTTTTCTTTTTTCTTTTTTCTTTTTTCTGTTTTCTTTTTCTTTTTTCTTTTTTCTTTTTCTCTTTTCTCTTTTCTCTTTTCTCTTTTCCTTTTCCTTTTCCTTTTCCTTTCTCTTTTTCTTTCTCTTTCTCTCTCTCTCTGTATGTATATATATATAATTTATATAATTTTCAATCGACATATCTATCTGTGTATCTATCGATCGAGTCTTATTCTCCTGACGAACGTAAACAAGGCGATTATAATAGCGAAAATACTTAAGATGCCCATATTATTTTGAAAACATTAATAGCACTAGTAACAAATGTTATTTCAGTAATAATAATAATAATAATAATAATAATAATAATAATAATAATATTAATAATAGTTGCGTGGATAACGAAGGGACAAAAAATAAAAAAAAAAAGTAATAATAATAGGTACGTAGGTAATGAAGGCATAGGACTGGATATTAAGTCATAAAAAATGATATTAAATAGTATCAAAATAATAGGGACGATTATTAACTAAACCAGGCGAGATTCTCAACGCGCCCGAGGAGATACTGAGGCTGACAGCTGTCGTGCGGAAGACTTCGAGTGTGAACATCGCTGTGACGTGTTTTTCATTTTTTTTTTTTTTTTTTTTTTTTTTTTGCTTACTTAGTTTTGTTATGGTTGGTTGGTTTGTTCAGTTTTATTGTTTTTCTTGTTTGGGGGGGGGGGAGGGGTGTTGTTGCAGTATTTTTTTTATTTGGTTTTGTAATGTTTTTGTATGAAATATTGTCAGTTTCTAGGGTCTTGTTATGATGCATTCATTGTTTATTTGCTTTCATTGCATATTCGGGCAATATATACGGCAAACGGGTTTTGACTTCATCGGGAGATCTATAAAATAATGATAATTTTAATGATAATGATAATATGATAATAGTAGTAATAATAATAATAATAATAAGGATTATGATTATGATTATGATTATGATGATGATAATGATGATGATGATCAGGATGATGATGATGATGATGAGGATGATGATGATAATGATAATGATAATAATGATGATAATGATGACGATAACGATGACGATGACGATAATGATAATGAAAATAATGATGATGATGACGATAACGATGACGATAACGATAACGACGATGATAATAACAAAAAACAAAAGTAAAAGAAAGATTGTTAAAACCGGCGAGGCGCGTTAACATTACCAGCGAGCGATTTCGAACAAGAATGCTCATCGAAATAATTTAATTCATATCAAAACAACACACGGGAAAAAGTTCTTCAGTCCAAGGGGAATATTGGTCGAAAATGCAATATAGTGATAAAAAAACCTGAACACAATTATTAATTTCAAACATTATTATTTTTATCAGATAGTTTATTATGTGTATATATATGTTGTTGTTTTTCGTTCAGTTGGTAATAATGTGAGATCGTCGGTGTGTGAATAAATTAATTTTGTCGTATATGTATATCAATATGTCAATATATTTTTGTTTGTATATTTACGGTATGAATCCCCTATTCATATCATTGCAATAAAAATATGTAATTTAATTTCATCAGATTTACGGGGAGCGGGGGGGGGGGGGGGGGACGTGCGCGTGTGTATTTATACGTGTATTTATGTAAGCAAATTTTAAATGCATGTGTGTTTCATTGTATGTCATTATTCCTTACAGTTCAGAATCGACTCCTAACTAGCGGTAATCTTCACTTTTACCTGAATATTTGGCCGTTCGAACAATAGCAACATTTGTTATACCACATCGGACGCACTTTTGACTACTAGGTTGCCGGGACACGATAATGTTTTTTTTTTTGTTTTTTTTTCAATTTTGATAGGGTAAAGTTGGCCAGAAACCACCACAGAAGTGACTATTACGAGAATATTTAAGAGGATTATAGCAATGAAAATATTTGAGATGAGAAGAGAAAAATAGTGATGATGATGATGGTAATAATAATAGTAAGGAGAGTTTTGTAATAATAATAACATCGGTAATAGTAGTAGTAGTTATATTAGATTAAAGTTAATTAAAGTTAGATAAAAGTGATAATGGTAGGTTACTTATAATAATAATGACTATGATGATAATAATGATAATGTTGATAATGATAATTATTGATGAATATAATAATAATGACGATGATGGTATTGATGATAGCAATTATAATGGTAGTGATAATAATAATAATAATGAAATGCCATAATGACTATAATCATAATGATAATAATGATAATGAATATAAGCATAATATAGTAGCAGTAATTCTAGTCGTATTAGTAGCAGTAACAGTGATAATAATAACATTGATAATTATTTTAATAATAATCTAGTAGAGAACGAATTTAATTCAAGTTTTTATCTTAGAAGCTAAGATTTACTGAATAATCTGCTTCGATCGCGTCCCATTAGGAAATAATTTTAATTTTATGATGAAATTTCTATCTTTCTATCATCCACTGTGTCTATCTATCTATCTTTCAATCTGTTTATCGTCCTATAATTCTGACTGACTCATCTTTGTCTGCTGTGCAAGTATTAGCCTGTTAGTCTGCCTATTTGTTTCTCTATCTGTCAGTATATGGCAATCTGTCTGTCAGTATATGTCGCTCTATCTGTCAGCTATCTATCTATATATCTAACTGCCTATCAACTAGTCTATCTAACTACCCACACACTACATATCAACAGCTTTTCTCTGTCACGAAAAGTTACAAGTTATAAACTTCTCTGATTTTCTTTCTTTCTCTCTGTCTTTCCTTTCGTTCGTTCTAAAAGTCATGACAGATGAGAGTGGATTCTTCTGTTGTTGTTGTTATTGTTGTTTTTGTTGTTGTTGTTGTTGATGATGATGAAGGATTAGATATGATAATGTTGTTTACTTTTTTTTTTTTTTTTGTTCTGATAAGGTACGACAGATGCATGCGGTCCAGGCGAATTCCGATGCACAAGCGGACAATGCATCGCTCTGCAATATAGATGCAACGCAGGAGCAACTCACAAGCAAGGTTGCACCGATCGATCACATTTACTCAATTGCTGTAAGTTAATTGTGTGTCTGTGTGTGTGTGTGTGTGTGTGTCGTGCGTGCGTGCGTGTGTGTGTGTGACTTTAAATATGCTAGTTTATAAGCACATGTATGTGTGTATCTAAATATAAAATCTTATCAATTAAACAATAAGCGTCAGGCCACATCATCCCCACATCTGATATTTCCGAAAACCTTTCCCTACCATCCACCCTTTCGTTCTTTTCCTCCTTCGTCTTATCCCTCACAATTGCCCTTCACTTCCCGAATTACACTACGTTCCACCCCTCCCTCTATAAGCGTTCCATTCCGTGTCCCTTTCCGTCCTCACACCTCGGCGCCTGTTCATTCCCCTCGTTCCTCTCCGTTCAGCTGAGCATCCCTGCGGAACGGGTCAAATGAGGTGCGGATCGGGTCCCTGTCTGGCGGTGGAGAGAGTGTGTGACGGAATTGTCAACTGCCCGCTTACCTGGGACGATGAAGACCACTGCCGTAAGTTTGGAGTGCGGTTCCCTTAGATTTATGTTGTGTGGAAAATAATGGGTGAATATCTTTGTGTCTGTTGGTTGTTGCTTCTTCATCTTTTTCTTCTTTTTCTTTATCTTTTTCTTCCTTTTCTTCTTTTTTTTTCTTCTTCTCTTCTTTTTCTTCTTTTTCTTTTTCCCCTTTTTCTTCTTCTTCTTCTTCTTCTTTTTTCTTCTTTTTCTTCTTTTATTTCTTCTTCCTCTTCTTTTTCATCTTTTCTTCTTTTTCTTCTTTTTCTTCTTTTTCTTCCTTCTTCTTCTTTCTTTCTTTCTTTCTCTTTCCTTCTTCTTCTTCTTCTTCTTCTTCTTCTTCTTCTTCTTTCTATCTTTCTGTCTTCCTCTTTCCTTCTTCTTTCTTTCTTTTTTCCCTTTTTGTGCTGATTTACCTTTTTTTTTTTTTG
>NC_061828.1:30477040-30479540 GCF_019202785.1 Penaeus chinensis | reverse complement strand
GAGAGAAGGAGGAGAAAGAGAGAGAGAGAGAGAGAGAGAGAGAGAGAGAGAGAGAGAGAGAGAGAGAGAGAGAGAGAGAGAGAGAGAGAGAGAGAGAGAAAGAGAGAGAGAGAGATCGACAGTCAGAAATATATAGAGATAGAGAGAGAGAGAACAAGAACAAGGCTAACAGACAGAGACAGAAAGCGATAAACACTGAAGCAAAAAAAAAAAAAAAAAAACACCTCCATATACCCACAATGTATTCACTTTTTAGTTCTTCCTCAACGTAATTTCCTTTCACCAATCATCAGAGAATATCTTTATTCCGCCTCGATGATGGATAAGGCTCCTCGTGCCCCAAAAGACGAGCTTATTGATTTCGTATTCTTCTGTCTTCTTCTTCCTCTCTCTTTTTTTTTTTCCTTCTTCTTCTTCTGCTCTTTCTTCTTCTTCTTCTTTTCTTTCTTTTTCTCTTCCTTCTTCTTATCTTTCCTCTTTTTCTTTTTTCTCTTCATCTTCTTCTTCTTCTCTGTCTCTTCTTCTCCTCTTTCTTCTTCTTCTTCCTTTTTTCCTTTTCTTCTCTTTCCTCTTTTCAACCGCGAGTCAGAAAGGGAGAGGAAAGTGGACGATAATTCCGATGAAGAAGATGACGTAAAATAAAATCTGTATTTCTCCCAAAGGTAGTTTTTCTTCTAAAAGACACTGTCCTACGAACACTTGGCACAGCATACCGTACTTGGCTGGGATTAGCTGCTCTAAGCCTTCAGTTCCGTTACTTTAAGCTGGGAAGCGAGCTTATTTCGACTACCAGATTATGGCTGGTAATAAGACTTAAGGAGTCTCGTTGAAGCACAGTCTCTTCTAGGTTTGCAGCTTCCTTGAAATTAGTATTAGTGTTAGTATATCCATAGTTTCCCATTGTTTTCACGCGGCGGCTTATAACGATAGAGCTCTTGTGTGAGACGTACATGGGCTAAGCTCCGCCCCTTTCCGCCACAACCGGCGCTTGCAATGTGGTTGGCAGGGTTAGTGGGTCAGCCCGTAAAGTATGCAATACTTTGCAATACTTCCAGGAAGGAGTGAGAGCTGCAATAATGCCCTCCGTCAATGCCGTCGCCTGCGGAAAGGAATATTGGGTCTTTCGTCCTCCATCTCTCCTGGTTGAGGAATTTTGGCCGTTGTCTGGCCCTGCGAGAAAAATGTGCGTGTGAAGTCTGACATGCATTATAATTGGTATTACCTTTCTCTACTTGGAAGAGAGAAAGCGATAGATAGAGCCAATAAAATAAAAGAAACTCGAAGGAGGAACGGCGTATTTTGTGTGTGTGTGTGTGTGAGTGTGTGCGTGCGTGCGTGTGCGTGCGTGCGTGCGTGCGTGTGTGTGTGTGTGTGTGTGTGTGTGTGTGTGTGTGTGTGTGTGTGTGTGTGTGTGTGTGTGTGTGTGTGCATTATTGTGTTTTCACAATAATGTGTGTTTATGTATTATACATATAACATAACTATATTAACGTTAATAAATTATTGCTATCCACTGCAGGTAACAGAATATGCTGACGCCAAACCTTTTGTTAACGTTACTCAATCGTAGCGCATTTTTAAGTGTGAAACGAAGTCCTCAGTCCTCCCTGAGGAGGAAGGACTTCGTTAAAATATTCAACAATTTCCTGTTTTTGTTTTATTTTGTTTTTTTGATCCGTTATATGATTTGTAGTTGAAAACTCCTTGTGGTAATGTTTCAGAAGCAAGCAATGTACTGCATATCAAAGCAAAAGAAAGGAGAATAGAGATTTACAAAGAACGGGCAATAGAGGGGGAGACGATAAAGAAGGGGAAAGGGAAGCAACGTGGAGAAGCGGAAAGTGATGAAATAAGATTCAGCGTACAGCGATGTTTCATAAAAAGACAAATGACGGCTAATATATTGCAGTTCATTAATCAAACTTGAATATTCCCTTCAGATCTAATGAAAAGAAGAAAATGTGGTGTTTAGTTTGATATATTATATTCCAGCCCTTATGTTATGGATTTAGAGCTCCGTGAGGGAAAGAAATGAAATTGAAACAGAGACAGACTTCAGAACAATGATTCAAACGCCATGTAAATATATTTATATATATATATATATATATATATATATATATATATATATATATATATATGCTGTATACATATTCATAAATATATATATATATATATATATATATATATATATATATATATATATATATATATGTCGAGATCGATATTGATTCGACATTTGAAAGATGCCTTGGTTATAATTATAAAGATGTCTGGACCACGTAGAATTGCCTAACACCCCCGAATTAATTAAGGGAATTACGAATGTTATCTAAGAAAGGTTTGTTTGTTTAAATGTTCGCAATTCAGAGGGGTAAGGGAACAAGCAGGGATGTTCAGTCCGGTGCTTAATCCCACACGCAAGGGCGTTCAGCTCAGGATATTAAAAAGCTTAGTTTGCCTGTAATCCAAGGTTGTAATGCTGGATAAGGGAATTTAT
>NC_061828.1:30437040-30442040 GCF_019202785.1 Penaeus chinensis | reverse complement strand
GTTAGTGTAGTCTCTCTCTCTCTCTCTCTCTCTGTGTGTGTGTGTGTGTGTGTGTGTGTGTGTGTGTGAATTTATATATATATATATATATATATATATATATATATATATATATATGTATTTATATTTATATTTATATTTATATTTATATATATATACATATATATACACATATACAAAACATGTATTATATATGTATGCATGTATATATACACACATGTGTACAGGGAGGTGGGGGCAATTACAGAAATTCACGATTTAAAAACAAATTTGGTAAATGAGACACAGATCTAAAACGCGCGCCTGCTTTAAAGATAATTAAACGCAGGCAGGAACCCTTCATTATGCAGTCCAGAATCTCTCTAGGATTACATTAAATCCCCTTATTTATTATTGGAGGGGGGAGATGATGAGTAACTCTATTGATCATCACACAGTGCTTGTTATACGTCTATACGTCAAAGATATCCAATCTATTTTCACTCGCCGCCCTCCTGATATTTATATATATATATATATATATATATATATATATATATACATATCTATATTATAGATTATAATATGCTTCCGTCCACTTAACATGAAAAAAGTAAAAAAAAAAAAAAAAAAAAAAAAAAAAACTTTGTTGCTAATAAATATACTTGTAGCCAACTTCTTACTTAAATTAACGAAAGGTTATACTCAATATGTCTCTCTTATGATAGATATACTTGTAACTGATACCTTTAATACTTAAGGGCACTCTATAAGGCCTACCCACTTGGTATCAATGGGGCATTTAGTATTTCCTCTTTGTTTTCAGTGGAAAGCACTATGTAAAACTGCAAATAGCATAGTGCCACCCACCTTAAGGACAATTGCTCTAAATATTGTAGAGACTATTCCAACAGTACTTTACGGGAAAAGTACATTAATCAAATTTATATTAGTAGAACACCAAGTGTGTGATTATCTAAAATGCTCTGTCACGTCAGCAAATATTCAAGTACTATTTTTTATCAAATTCATGCAAAAATGTGAAGGATTTTATTTCGAGTGATACCAGTGCAGTGTAAACACATGTACTGAGCGATACGGGTTACTTGCCGTAATTATTATAACAAAAACCTCATCCTTTATAACTGTTTGTTCCTCATTGCATGTAATTACAACTACAACAACAACCTATCGTAACTACTTATTCCGCACTTTATGTAATTACCGTAACCACAACCTTATCTTTCAGGTTCACTCATTCCTCATCACCAACCTCGCTTTGGGTGACCTGTGCATGGGCATCTACCTGTTGATCATAGCCGCCGTCGACGTCAACTACCGAGGCGTCTACTTCATCTACGACGCCCTCTGGAGGACCTCGTCTCTGTGTCAGCTGGCGGGGTTTCTCTCGACCTTCTCCAGCGAGTTGTCGGTGTTTACTCTGACAGGTATGGAATATATATCCATACAGGTCATTTCCTTTGTTTGGTCAAGTGTCCTACCACCATGAATTCTTTGAGATATATAGATAAATTGGTAAATTATTAGATAGAGATAAGAAAATAATTTAAAAAATATATATAATTTTAAAAGTTGCCCAAAAAAACTGATAAAAGAAATTGCAGTCTACGTTCATATCAGAGCTCCGTGTGTAATTGCTCTGGATAACCGAATGGCTGAAGGAGGGGCTTCAAAGGGAACATTCTTTTTGGGAGGTACATAACAAACTAAACTGAATGGAATAGAAACAGGGAAAGAGAGATGAAAGAGGGGAGACATAAGGAGAAAGAGAGATACAGAGAGAGAGAGGGTAGGGGAAAACAAGTAAGCAGACACAAAGACACTCGGACAGGGAAAAACAAAAAAAAGGTGAACACTTGTTAGATTCGCGTGTCTTCTGTTCCTTTTTCTTGTACATGGTTTCGTTTGTTAGCAGATTAATTAGTTTATTTGATTGTACATGGTCTTATCTATGTTTTTGTTTATCCGCAGTACACACCCACACACACCCACACACACACACGCACACACACACACACACACACACACACACACACACACACACACACACACACACACACACACGTACACACACATATATACACCCTTTGTTAAACTCCTGGATATTTCTTCTTGATCGATTTATTTTTTTATTTGTTCTTCAGTACAAGTCCCTCCAATTAACGCTGCATCTCTCCCTTTCTCGTATTTATCGAAAGTTTTTTCGACCCTTGTATGATAACCGATCTCCTTCGATTGCTTTTCTCCATTTTCAGTACGTTTTACTTTCTACCCTTATTTGTCCGCAGTTATCACGCTGGAGAGGTTCGTTGTTATCATATTCCCCTTTCGCGTCAGTCGACTAAATATGAACTGGACGAGGATCATAATGGGCGTCGTGTGGGCGTCTGTAGGCGTGCTGGCTGCTCTCCCGCTCTCCAACATCCACTATTTCAGGTTAGAGAAGTCAACCCTCTCCGCCTCACGTTTTCTTTCTACTTCAGGTTAGAGAAGTCACCCCTCTCCGCTTCACGTTTTCTTTCTACTTCAAGTTAGAGAAGTCACTCCTCTCCGCCTCACGTTTTCTTCCTATTTCAGGCGGAGAGGAGAAGTCGCCCCTCTCCGCCTCACGTTTTCTTTCTACTTCAGGCTAGAGAAGTCGCCCCTCTCTGCCCAACGTTTTCTTTCTACTCCAGGTTAGAGAAATCACCCCTCTCTCTCACGTTTTCTTTCTACTTCAGGTTAGAGAAGTCACACCTCTCCGCCTTACGTTTTCTTTCTACTTCAGGTTAGAGAAGTCACCCCTCTTCGCCTCACGTTTTCTTTCTACTTCAGGTTAGAGAAGTCGCCCCTCTCTGCCCCACGTTTTCTTTCTACTTCAGGTTAGAGAAGTCGCCCCTCTCCACCTCCCGTTTTCTTTCTACTTCAGGTTAGAGAAGTCGCCCCTCTCAGCCCCACGTTTTCTTTCTACTTCAGGTTAGAGAAGTCGCCCCTCTCCACCTCCCGTTTTCTTTCTACTTCAGGTTAGAGAAGTCGCCCGCCTCTGCCTCACGTTTTCTTTCTACTTCAGGTTAGAGAAGTCGCCCCTCTCCACCCCACGTTTTTTTTTTTTTCTTTTTTTCTACTTTAGGTTAGAGAAGTCACCCCTCTCCGCTTCACGTTTTCTTTCTACTTCAGGTTAGAGAAGTCACCCCTCTCCGCTTCACGTTTTCTTTCTACTTCAAGTTAGAGAAGTCACCCCTCTCCGCCTCACGTTTTCTTCCTATTTCAGGCGGAGAGGAGAAGTCGCCCCTCTCCGCCTCACGTTTTCTTTCTACTTCAGGTTAGAGAAGTCGCCCTTCTCCGCCTCACGTTTTCTTTCTACTTCAGGCTAGAGAAGTCGCCCCTCTCTGCCCAACGTTTTCTTTCTACTCCAGGTTAGAGAAATCACCCCTCTCTCTCACGTTTTCTTTCTACTTCAGGTTAGAGAAGTCACACCTCTCCGCCTTACGTTTTCTTTCTACTTCAGGTTAGAGAAGTCACCCCTCTTCGCCTCACGTTTTCTTTCTACTTCAGGTTAGAGAAGTCGCCCCTCTCTGCCCCACGTTTTCTTTCTACTTCAGGTTAGAGAAGTCGCCCCTCTCCGCCTTACGTTTTCTTTCTACTTCAGGTTAGAGAAGTCGCCCCTCTCAGCCCCACGTTTTCTTTCTACTTCAGGTTAGAGAAGTCGCCCCTCTCCACCTCCCGTTTTCTTTCTACTTCAGGTTAGAGAAGTCGCCCGCCTCTGCCTCACGTTTTCTTTCTACTTCAGGTTAGAGAAGTCGCCCCTCTCCGCCCCACGTTTTTTTTTTTTTCTTTTTTTCTACTTTAGGTTAGAGAAGTCACTTCTCTCCGCCTCACGTTTTCTTTCTACTTCAGGTTAGAGAAGTCGCCCCTCTCTGCCCCACGTTTTCTTTCTACTTCAGGTTAGAAAAGTCACCCCGCTCTCTCAAGTTTTCTTCCTACTTCAGGTTAGAGACGTCGCCCCTCCCTATCTCACGTTTTCTTTCTACTTCAGATTAAAGAAGTCACCCCTCTCCGCCTCACGTTTTCTTTCCACTTCAGGTTAGAGAAGTCGCCCCTCTCCGCCCCACGTTTTTTTTTTTTTTTTTTCTACTTTAGGTTAGAGAAGTCACCTCTCTTCGCCTCACATTTTCTTTCTTCTTCAGGTTAGAGAAGTCACCCCTCTCCGCCTCACGTTTTCTTTCTACTTCAGGTTAGGGAAGTCACCCCTCTTCGCCTCACGTTTTCTTTCTACTTCAGGTTAAGGAGGTCACCCCTCTCCGCTTCACGTTTTCTTTCTACTTCAGGTTAGAGAAGTCGCCCCTCCCTATCTCACGTTTTCTTTCTACTTCAGATTAAAGAAGTCACCCCTCTCCGCCTCACGTTTTCTTTCTACTTCAGGTTAGAGAAGTCACCCCTCTCCGCCTCACGTTTTCTTTCTACTTCAGGTTAGAGAAGTCACCCCTCTCCGCCTCACGTTTTCTTTCTACTTCAGGTTAGAGAAGTCACCCCTCTCCGCCTCACGTTTTCTTTCTACTTCAGGTTAGAGAAGTCACCCCTCTCCGCCGCACGTTTTCTTTCTACTTCAGGTTAGAGAAGTCACCCCTCGCCGCCTCACGTTTTCTTTCTACTTCAGGTTAGAGAAGTCACCCCTCTCCGCCTCACGTTTTCTTTCTACTTCAGGTTAGAGAAGTCACCCCTCTCCGCCTCACGTTTTCTTTCTACTTCAGGTTAGAGAAGTCACCCCTCTCCGCCTCACGTTTTCTTTCTTCTTCAGGTTAGAGAAGTCACCCCTCTCCACCTCACGTTTTCTTTCTATTTCAGGTTAGAAAAGTCACCCCTCTCCGCCTCACGTTTTCTTTCTACTTCAGGTTAGAGAAGTCACCCCTCTCCGCCTCACGTTTTCTTTCTACTTCAGGTTAGAAAAGTCACCCCTCTCCGCCTCACGTTTTCTTTCTACTTCAGATTAAAGAAGTCACCCCTCTCTGCCCCACGTTTTC
>NC_061828.1:30422040-30427040 GCF_019202785.1 Penaeus chinensis | reverse complement strand
CAACAAAAAAAAATATACGCATGAGAGTAATTTCCAGTGTGCATGTTTCTAATCATCGTAAAAGGAAGTACATTCCTAAAGACATAGAACCATATGGCACTACATAAACCATGCACATACATACGCACACACCCACACACACGCACACACGCACGCACGCAAACGCGCGCATACACACACAAATGCGTGTGGATGCTATTTACGTTAGAGAGAATATGAAAAGAAGATGTAGCCCGGAAAACAGACAAAAAAAACAAACAATCAAACACGCAGACAGTCAAACCCAAACAGACAGACAAAAAGACAGATTGAACAGACAGACGAAGATAAACTATAGATAAATAAAAAGACCCCTTAGAATGGAAGGAGGAAAAGGGAATCTCATATCCACAAACTACAATTAAACCGACAATTCCCCCACAAATCACAGTATTCCTCCCCACAGACGCGTCAACGGTGACTGCCCGATGCCTCAAGCAGACCACCTCACGCCCACAGGAGACCGCCTCACGCCCATGACACGCCCCCGCACACCCCTACAGGAAGACCCCCTCTCGCCCCAGGGGGAACCGGTGCCTGCCCAAGGTGAAATAATCCCCTTGCGTGACCTGACCTTGGAGATGCCCCCGCCCCTCCCCCGGCAGCACTCACGCAAGAGGCAAGGAAGGCAGGCACATGACCTGTACGACTGACCTGGCCTACAGTGGGCAGGACGGTCGTCAAGTCAAGTCGTTGTGTAATGGATTATTTTCTTTCTCTTTCTTCATCTTCTTGTCTCTCTTTTTCGCTAAACCATATTGGCCTCATCTCCTTGAAATCAGTTTGTAATGATAATTGTCATTGTTATCGTAAAATATTCCGAATGTTTGATGTTATCACCACCAGGAACTCCATCAGTTTTTATGCGAGACATTTCACAAATAAATGGGTTGTATGTGTGCATGTACATGCATATGTGTGTATGTGTGTGTGTGTATTTATATTTATATTTATATATTTATATATATATATATATATATATATATATAACAATCCTTCCTAACCAGGACTCGAACCCAGGTCACTCCGGGGTTAATACTGGCCCTCTGGTTTCACACCCGGAGTGACCTGGGTTCGAGTCCTGGTCAGGTAGGGTTGTTATTTAGCGATATCAATGCTGTATTGCATTATTCCATCCCTTAAATATATATATATACATATATACATAAATATTTACACATTTACACACACACACATATATATATATATATATATATATATATATATATATATATATATATATATATGCATGTATGTATCCTAATCTCTATGTATGTATGTATGATTGCTTATATGTACACACATGTATATTTATATATATATATATATATATATATAATATATATATGTATGTATGTAAATACGTATATATGTATGCATATACGTATATGTATCTGTATATACGTATGTACTTATGTAAATATGTACGTACTGTATGTACAGTATGCATGTACGTATGTCCGTATGTAAGTCTATATGTTACGGTGATTCATGTACACTGACCACCTAGAATGCAGCCGTACTGAACCTCAGTTGTTCTCAGCCAGCTATACAATTCTAAAAAGCGACCTTGGGACATTATCTTATGCTCGCTTCTTGTGCGTTTCCATGGCGACGGTCGCGTTCCGTCCAGATTGTCAGACCGTAAAACTTTCACATGATGAAATGAATCGAAAATCTCATGTATGTATCAGCTGGAAAACATCTTATAACGATGCGATAACCACTTTCGTTATGATTTTGTTGAAGCAGATATGAAAGGACTGGAATTTAAAAATCTCAAATGAAGGTGGTTATTTAAATGGTTCAGTACTAGTATTTCAACAAGTCTTCTGGTGTTTTTTTTTTTTTTTTTTTTCGAGAAGTGGTGTTATCACGAAGAGAAGAACAGAAAAATGCTAAAGATCAGGTTTAAGCAGGAATATATTGAGCGAGGTGTAAAATCTGCGCCAGATGGCCTGTGGCACTCAGAAAAGGGCCATTTATATTCGTAAAAAAAAGTTATTCTAAAAGTATGCTAATCAAATTAGTTCCCGTTATTTTTAGGAATATTCCTCAATTACGATTATTATTCATTTATTGGATATATTTCGATTCAGGTAAGCTTACCAGTATTTTAACAAAGTTGTATAAGACCACCTGTAATAATAGATAATATTAGTAATAATAATAATAATAATATATAATAATGATTATTATAATGATGATGATGGTGATTGATAATGATAATAATAATGACAATAATGATAATAATAATGACAATAATGATAATAATGACAATAATGATAATATAAATGATAATAATAATGACGATAATGATAATATAAATGATAATAATAATGACAATAATGATAATATAAATGATAATAGTGATTATGATAATGATGATGGTGATAATAACAACAATAATAATAATAACAATAATATTGATAATATACACCGACAAATATCCAAACACTGTTTTAAAAGTTTAACAGCAATAAACACTGACTATTCTAACCCTAAAAGCCAAGGAGATATGTCATGTGCTTAGGACATAATAGAACTTGCCTTATGCTTTGTATTTTGAATCAGCTGACCAGACGTTGAACAAATGCGGTTCATTGCAGCTGTATGGCACGGAAACTTCAACTGAATCACAATGTATATGTGTGTGTGTGTGTGTGTGTGTGTGTATATATATATATATATATATATATATATATATATATATATATTCATGTATGTATATATATATATATGTATATATACACATGTATATACAGTACACACACACATATATATAACATATGCATATGCATTTACATATATATGTAGTGTTCTTGATATCATCGTTGTTATGTTCCTCTTTTATACGACAACTGAAGTGAATTCCAGTCGCATGTGTGTCTACATTCGTTTTTTGTGATATGTACAAGTGTTTGATGTTGAGTGTGTTGACAATCAAGACAATTATCTATATGTATATATAATTAATGAATAAAGATGATTTTTGTTTTGTTTCTGTTTTATTTTTGTCATAGGACCTTATTAACCTAAAATAAACATTATTTTTCTAAATGATCATTATCAAGAAAACATTTTAGCATGCACACTATACAAACATACAGCCATGCAATATACGTTTAGTCTTACATGAACAGCGGCCGTAGACAATTTTGTTATGAGTAACACTAAATCAAACGGACCCAGTAACGTGAAAGGCAGTAAATCGCTTTCATATCTGATATTCGGAAACTCTGTAATCCACTTCAGTCTCTATTAGTCTGCAAACTCGTATGGAATTAGATATATCTGATCAAAAGCATGATATTGCAACGGTATTCTGTCAACAATTATACTTCAGTTTGTTATGACATTTACCCAGCTGTAAAGGAAGAACGATGATGGAAGTAATTATAATCTGGGAGATAATTTAACCAGTGGTAATATCACTCAATTACCATTTTCATTGAATTTGATGTAGCTGGTAACATAAATAAGTTTTAATAATTTCCCCCCGGCAATTTTGTACTTACATTAAAATTAGTATGTAAGGACGACAGTATGCAATAGGTAATTTATGTCTGTCGTTTTTCCGTTAGCAATGCAGTATACAAGACTGCCAATTAATAAATCAGAAGAGGTAATCGCAAAGCTTGACACATAGCAGGACATTTTATTTACAAACGTCCCCCTTACTTTATTATTACGTTTTCTATGAACGCCACCACACGGCTTAAACAGTATCCGTTAAAAATATCAATAAAATATATTTTATGAAATACAAACTTACAATACAAAAGAATATGCGGTCAAAATACAATATCAAATTCACTTGTACTGCGAATTTAATTATCTCTTGGGGATACGTGACCAAATAGATTTTTCAGACGTAATCTTAAGTCAGTTTATTTGTCACTCGTAGAAGAAAATACAAAATATATCTTAATATTTTTGAATTCGTTATATGCGCTTTTTATGCATGAAAAGTAAATCAGTATTTTTTTTTTTTTTTTTTTCATTATGAAAAGACATACAACCACAGCGATACGTTTGTGTGCTCAGTCTTATATATATATTTGTGTTTGTTTGTGTGTGGGCGTGGCTATCTATATATCTTTCCATCTGTCTATCTATCTATCTATCTGTATCAATCTCCATATGTGCGTGTGCGTGTGCGTGTGCGTGTGCGTGTGCGTGTGCGTGTGCGTGTGCGTGTGCGTGTGCGTGTGCGTGTGCGTGTGCGTGTGCGTGTGTGTGTGTGTGTGTGTGTGTGTGTGAATACATACGCGTATGTTAGCATGCATGTATTACGTACGTATGAATCCACAACTAAAGATACTATAAAATATTATAATTTTAATCTGAATTCACATTCTCATTTTCCTTTTACTCTTGCTGTCTCATAAGCGCCAACGCATTTTTCATCAGCCGTTAATTAAATCTTATCACCGTCATAGCACAAAATATATCTGGGGTCTTTTCCTAAATGCACACGTACTTTTAGTTCTAAGGAAGTAAACCACGGACCAGCATGGGCCAGAGGAAACAGGGTAATTTGAAGGCTTAGTCGCAAACAATGTTAATAAGTTGGATCACCCAACAGCTTTGAATAACAATTCATAAATACTTTAGTTAACTGGTCATTTTCGTGAATTTCGATTATTTTTCGTGGACTGATTTCAAAATTTCACCTGTTTTCGTTGATTAAATTCATAATTTCACCTTTTTTTGTAGATCAATTTCATCAATTCGCTCATTTGATCAGTTTTACGGCAGGTTGGTTTTGCATCACGGATCGTACTAAGAAACAAAGTGTTTATTTCGCTAACAGAATTTTACTGTAATAATTCCTGGGTTGTGACCAAAACACACTATGACTTTTCTCTCATTCGGTCGTTTCGGGTAATTTTGATTTTAAACCGATGAACCAAGAAATTTGGAGGCTCGCAGTCTATTCTGTGAGGTGATGACAAAGC
>NC_061828.1:30394540-30397040 GCF_019202785.1 Penaeus chinensis | reverse complement strand
TTCTCTTCTCTTCTCTTCTCTTCTCTTCTCTTCTCTCCTCTTCTCGTCTCGTCTCTTCTCTTCTCTCTCTTCTCTCTCTTCTCTTCTCTCTCTACTCTCTTCTCTCTTCTCTCTCTCTCTCTTCACTCTTCTCTCTCTCTCTCTCTCTCTCTCTCTTCAATCTTCAATCTTCTCTCTTCTCTCTTCTCTTCACACATCCCTGCCACATCCGCTACCACGAACCAACACCCAACACCGGTCAAGGCTTATATAAGTATATACTAACACACTTATAACGACCTTGACTCCGCCCTAACCCTTTTATAAAGTCGGGTAGTAATGTTTGTGTTTGTGATTCATTCTTGCTGACCACCTAAGTAACGATAAACATGTATGCATGAATTCGTATGTATATGTGTGTGTGAATTTGTGTATAGGTGTGTGTGACAAAGACTAAGTTTCTCAGAAGCACAGTCCCTTTGGCATTTCCTCTTTCCCTGTGACTCACCAAGAACGCTTATTAGATCAGCACACTTTGAAATTATGAATAATGCATCTTATTTTTCCTCCTACTCATAACAAAATACCACAAAATACATCCAATAAACACTAATAATAATAATAATAATAATAAGGTAGAGAGGTGGAGCGACTTACAATAGAAAAACACGTTTTTATTAGAAATACTTTTAAAGGTGGAAATTCGGAGAAGTGGGGGGGGGATGAAACAGCCAATAATTACTAGTTTTTTTTTTTTTTTTTTTTTTTTTGGGGGGGGGGTCAGGGAAGGGGCCAGGGGGGAGGTACAAAACAGCAAATAATGAAATAATCAACATTTATTTAAAGTCGAAATTCAGGGAAGAGGGGGTGGGGGGGGGGGAGGCACGCAATTATTAATACTGACTAACACGTTTTTATTAGAAATATTTTTAAAGGTGGAAATTCGGAGAAGTGGGGGGGGGGGGGGGGGGATGAAACAGCCAATAATTACTATTTTTTTTTTTTTTTTTTTTTTTTGGGGGGGTCAGGGAAGGGGCCAGGGGGGAGGTACAAAACAGCAAATAATGAAATAATCAACATTTATTTAAAGTCGAAATTCAGGGAAGAGGGGGTGGGGGGGGGAGGCACGCAATTATTAATACTGACTTAAGGGAAGAAGTCAACAGAATAAAAGAAAATTAAAGGGAGGGGGGGAGGGGGATACGCCCTTGAGCAATAAATAAAGTTTTCATTCATATGTATATATACATATACACATACATGCATTCCTCCATACATACATAAATGCATAAATATAAATAAATATATATATATATACGAGTATATATAATATATATGTATATATAGGTATAGATATGTATATACATATAAATATACATACATATAGGAGTGTGTGTGTGTGTGTGTGTGTGTGTGTGTGTGTGTGTGTGTGTGTGTGTGTGTGTGTGTGTGTGTGTGTGTCTAGTAAATTTGGAAATAGCATTTTTCGAGCGTCTTTGCTTATATTATTGTGATCACTACCGTCCTAGCCGCCATTAGTATCATCACATTATCCCCATCACAGTTATCTTCACCATCATCACCAACATTATTGTCTTCATTATCAGTATCACCATCACAGTTATCTTTATCATCACCATCACAAATATCATCATCACCATCACCGTCATAGTTATTTTCATCATCACCATCATAGTAATCTTTATCATCACCATTACAATTATCATCATCACCATCTTCATCTTCACTGCAATCTTTATCATCACCATCACACTTATCTTTATCATCACCATCACCGTCACAGTTATTTTCATCATCACCACCATCACAGTTATCTTCATCTCCACTAATATCACCAAGTATCTTCATCATCATCACCACCACCATTATAATTATCTTCATCACAACTACAATTATCTGTATCATCATCATTACCATCATCACTGCACCATATTCTAGCTTTTCTTGCTTGCTTCGTATGTGAGTTGCTGGTCTCCGGTCACCACTCACCCTCTCTCTCTCGGTCTCTTTGTCTCTCGGTCTCTCACTCTCACTTCAACTCAAACTCAAACTTACTCTCTCATACGTGTCTGTTTGTCCGCGTGTCTCAGTCCCTGTCTCTATCTCTGTCTCTCACTGTTAGTGTGTGTGTGTGTGTGTGTGTGTGTGTGTGTGTGTGTGTGTGTGTGTGTGTGTGTGTGTGTGTGTGTGTGTGTGTGTAAAAAGAATATATATAAATATATATACTTACACACACACACGGAGGGGAATATATATATCTATGGATATATTTATAAATATATATATATGTGTGTGTGTGTGTGTGTAAAAATAATATATATAAATATATATACTTACACACACACACACAGAGGGGAATATATATATTTATGGATATATTTATAAATATATATGTGTGTGTGTGTGTGTGTGTGTGTGTGTGTGTGTGTGTGTGTGTGTGTGTGTGTGTGTGTGTGTGTGTGTACATATATATATATACAACATTTATACATTTACGTAC
>NC_061828.1:30364540-30374540 GCF_019202785.1 Penaeus chinensis | reverse complement strand
CCCTGCCTCGCCCCACCCCCTGCCTCGCCCCACCCCCTGCCTCGGCAGGCAGCAGTTGCTTCATTTAACGTTTTAAGGCGGAGTGGACTGTGTAAGCAGTGTAGGAGTAGAGAGAGTTGAGTTTATTTTTACTTTGCTATGAGTTGGTAGACTATATACATACATGCATACATACACACATACATACATACATACATACATTGATATATATATATATATATATATTTATATATATACACGCACGCATAATATATATATTTATATATATATATATATACATATATAATGTATACGCGTTTCTGAACACTGTAAATTGCAGTAAACATGGGAATGACGGCAATCATGGCTGCAATCATCTATGTTGCAGGTGCCACCACCCCTCGCTATGAGCAACCCCAGGTTCAAACTTCGAAACTACCATCCAAAGAACGAATGTCATTTGAATATGTATACTTGCAAACCAAAGAAAGAGAAAGGAATAGACGATAACCAAAGGAGTCGACAGATTACACAACGAAAAGAGGGAAAGGTCGGGGCAAAACAATACCAAACGATAACAATTCATGTTTCATAAGGATCACTATAACTATACGCCTTTCTTCCTTTTTCTTCTTCTTTTCGAGTAGATTATGGTGATCGTACTCTCCAGATTGTTATTCATTACGTAAATAACATATAATGTAGATCATAATTATGTTCTTACCGCGAAGCTATAAATAAAACCTACCTTTCTCAAACTAACTACAACGCGCATGGTAAAAACAAAACAAACACTAATAATGATAAATATAGTAAAATGAAAGAGAATAAAGACCATTCCCACCCACAACCATTAAGGATAATAATAACACTGCATTATCATCAAGAATAACAGCGGTACTTTCCGGGTTATATAACCGAGTATGTTATGAACGACCATCAAGGGAATTCATTAAAACGACCGGTAATAAAATAAAGAACGGATAATCATCTGAGCCAAAGGAGTTTAAGATTATATCATAATTATCGCAATTGATATTAATGAACACAATTGCGTTCGTGCTTGAAAATTGACATAGAAATGATGAAGTCTTCCATTCCGGACTGACATGGATTGCCTGTTGTCCTGTGTGTATCATTTTCACTCGTTATTGTTATTATCATCATCATTATTATTATTATTATTATTATTATTATTATTATTATTATTATTATTATTATCATTATTATTATTATTATTACTATTATTATTATTATTATGGTTGTTGCCGTTGTTGTTGTTATTATCCTACCATCATTTCTTTCATGATTAGCCTTATTATTGTCATCATCATTATTATCATTGTTATTATTATTTTTATTATCGTTATCTTGATCATCAATATCATTATTATCACTGTTGTTGTTAGCATGGGTAGTCCATGTCGTCCTTTCTACACTGTTCAGTGCAAGTATGTGTTCATTTCGATGGAAGAATATATGTATACATATACATGCATACATACATACATACATATGTGTATATATATATATATATATGTATGTATGTGTATGTGTTTGTGTATGCATATATATATATATATTTATATATATATATATATATATATATATATATATATAGAGAGAGAGAGAGAGAGAGCCAGGCAGACAGACAATCAAGCAAACAAAGACAGATGCAGATCCAGACAGACAAACAGACAAAGAGAGAGACTACGAGAAACAGACAAACAAAGACAGAGACTACCAGTTACAAACAGACAAACAGACAAACACGCTCAGTCCCTTCACATACGCCTCCTTGGAGAGTTTAAGAGTAATTTCTGTTAATTATGCCATCAAGGGATCCTAGATGAGGTCCTTGCAAGTCTTCCACGAAGACTTTTAAATGCGTCCTTTCAGCTTGTGTATCGAGAAAATGCAACATATTATTTTATTCTCTGCAATAGCTTGCAACGTATAACGTATTCTTTTATTCTTTTATTATCTGCTGTACCTCGCAACATGAATAAATAAATATATATATATTACAGAAAATTAGAGGAATACTATATTTTTTTAAACAGACCTAAAACAGAATGATAATGTCGAACACGAAATAAAAGGCGGGAAATGACAATTCCTTTGCAACATATATCTTAACCTACAAACGTCATGGCGTCTTTGGAATATCCCACAACGAAAGTCGATAAACAAGAGAAAAGAAAAGAAAAGAAAAAGCAAAAACAAAGATAATTAACCAAAAATAAGAAACGTGTTATCGATTTTCGAGTTTACCTTCCCCTCTCTTTCCCCTTGGCTCTCTTCTCCCCTCCCTTTCCCCCTTTTCCTATTGCTTTCCTCCCCTTTCTTCTCCCTCCCTTTCCCTTCTTGCTATTCCTTTCCCCCCTCATCCCTCCCTACTCGTTTCCCCTCTCATTAACCCTTTCCCTCGCTTTTCGCCTCCACCTGACCCCGTTTTCCCTAGCCTATTATATCCCCCCCCCCCCTCTCTTCCTGCTTCCTCTCCTTTGCCCTCTTCGCACTCCCTTTCCTTTCCCATCTTCGTATTCTCTCTTTTCCCCTCTTCGCATTCTCTCCCTTTTCCCCTCTTCGCATTCTTTCCTTTACCCTCTTCGCATGATCTCTCTTCTTCCCTCTTCGCATTCTCTTTCCTTTCCTCTCTTCGCATTCTCTTCCCTTTCCTCTCTTCGCATTCTCTCCCTTTTCCCCTCTTCGCATTCTTTCCTTTACCCTCTTCGCATGATCTCTCTTTTCCCCTCTTCGCATTCTCTTTCCTTTCCTCTCTTCGCATTCTCTTTCCTTTCCTCTCTTCGCATTCTCTTCCCTTTCCCCTCTTCGCATTCTCTTCCCTTTCCCCTCTTCGCATGATCTCTCTTTTCCCCTCTTCGCATTCTCTTTCCTTTCCTCTCTTCGCATTCTCTTCCCTTTCCCCTCTTCGCATTCTCTTCCCTTTCCCCTCTACGCATTATCTTCCCTTTCCCCTCTACGCATTATCTTTCCTTTCACCTCTTCGCATTCTTTCCCCTTCCCCCTCTTCGCACAACTCCTTTCCCCTCTTCGCATTCTCTCCCTTTTCCGCTCTTCGCATTCTCTTCCCTTTCCCCTCTACGCATTATCTTCCCTTTCCCCTCTACGCATTCTCTTTCCTTTCCCTTCTTTCCTTTCCCTTCTTTCCTTCCCGTTCTCGTGACCTCTTTCGGCTCACATACCAGAAAAACCATGTGTTTCTTATCATAAAGTAACTCCACTGTCCTCAGCCGACTCCAACTGGTCTACAGCCGTGACAATAACGAAGTGACCTTAAAACACGGCAATTCAATCCTTATTGCTCGTAAACAATTCCTATGTTGTTATTCTGATGTCTCTGTGTATGATCATGTCTTGTTTATACTCAAAATGTTTGTTCGAAAATCCTTATTCTGAATCACAAAGTATGCAATTGCTATTATTATCGATATTCAAACATCACTATGTTTTATGAATACTCAGCAATTCTGTCTCCCTGTCACGAAGCTTTTGTCTTGTAAACACCACAACTCTCTAGCCTACACCTGTATATAAGGCACTCCATGTTTCTTCACCACGAAACCTCCATATCACCATTTGTATCTGAATTTGTGTTCATTCAAATTCTTTCGTGTTTCCGTTATGAAATGTTTCAAAACGAAGTTTGGTCATAACAATTTCCGAGCAGTTGACACAGACCGCTCGCCCTGCTGGAGTGGCAAGACGTCTCGCCTGTCCTCTGTACTCCAGCTAATAAAGCAGAGGAACTACAACTACAACTCTACACCCAAGAACCAAACCAGTGTCATCCGAGAGGAAGACGAACACTCACCACAACATTACATTGGTACCATTCAAGTGGGATAAACTTCCTGCTATTCATTACGCACATTCTCTCTCCTTTCGCCTCTTCTTATTCCCTCTCCTTCGCTCATTAGATAGGCCAAGCTAGAATAATAACACAGAATACGGAATTATTACTCCACGGCCATCTCCTCTTCCTTAATTGTCTTCCATTTCCTTCCTCCTCCATTTTCCATTTACATTCTCGCCTGCATTGTCATTTCCTTTCCGTTTTCTGTTAAATTCTGTTCCCGAGTCCTCTTCCGTTTCTTATTTCAGGGAGAGAGAGAGAGAGAGAGAGAGAGAGAGAGAGAGAGAGAGAGAGAGAGAGAGAGAGAGAGAGAGAGAGAGAGAGAGAGAGAGAGAGAGAGAGAGAGAGAGAGAGAGATAGAGAGAGATAGAGAGAGAGAGAGAGAGAGAGAGAGAGAGAGAGAGAGAGAGAGAGAGAGAGAGAGAGAGAGAGAGAGTGAGAGAGAGAGAGAGAGAGAGGGAGGGTGAGATAGGGAGAAGGGAGGGAGGGGGAGAGAGGGAGAAGGGAGGGTGAGGGGGGAAGGAAAGGAGGGAGGAGGAGAGAGAGAGAGAAAAAAATATGTGACTACTTATAGAGCTAGTATGACTACTTCTATAACTCTTACCTACGACTGTAACTACCGATACCATTGTCTATGTGTTTGTTACAACCAATTGCAGTATCAATAACTACCCTTTTGCTGTCGCCTCAACCGACCTAGGTTGTGTGTGTGTGTGTGTGTGTGTGCGTGTGCGTGTGCGTGTGTGTGCGTGTGCGTGTGCGTGTGCGTGTGCGTGTGCGTGTGCGTGTGCGACTGTGCGTGCATGTGCCTGTGCATGTGTGTGCAACTGTGCGTGTGCGTGTGTGTGTGTGTGTGTGTGTAAAAATACATGTATGTGAGTATCTATATGAGGCATATCAGACAAAGTCTTCAGCAAAATAATGAATAAGTAAATAGACGAAATTATATATTACGAAATGATAAATGAGAGGCACCACAGTTGTGTGTGCGACATGAACTTCCATTCTGACTATGCATAAAGAATATATCATGCACGATAAAACAACAGGAAGTCAATAGTCTATGCAACAGCAAATCTCCACAGTGTGTCGTAAGTATATGTAAATATATTAAAACTCAATGGGTGGGGAATAGAACTACTTTTCAATAACTCGAGAATAGACCATTTGAACTAATAGGAAACTGAAGAAAATAACACTCCTGTCACAATTAATATATATTTTTAAAAATCACATCCACTATAATGCCGGCCACCTGTCTTAATTAGCTAATTGACAGGAAGTTTTACTCTTAGAGGCGCATTATTTTAAGGCTTTCCGAGGAGAGTGTAAAGTAAACGTTACAGATGCTTTAATGGAATAATGAATCGAGGTGAAATGTCAGGCGTAGAATCAGATGATTATTCACTTTTTAGGATGATTAGTTTCTACTTTAAAGTAAAGATACTAACCTAGAGCGGACTTGTAAGGTAATAAAAGGTACATGTGCGAATTTCCGGGTAAATTACAAAAATGCATGGATGTCCTCACCTGAAGCAGCTGCATATTTCGAAATGTCTGGCTCAAAAGTACTCGTTAGAATTTTTCTTAGAACTTAGCTTCTGCATTTGAATACACTATGTAGGTCTACTTTTCATTCAAAAAATAAAAGATGTTCCTCTTAATTTGTATAGAACATAATCTGTCGCTGTTTTTGGGACTGTATGCAGTTCCGGTACGTCTCAGAAGTACGCTTTACATCTGTTAACTAATTATGTTAGTTTAATGCTGCCTTTGAAAACGACATTGAAGTCCATTTCTCACTCACGGAAAAAAAACAAAAAAAACAAACACTAGTAGCAGTTGCCGAACGTAATGTCGGTAACTGTCCAACATGAAAAAAACGCCTGTGATATATAGCAGTGTTGTCAACAGAGACCTTACCAGACAAATATTTAGATAACAGTTCACGTTTAATGATTTTGCCATTACGGAGGCTGGAAGGGCGGAACTCAATGGACTTGGCAGACTAGTATTGCTACATAAATAATAGAAATGATAATAATGCTTTGCACTCTGTTATTAGTGAAATACCTTTTCGTCACAAATTATAGTACTGTTTCTTAATCATCACGTGTTAATATAATATATTAGGTTTCAGACTGCGCCATATTATTCAATTAGCGTTGATGCATTTGTGGAAAACTGCATACATCTGTTTAACTGAGTTACTGATTGTGTTTAAGTCAACCAAGTTCTTTCGGTAAATTTGCTATAGGAGTCGGATAACATTTGCAATAATCCATTTCTTTCAATAAATGGCCATCACCAAAAATGTCCGTCCTTCCTTTCACCGAAGGAAAGAATATAATCTGATATCCTCACGACAATACTTCAATTCAAGCCGGTATCCAAGCATGTCTCGAGTGTGTTAGGCATTAGATTAGGTACGGAAGGGGTGACATCAGGAAGCTCCCAGGAAAAGGAATTATAGAGGAGTCCGGCTTTCATTTACATACTCTCCCTGCTTAGTGCATGGGTAGAATGACTTCATTAAGACCAAGGTCGTGGCCAGGGAGTGGCCGTCTCATGTACCGCCCCATTATCCAAATACATATCAGGTAACCTGTTTAGCTAACGGCAGGAGACTATCATTAAGGATTACGGTAGGTAGACAGGAATGGGAAAGAAATGACATCCCAACGTGGGTGTGGGTGTGTGCGTGTCGGTATGTGCGGGTGGGAGAAGTGAGAGTTGAATGCACACGCGCCCTTAGTACATGATATGCCCACTTCTGATAGTTTAAGTGTCACCCTTCGTCAAGGTCTGGACACACCATTAACAAAACACCGTCCACTGCTCTAAATAGATATTCGTATTGATTCTAATGATGATGCTATTACGAGGTAAAGGGAAAAAACACGTGAAAAACAACAGCAATAAGATAAAAGACAAGCGGATATTATGTAAATAGGGCTTGATAGAGCAAGGGGTTGGTGGTAACGAGAGAGAATGCGGATTCAAAAGAAGCTAACTGGCAACTGCACGCACGGTGAAATAGAAAACGGCTTTTGATTCATAAAGAGAAAGAAAAAAAAGTCAAATCGATTCTACTGCATTCACACGCATGATGATAGAATGCATTATGGAAAGTTGGGATTTATGGAAAATGCAATGGTGACAAGATCGATTCTTCAGTTGCATGCTATCATATGATGGACAGTGTGACATAGATTGTTTGCATTAAAAAGGATAATGTAAACAAGGTAATTAATCATATGTTTTGAGCTATTACCTAAAGAGCATAATGCAAACGCTTTGATTAATTAAATATTTTAAGTTATCAATCTATTATTGTAACTTTGCAGACGAGGTTGCGTGCGCATGCATTTGTCATGGTTCGTTTTTGTTTGTTTAACATGACCCTAAGAATTGTAAAATTTTAATGTGTGGAATCGCTGGGTATGTGTGTGTATATGTATATATATATATATATATATATATATATATACATATACATACACGTACTACATATATATATGTATGTATATACATAGATGCATATATATATATATATATATATTTACAGACATATATATGTATACACGTACGTTTATGAATAATATATACATATACATATATATTTATATACACACTTTTATATATATACGTATATACATACACGTACTACATATATATGTATTTATACATACATGCATATATATATACATATATATGTATACATATATATATATACATATATATGTATAATGTATACATATATATGTATACATGTATACATATATATGTATAATATGTACATATATATGTATAATATATACATATATATGTATGATATATACATACATATTTATAATATATACATATATATGTATAATATATACATATACATTATACACACATGTGTGTGTGTGCATATATATATATACACACACACATATACACATGTGTGTTTGTAAGTCTCTCTATATATGTATACATATGTATATATATGCATATATATATACATATGTATGTATGTATATATGTATAGGGCATGCACATTAGCATGATTTCGTAAGCCATTAGCTCAAGATCACGTCTACAGACCAAAATCTAGATTAGGCGTCTGTCACGTAGGCTCCATATCGGGTCAGAATCATCGCTCCGGCGGGAGACTAGATGAAGTTTATGGCTGACCCCGTTTGACCTTCAGTTCGCCTCCAGAAGCCACCGTGTCAGAACGCCTTCCGCCTCCGGCCCTCCGCACTCAGCACCGCTCCCAGATATTCATTGTTTATTGCTCGTGTGCACTCTTCATAGATAAAGAGTCAAGCCGTTTAATCAACATCACAGTCCAACTAATCATTGTATTAAGGTACCAACAGCTTGTTGCAATGTATATATATAAATGTGTGTGTATGTGTATGAATACACACACACACACTCACACATACACACACACACAAACATATATATACATATATATATATATTTATATTTATATGGATTTATATATTAATAATATATATATATATATTTATATGGATATATATAGAATATATATATATATATATTCATTTATTTATATTGATATATATATATATATTCATATATATATATGGATATATATATACATATATATGGATATATATATATATATATATATCTATGGATATATATATATATATATATATATATATATATATATATATATATATATATATATATATATATAATGCCACCATCAATCATTATCGACTATGGCGTTATTGTCTCTACCCACTCCAGTATAGGTAGGTAGGTATATATATATAAGTATATATATATACATTTATGTATATATATTATATTTATATTATATATGTATGTATACATACATACATACGCATATATATTTGTATATTATATATTTTATATACATAAATATATACACACACACACAAACACACACACATATACACACACACACACACACACACACATATATATATATAAATATATATATATACATATATATATATATTTAAATATATATATATACACACACATATATATATATATATATATATATATATATATTTTTTTTTTTTTTTAGGGTATTATTAATGGTTTCATTATTCATTTTTTTATTATTGCTGCGTGTGTGTCTCTATGTGTGTGTGTGTGTGTGTGTGTGTGTGTGTGTGTGTGTGCATGTGTGTTTGTGTATATGTGTGTTTGTGTGTGTGTGTTTGTGTTTGTGCACATGTTTGTATGTTTGTGTACATGTGTGTGTGTTTGTGCACATGTGTGTGCGTTTGTGTAAATGTGCGTGTGTGTATGTTTATGTATATGTGTGTGTCTGTGTTTGTGCACATGTTTGTATGTTTGTGTACATGTGTGTGTGTGTTTGTGTACATGTGCGTGTGTTTGTGTACATGTGTGTGTGTTTGTGTACATGTGTGTGTGTTTGTGTACATGTGTGTGTGTTTGTGTACATGTGTGTGTGTGTGTTTGTGTACATGAGTGTGTGTTTGTGTATGTGTGTGTGTGTGTGTTTGTGTATATGTGTGTGTGTGTTTGTGTACATGTGTATGTGTCTATGTACACGTATGTATGTTTGTGTACATGTGTGTGTGTTTGTGTACATGTGTGTGTGTTTGTGTACATGTGTGTGTGTTTGTGTACATGTGTGTGTGTTTGTGTACATGTCTATGTGTTTATGTTTAAAACCAACACCTGCCCTCCAGCAAATGTGTTCTTTTGTTTCTTACCAAAGCAACAAAAAGAAAAAAAAGGAAAAAATATCCATTCAGAGGCAGGCTTCAAGCATAAAGTTAACCCCCCTCCCCCCCCACATCATGAAAAACAACCTTGCAATGATTTGGACCCGTAGACGCGCTTTTGACCTTTATAGAATAATATAGAAGGAAACACTGCTAGGTGTGTCTGTGCTTTGTATTTTCGTGCGTGTAAAATAAGAAAGAAAGAAAGAAAAAGAAAAAGAAAAAAAATACATACATATATATATATATAGAGAGAGAGAGAGAGAGGGGAGGGGGGGGGGGCTATCCATCTATTTATCTATCTATCAGACAGACAGAGAGATAAGGATGGGAGGGTTGGAGAGAGGATGTGTTGATGAAATATATTGAAAATGTTACATTCATGAGCAATACT
>NC_061828.1:30347040-30357040 GCF_019202785.1 Penaeus chinensis | reverse complement strand
TGTGTGTGTGTGTGTGTGTATATATGTATATAACCACACACGCGAACACAAACACACACACACACACACACATATATATATATATGTGTGTGTGTGTGTGTGTGTGTGTGTGTGTGTGTGTGTGTGTGTGTGTGTGTGTGTGTGTGAATATATATATATATAGTGCATACATATATATATATATATATATATAAGAGTGTATGTGTGTCTATGTTTATATATACATACATATAATATATAATATATATATATATATATGGATAGCTAGATAGATAGATAGATATATACACACATACCACACGCACATGCACTCACACACACACACACACACACACACACACACACATATATAATATATCTATAATATATATATGTATATATATACGATATATATGTATATATATATATATATATATATATATATATATATATATATATTTAAGTGCATGTATATATATATGCGTATATGTATATGTATACATATATATGTATGTATATTTGTGTGTATACATATGTATATATGTATATATAAATATGATATATGTGTGTATATAATATATATATATATATATATATATATATATATATACACACACACACACACACACACACACACACACATATATATATATATATATATATATATATATATATATATATATTTTTTTTTTTTTATATACACAAAAATTATATGTATGTATAACACACACACACACACACACACACACACACACACACACACACACACACATATATATATATATATATGTTTATATATATGTAATACACATGTATTCATATACATATATATATGTGTGTATATATATATATATAGGTATATAATATATTTATATATATATGTATATATATTTCATATAGATATTTCATATACATGTTATATTATATTACATTATAATACACACACACACACACACACACACACACACACACATATATGTATTGAATGTATGTTTGTATGTATGTATATGTATTGAATATATATATATATATATATATATATATATATATATATATATATATATATATGATTATATATACATACACACACGCACACATCTATAGCTTTCTCTCTCTCTTCATATATATATATATATATATATAGATATGCATCATATACATGTGTATATATATATATATATATATATATATATATATATATATATATGCACATATGTATATAAATATATATACACACACATACGCATATATATATATATATATATATATATATATATATATATATATATATATATATATTTACACACACACACACACACACACACACACACACACACACACACACACACACACACACACACACACACACACATATATATATATATATATATATATATATATATGTTTTCTTCTACTACCTACCCATTTCTCATTTCTCATGACTTCTGGGATTTAAAGATGATTTGGTATCCGTATTTCCAGCAGCTTATTTACTTCGCGTGATTTTAGCCTAGGAAATGGTATCACACGAAACGTTTTTGCCTTTGTACAAAGATCTTTCTTATGTTTACGACATATTAAATGTTCAGAACTGATACAGTAACTAATATTATAAAACTTTAATATGTACTAATACTTAAATTATGATACGTTTAACTTCAATTGTACTATTCATACTGATATGTATCGTAATAGTTGTAACCTATTTTATGGTATAATACTTAAAACTTTTAGAACAGTTATAACCTACATTATGACATAATACTTAAGAAAATAATAATAATAATACTAATAACATTACAAAAGTAACTATCTGCCACTCTCACTTGGAAGGCGGATCTCTCTCTCTATATATATATCCACTTTTATCCTCTTATTTTAATACCACGATAAAGGTTGTCCCGAATTAAAATAAAAAGTCATGGCGCTTGATTATCTTGTTTATGTGAGTTTCTTGGTTCCTGTTGAGATGTCGTTTGTGAGGAAGGCTTGTATTAGGTAAAGGAAAAAAATTAAGTGAACTGGTAACCAGCGATAATGGTAATTTGAATATAGGATGATAGATGAGACTGACACGATGACTGTGACAGAGGAGTGAGGAGATGAAAGCTAAGTTCATATTTACAGTGATGGCCATAAACATCTTTATCTGAACAGGAAGACAAGGATTAAAGGCCCGGGGATCAATCGCTGACGCCGCGACGGTTTTATGACTATCGCAAATCCCTTTGTTTGAGCGAACAATGTCCTTTCTTTGATCCCGTAAAAGAGTTTATCGCAGGAGATTTCGAGATTTAGTTGCCGAAGATCGTAAAAAAATTGCCGTATCGAAATACGTTTCACGTCGACAAGTGATATGGCAAAAGTTAATCCCTGAACACCACGGTATATAAAGGTCTCAGGAGGTGTTCGGAAAGGTTCGTTGAGCGGCTTGCAACAACTCAACTGCTGTCATTTGTAGTGAAGGTGAAGTGCTATTGATATTATTGCACAAATAAGGAAGATAATGGTATCCAACATTAAGCTTGATTTGTTTATTGTTTCCTGCTGCTTTTCATTTTTTTTTTTTTTTTTTTTTTTTTTGCGTGGGTGATAAATGAAATGAAATTAAATGAGTCTGTAAGCGATTTTAAGCAGCTTGGTAGATTTTGGATTTTGGCAAAACACACGAACTAAATCATCTTTGCAATCTATCTCAGATGAACAATGGCTTAAGAAGACCACTTGTTTATGTGAGGCGCAGATTATTCTAAATTGGGTTACCAAATAGATCCTGATAAATAATGTCTTAGGAAAGGCCCTTCTGACGACTTCGTTGCTCATTTGTAGACAGAGGGAGACTAACCTGAGCTGTGGCTGGTCTGACCGACCTTAGTTTTTGCAACATATACACATATATGCATACATATATGTATACACACACACACACACACAGAAATATACTGATACATCATGGTTGTCTTCACCCGTAATCATGTCGTTGTTACAGCAAGCAGTCCAAGATGAAACGCCCGATGAACCTGGCGTTGGCGGCGGTGGTGGCGACGACAGCGTTGGCGATGCTGGCGCAGGTGGCGACGGCAGCGCACGCGAGTGTGTCTTTGATGAGCAACGGATACGAAGGGACTGTCGTGGCAATCTCCCCGTCCGTAGATGAACTTTATGCTATTGATGTCATCGATTCCATTAAGGTTTGTGGAAGAAGGAAGTGTGAGAAGGCGGGTAAAAAAAGAAAGGATGGAGGGAAGAATGAGAGAGAGAGAAAGAGAGAGAGAGAGAGAGAGAGAGAGAGAGAGAGATATTGAAAGAGAAAGGGCAGAAAGAGAGAGAGAGAGAGAGAGAGAGAGAGAGAGAGAGAGAGAGAGAGAGAGAGAGAGAGAGAGAGAGTGAAAGAGAGAGAGTGATAGTGAAAGAGAAAGGGGAGAGAGAGAGAGAGAGAGAGAGAGAGAGAGAGAGAGAGAGAGAGAGAGAGAGAGAGAGAGAGAGAGAGAAAGAGAAAGGGGAGAGAGAGAGAGAGAGAGAGAGAGAGAGAGAGAGAGAGAGATAGAGTGAAAGAGAAAGGGGAGAAAGAGAGAGAGAGAGAGAGAGAGAGAGAGAGAGAGAGAGAGAGAGAGAGAGAGAGAGAGAGAGAGAGATCGAAAGAGAAAGGGGAGAGAGAGAGATAGCGAAAGAGAAAGGAGAGAGAAAAAGAGAGATAGATAGATAGATAGATAGATAGATAGATAGATAGAGTGAAAAAGAAAGAGGAGAGAGAGAGAGAGAGAGAGAGATAGAGAGAGGCAAAAAGAGAAATGCAGAGGGAAAAGAAGAGCCAAAGACAGATAAAGGAAAAAGGGAAGACAAAAAATCCTCCCTCCCCTGCTCCCTGCCCTCTTCCCTCCCCCCTTACCCTCCCTCTCCCATTTCCGTCTCCTTCCCTTCCCCTCCCCCTTCCCTCCCCTTCCCTCTCCCTCACCGACCTCCATTCCCTCCTGCAGAAGACGATCGGCGAGGCTTCCGAGGTGATGTTCAGGGCCACTCGCCAAAGGGCCTTCTTCAGGGACGTCAAGATCCTCCTGCCGAACACCTGGACGAAGACGGCCTACGACCAGGTTGCTGTCACGGAGAACTTCCAGGTAGGAGAGGATAGCGTCCTTCAGTTGAGTTGATTAAGCCCTTAGAGTCTGCTGTTGTTGGAAGGATAGTAGTAACAGTACTCTTAACAATGCAATGAATGAAATGAAAAAAGTAGTGACGGCAATATCAATAGTAATGTTTATGATACATTAGTCAGAATGATGTGAATAACAATAGGCAATATGGTAATAACATCGATATCTATAACAACGAATTTAACATTAGCGAGAACAACTAAATAACAATAGTTTAAGCAATACATTAGTAACGAGAATAACAATAACACCGAATTTTACAATACATTATTAACAACATAAGTAATCAGCAATAAAAGTAACAACAATACCTACAACAACTATTCCAGGACAGTGACATCCGCGTAGACGTGAGCAATGCTGTCTATGGCAACCAGCCTTATACAGAACAGCCAGGTGGTTGCGGGGATCCTGGTCGTTACATCCACCTAACACCAGACTACTTGACAGACGACACTGAGGCAGCCAGGTGGGGCCCGCGAGGTAAGGGCGACCCTGTAAGGTGGACTTTTGTTCAGTAGTTGATATAAAGTTGTAGAGGGGATGATAATGGTATTTTTAAGTGGGTTAGGGGTGGTTACAGTACAGCAAGACTGGAGGGGGGATGGGATAATATATCATAAGTGGGTTTATGGTGGGTTTAGTACAAGATCTGAGGGGGGAGTGGGGATGGTAATGGTGTTTTAAGTGGGTTTATGTTGTCCTTAATACAGCAAGACTAGACTGGATGGGGTGGGTGATAAATGTTTTGAGTGGGTTTAAGCTAGTTATAGTAAAACAAAACAAGATAGAGTCTGTGCTAATAGTGTTTTAAGTGGGTTTACGGTAGTTATAGTACACCAATACCGGAGGAAAGTGCAGTACCTATACACAACACGCCCTACCGTCCTATCTCGCCGCGTGACCCGTTCCCCCGCGACCGAGCACTCCATCAAGCCACTCAAGACTCCTTCCAATGAGGCGCCTCCCTTCCTCCTCCTACAGACAAGACCTTCGTGCACGAGTGGGCGAGACTGCGCTGGGGCGTCTTCGATGAGCTCGGATACCCGGATGACCCCAAATACCCGCTCTTCTACCTGGACTTCTCGAATTTTCCCTTCGTGTCCAAGCCGAACTACTGCGCCAACGAGGAACTCACCGGCTCGAAGATGTAATGTAATTTGTGGATTTGTATATGCCCTTTTCATTGTTGTTTCCTATCTGTTTATTTGTCTATTTTTATTTCTCTGTTTTCATCTGTGTTTATCTATTTTCGTAGATGTTTATCTTCATCTATTTATCTTTCCATTTTCATCTGTCAGTTTATATATCTATTTTCGGCTATCTACGTAATCTATTTTCATCTATGTATATATTTTAATTTATCTATCTATCTATCTATTTTCATCTGTTTATCTTTTTTCACCATCTCTTTATCTATCGATTTTCATCTGTTTGCTTGTTTATTCATTTTCACCACTCTAAAATATTTTATTTGATCTATTTTCACCAATCTGTATATATATCGATCTCATTCTCTCCCTGTCAATTCATGTCTCTTTCCGCATGTTTATCTATTTATCTGTCTATTTGTAACAATTGGTTAATGGCTGTAGTAGATGCGATTCTGCTTGTAGATATATATTATATATACACACACACACAAACATATGTGTGTGTGTGTGTATCTGTATATAAATGTATGTATGGCTGTGTGTGAATATATATACACATACATACGTACACATATATATATTGTGTGTGTATGTGTGTGTGTTTGTGAGCGTGCGCGTGCACTGAAAGATGATTGTACATGTAAAATACTCCCCAAAGAGATTGCCATATCAATAAGATATTTCTCTAATATAACATCTTTATGAAGCACTATTTTTTTTTTTTTTTTTTAATTAAGCCCTGGGATTATTTCCGAGATTTAGCAAGGGGAAAAAAAACCGTTCAGTGTTGGAGATACCGCCTTGTGGCATGACTCAGCATCAGATAAGAGCTCGCCTGTTTAAAAAAACATTTGATAAAAAGTGTTCCTGTTTCATTACTTAGTATTTCCCCCCCTTTTTCGTACATTTCGTATCCGTTTTTTGAGGGAATATTTTTTCTTCCAATCTTTCTCTTCTCCTGTTATCTCACTTTTAAGGACAAGCCTCGTTTCCTCTCCTGATTTATTATCTTTAGTCATGGAGACACAGAGGACATAGCATGCATCATGAAATCGTAAAAAATATATTTGAAATCACGTAGTATAATTCATATAAAAGACCTGTCTTTATACACAGTCCCTATGATATATATATATATATATATATTTAAATATATATTTATGTGTGTGTGTGTGTGTGTGTGTGCGTGTGTTTGTGTATGTGTGTGTATTTAGAAACCATGCTTTAAAATTGTACATAAAACTTTACCATATATAGAAACCTAAACTTTACTCTCTTCAAAAATCCAAACTTTACATGCATACCCAAACTCTACTTTGTACACCAATCAAAACTTCACTCTACACTCACAATTTACTTGAACCCAAACATTCCTCAGTACACTAACTCACTTTACTCAACACTCAAACTTTATTCTCTTACAAATGTAAACTTTACACACAAACTCAAACTTTACTCCGCACACCAACCCAAACTTTATTCTACACCCACTCTGTACACCAACTCAAATATAACTCTACACCCAAACTTTACTCCACACTCAAACTTTATTCTCTTATGAATGTAAACTTTACACACACACAAACTTTATTCTCTTACAAATGTAAACTTTACACACAAACTCAAACTTTATTCTCTTACAAATGTAAACTTTACACACAAACTCAAACTTTACTCCGCACACCAACCCAAACTTTATTCTACACCCACTCTGTACACCAACTCAAATATAACTCTACACCCAAACTTTACTCCACACTCAAACTTTATTCTCTTATGAATGTAAACTTTACACACACACAAACTTTATTCTCTTACAAATGTAAACTTTACACACAAACTCAAACTTTACTCCGCACACCAACCTAAACTTTATTCTACACTCACTCTGTACACCAACTCAAATATTACTCTACACCCAAACTTTACTCTACACTCAAACTTTATTCTCTTACAAATGTAAACTTTACACACAAAATCAAACTTTTATTCTCTTACAAATGTACACTTTACACACAAACTCAAACTTTACTCCACACACCAACCCAAACGCTACTATAGACACAAGCCGGAGACTTATACTCAACCTCTCCTTTTTTCCACAGGGACAACACAACAGGCGATTTGTGTACCGAACTAAACGGCTTACCAACTGCCACTTGCCGGTTCGATCCTGATGCTACCCAAGCGGCTAATTCTTCCCTAATGTCTTATTACTATCTGAGTTCGGTGAGTTGTTTTTGCATTTGTTTTGTCGTTTGTTTAGATTTTGAGGTTGTTGTAGTGACTTGGGCTGTGTGTGTGTGTGTGTGTGTGTGTGTGTGTGTGTGTGTGTGTGTGTGTGTGTGTGTGTGTGTGTGTGTGTGTGTGTTTAATGGAAGTGGGTCTGCATTTTGTAATTGAAGAGTGTAATGGAGTTAACATAATATCAAAATGTTTTGGGAATACGTGTGTCTACACATATGCATGTAAATACGTACATACACATACACAAATACACATATATGAGCACACACACACACACACACACACACACACACACACACACACACACACACACACACACACACACACACACACACACAAACACACACACGGATAAGAGTAGGAGGCGATACTAAGAATAACAAATATACATACAGAAAGACGAAAAGAGACAGAAACGGAAAGTGCTAACGAAATGCTGCAACATGAACGTAACACAACGGTTCGTGCGTCACTGCCAACAAAGACAAATAAAAAAAGGAAAAGAAAATAAAAAAAATCCACGATAGGGAACCTTGGCTCTCTATGCTAGACGAAAAATATTATTCGTCTCTGTTCCTTATTCCTGTTTCTACTAAATAAATGAGGAAATCAAAGAACAAAACTAACGAGTAAGATAATCAGTATTGATGAATGTGTAACTAAATAAATGACTCTTGATAAAAAATATAAAGACGAAGAGAGACAAGAGACGAGAAACGCAAAAGGAACTTAACCTCGATGTCCAAAAAAAAAAAGTACGAATGAGAATGAACAACTTCACTCCAAGAAGATAATGTATTCGACACACTTCGAAAAAGGCTTCGAAACCCGCCAAGATTATACCCCATACGCTGTGAAATTACCCATTCTCCTTCACTAGTCTTATTATTTTTTTCTATCCACATTTATCACAGCGATCCCTGTGCAGTCTAATGTCGAACCGTCCTTCCAGATCGAGGAATTCTGCGACAGCACCACCAGGACCCCTCACGTCGCGGACGCCCCCAACAGACACAATGATAAGTGTGGCCGAAGCTCCGTTTGGGAGGTCATCGAGTCTCACGCAGATTTCACCGGCGGAGCGTAAGTTTTACCGCGAGACTTTCATAAAGGATACTGTGCTGTACACTGTCTTGTGTACGAGATATGGGTGTTTGGTCGGTATGGTTCGGCAGACCCTTTGTTCGTGTGGTAAAGAATACCCATTAATATATATACCCATGACAAAAAAATCTGGACTGTTATAGAATCATATGATTTTTTCGCAGTAAGTTGTAGCAAGCACTTTTGATGCAAATGAATGTCCTTATATTATGAACTGTATTCATGTTGACAAATGTATAAAAAGTATGAATGAGAATGAATATCTTCACAATATAAGAGATGTGTTTGACCGGTTTCGATTATATCTTCGTCAGAAATACGTATTTCTGACGTAGATAAAATCGAAACCGGTCAAATACATCTCTTGTATTGTGAAGATATTAAATCTCATTCAGCCCTTATATCAATGCTAAACCACCACGATAACCAGTATTAGCTTTGCGTAAACCTGGGCTTTTTTAAACAAAACATAAAATGAACGGAGGTATTACCAGATGGATACAAACATAACAGAGTAACATAGCAAAGGCCTCCTCCTTCAGGAACCCTCCAGTGAGCAGCTCCACGCCCACGAGATTCACTGTGGTACGTCAGGAGGAAGCTAAGTTTGCCCTCGTCCTGGACTACTCGGGTAGCATGGGCACCTACCAGAGGATACTGAAGTTACAGATGGCTGCCCGTCGATGGATACTTCACGAGGTGTCCATGGGAAGTTCTGTGGCTATTATCAAGTTCACGTAAGTGTCCGTGCGTGTGTGTTTGAGTCCTCGTAGTTTTAAGGTGTTCAAGTTTACACCAAGCTAAGAGAAACGAATATGAAAAAAAAAAAATGGAAATAATGAGATGAAAGTTTTAAAAAAATGGGCTCTTAAAAAGATAAATAATTCCACAATATATCGCATTACTGCTCAATACCGATACAAACAAAACAATCACTCTTTAACCATGCATACTGTACGTCTACAACCGTACACACACACACACACATCCCCCTCTCCCCATTCCCCCCCATAGGAGCACAGCCACGTTGGTTGCAGGACTCACCATCATCAACAATGACGCAACACGCCAGTCCCTTGCACAGATGATTGACAGCACGGCGGGAGGAGGAACTTGCATCGGCTGTGGACTTCAGATGGCGATTGGGAGCGTAAGTGGTGTGTTTGGTGTCGTACACTGTGTCTTATTAAGTGCCATTTCCTGTGTCTTACTTGGTGTCATGTTCTGTGATTCATTGTGTGTCATCTTTATGTTTCTCGTTATGTGTCATTTTCTTTGTTTTATTTGGTGTCATGTTCTGTGTGTTGTTAAGTGTCATATTTTGTTGTGTCGAATTTGCTGTCATTTCACGTGTCTCATTTAGTG
>NC_061828.1:30329540-30334540 GCF_019202785.1 Penaeus chinensis | reverse complement strand
TTTCTCTGACTTCACTGTGCGCGGAACGGACTACAGTATATAAAACATTCATACATATACCATACGTAGAGAGCCATTGACCGTATACATGCAAGCATTGTCACATCTTATTAATAATAAATATCAACAATTTGAAGATAAAAAGACCTTTCTTTAACCTTTCATTAAACTTTTTATTTTTGTTTTATCCTATTTACGACATGTATTTATATTATTGTGTTATGAATAATGTTATTGCAAATATTGTCATAACAGTTTTATTTATATTATGAATGCATTTGATACTTTCATGATACTAATATTTTTGTTCATGAATTAAAGATAAAATAAACTTAATACTAGAAAAAAACATTAATGATATTATTTTTTATTATCTTTATTTTTAATTATCATTATTATCATTATATGTTGTTATTACTATTGTTGCTTTTATTGCTCTTATCATTATAATTATTATCATTATTATCACTGTTACTACTATTATTATCATTATTTCTATTATCATTATTATTATTATTATCATTATTATTATTGTTATTATAATTATTATTATTTTCATTGTTATTATTATTATTATTATTATTATTATTATTATTATTATTATTATTATTATTATTATTATTATTATTATGTTTATTTGAATTGCGTAGTAAGATCATACACCGGGTCCCAACCAGTGACCTAGGGTGAGTGAAATAAGAAGTCAACTGTTAAGTAAAAAAATCAAGGATAAAGAAAAACAAAAAGTAAAACAATCAAAGGATGATGTTTATTTAGATGCTCAATGCTCTTCTTAAAACATGTGCCGTGCTGTTTAGTACTATTTTTTTGAATTTCCTGTAGTGATGGATCTCCAGGTATTTTCTCCACATATTGATTCGTTCCTTTCTATATCAGCCCCAATGCACTAATTACAACAGGGATAGTTTTAGTTTTTAGGTGCCACATCTTTTCAATTTCGATTTCTAAATCCTTATATTTTGCAAGCTTTCCATACACGTTTGAAGAAACATTTCTGTCTGATGGCACACTCATGTCTATGAGAAGGCAGGCGTTTTTCTTGTCCTTAATGACTATTTCTGGACGATTGACCTTTATCGTGCGATCAGCTTGTATTGGATAGTCCCATAGGGTTGTGGAATCTTGTCCCTCTGTAATTGATTCTGGGTGGTGTTCGTACCAGTTACTATATGTGTTCACAGAAAAATGTTTGCAGATCTCCCAACGCAGGTAGTGTCCAACCCTGTCATGGCGGTTTTTGTACTCATCTGGCGTCAGGATAGAGCAGCCAGAGACAAGGTGGTCAATGGTTTCTGTTTTCTTCTCACAAAACCGACATTTTGGGTCAGCACCATTGTGCAGGACATTTGCCTGATAGTTTCGAGTGAACAAGCTCTGATCCTGAGCAGCAAGAATAAAACCCTTTGTTTCCCCTTTCAGTCCAGAGCTTCTCAGCTACTGAGGGGTTGCGTTTTTATCAACATCAACATTTTTATTATTATTATTATTACTATTATTATTAATATTATTATCATTATTGTCAATATTACTATTATTATTATCATTATTAATATTATCACTGTTATTATTATCATCACCATCATCATCATCATCATCATCATCATCATCATCATCATCATCATCATCATCATCGTCATCATTATTATTATCATCATTATTATTATTACCATTAGCGGTAGTAGTAAGTGTGGTGGTGGTAGCTTTCCTGTTATTATCTTTATTATTATTTTTATTATCATTTTATCATTATTAGAAGAAGCAGAAGTAATAATGCTATTATCACTATTATCATTATCATTATCGTTATTATCTTTATTATTATTATTTTTTTTTTTATTATTACTAATATTACTACTACTATTATGATGCTGATGATGTCTTTTATTATCGTTATTGTTATTATTATTATTATTATTATTATTATTATTATCATCATTATCATTATCATTGCTATTATTATCATCATCATTATTATTATCATTATCATTGTTATGGTTGTTATTATATCATTATCATTATATCATCCCTGTTATCATTATTTGTACCTTGTATTACTGTTATTATTATTATTTATTGTTATCTTTATTGCTATTACATCATCATTATTGTTGTTATAATAATTTCTTATCCTTATCATTATCATCATTTTATTATTATTATCATTGTTAATATTATTATTAGTAATATCATTATCCTCATCAATATTATTTTTATTATTGTTATTATTACTATTATTATTATTATTATTATTATCATCATCATCGTTATTATTATTATTATTATTATTATTATTATTATTATAATGATAATCATTATCAATTCTTTACTATTACTACTAATACTATCATTATTATCATTATCGTTGTAATGACTTGACACATAGCCCTTCAAATCGTAACATTTATTCTTTCACACTCCTCAATGTCATTAAAGGGAATCAGAGCGCATATTATTATTAATTATACACACCAACTATGTGTTTATTACACTAACAAAGTATATTACGACAAAGCTAAATTAATTTCGCAAAGAAAAAAAGTCATATGTTCAGTGCTTTGTAAAGGTCTTGTTGAACATGAAAAAAAAAAAAAAAAAAAAATGTACGTATCTAATATTTCGATGTTTCAATATTTGTGACTTTTAATTCACTGAACAAATGTAGATTATAATGTTGAATTGATTATGTATTCATTTGATATCATTTTAGTCACAATTAATGTCACAGAGAATACATTAATCTAGCAGTCATCTGAGATAAAGACAAGGAGAGAGATTATTGTTGTTGTTGTCATTATTATTATTATTATCATGATTATTGTTATTATCATTATCATTCCCCTTGATTATTATTATAAATTTCATTACTATTATTATTTTCTATTATTAGTGATATCTTTATTATTACTACTTCTGTTGTTGGGATCATCATCTTCTTGTTATTATCTTTATTATTATTATTATTATTATAATTTTTATTAGTATTATTATTGTTATTATTATTATTATTATTATTATTATTATTATTATTATTATTATCATCATCATCATCATCATCATCATCATCATCATCATCATCATCATCATCATCATCATCATCATCATCATCATTATTATTATTATTATTATTATCAATATCATTATCATTGTCAATGTTGCTATTATTGTTATCAATTCTATCATTATTATTATCATTATTATGACTGTTGCTCTAACTACGATTATTGCTATTATCATAATTATTATTGTCATCATTAGTACTATAAATAAATAAATATTTTTAATATTACAACCGTTATTGTTATTATTTTTTAATAACAATAGATAATATTATTTCTTTCCCCTAAGTAGATTCTGACTGAGAGCGAGTATCTTGCTGAAGTGGTTTAACCATGATACATACCAAGGGGAAGTGTTCCATCCATGATACATGCCTTGGCGGATTGTTTTAACCGTGATACATGCCTTGGTGGGTTGTTTTAAACGTGATACATGCCTTGGTAGAGTACTTTATCCATGATACATAATTAGGGTAAATGTTTCATCCGTGATACTTGCCTAGGTGGAGTGTTTCAACCGTGACAATGCCTTGGTGGATACATGCCTTGGTGAGTTGGTTTAACCGTAATACATGCTTTGGTGGTTTAACAGTAGATATTAAAAACAATAGCTAAACATGAAAGAAAGAGAGAAGAAATATGTCATTTTTTACAAAACAACTAATTTCTCTAATAGGGACGTCTTGGTCTGTGGATTTCATTTTAACTGTAGTGGAAGTTTAAGAATTTTGAGTTAACGGAATATTACGATTTATTATATAAGTTGGTTCTTGTCTGATAAAATGCAAGTTCATTTCACTTGGGCATTATTTATGGCATTTAAAGGAAGCCTACCTCTCTCTCCTCCTGTTATCTTCACCTCTGTCCTTCCTTCTTCCATCTTCCTCTCCCTGCTTCCTCCTTCCATCTTCCTCTCTCTCTTTCCTCCTTCCATCTTCCTCTCCCTGCTTCCTCCTTCCATCTTTCTCTTTCTCCTTCCTCCTTCCATCTTCCTCTCTCTCCTTCCTCCTTCCATCTTCCTCTTTCTCCTTCATCCTTCCCTCTTTCTCTTTCTCCTTCCTCCTTCCATCTTCCTCTCCCTGCTTCCTCCTTCCATCTTCCTCTTTCTCCTTCCTCCTTCCCTCTTCCTCTCTCTCCTTCCTCCTTCCATCTTCCTCTTTCTCCTTCCTCCTTCCCTCTTCCTCTCTCTCCTTCCTCCTTCCATCTTCCTTCTCACTCCTTCCTCGTTTTATCTTCGTCTCACTCTTTCCTCCTTTCATCTTCCGGTTTATCGTTTAATTTTCGGTCTAAAGAAACGGCAATATAGATAGATAGAGAGGCAGGTAGGTAGGCAGAAAAATAGATAGATATGTATCTAGATAGACAGACAGATAGATAGAAGGAATGATAGATAGACAGATGAATGGATGAATAGACAAATAGGCAAATAAAGGGATAGATAAATAACCAGGTGCGTACTGTACAAATGTGTACACTCATGGCAGTATGTACGTATTTCCTCTTGCTTGTATGTACATTTCGTACGGATCTGCACGTACACCTTCCACGGGTATGTTCGTGGTCGGTTGCAAGTGAGTTACGAGCTTCGGCCTTGTCGCATGAAATATGCTCCTTGAAAGTAGATATAGCAGAGATCGTTTATTAAAGATCTGGCATCCATCTTTCATCGTCGAAAAGTGTTTACGTGAAAGCGAAGAGGAGAGAGATCCCTGAACGAAAGGAATCAGAAGTGAGGAAAAAAAAGAAAAGAAAAGAAAGAAAGAAAAAAAAAAACAGGAAAGCGTCTGTTCGGTGAATGTGGCGACGAAGATAAAAAAAAAAAAAATTCGGATTCCGTTGTGTTTGATTGCGTGACGTCACTATCATATCCGGTCGAGTATCTGATATAAGGAGGGGAAAGATCACCTTTTGGCATTGGTGGTC
>NC_061828.1:30297040-30324540 GCF_019202785.1 Penaeus chinensis | reverse complement strand
CAAGATCCTCCTCCCGAAGACCTGGACGAAGACGCCCTCTGACGCAGGTGCCCTCAACGAGAACTTCGACGTAAGAGACTTTCGGAGTGATCCTTTATCCACACACACTGGCTTCTGGCACACAGACACATTCACATACAAACACACACACACACACACACACACACACACACACACACACCACAGCATAAAATCACACAAAAAACAAGACAATTTTTTTTTTTTGCGTGATTTCTAAGCTGCACCGTCCTCCATCGTTCCACGCAGGAAAGCCACATCAGAGTGGACGTAGGCACGGGAGTCTACGGCAACCAACCACACACAGAACAGCCAGGAGGTTGTGGCGATCCCGGCGTCTGGGGACCAAGAAGTAAGCGTCTGATTCGATAATACTTGATACCGTTCTTGAAGGGGTGTTGACAGAGTGTTGACAGGGTATTGGGAAGCCATGAACAAAAGGGAAAATATGGTTATGCATTTTGGTTGTTGTTTTCTGGTCTTTCTAGTTTTGGCATTCGACATGGATTTTTTTTTCGGATGAGACCTTTTTGATCGTGCTTTCTCTACAGGCAAGGTTTTGGTCCCGGATTGGGCCAAATTACGCTGGGGTGTGTTCGATGAATTTGGTTATCCGAATGATGAGATGTATCCCCTCTTCTACGCATCCCAAAATATCTCTTTTCATTGTCTAAAATATTTTGACGACAGATTAATAATCATAACATCAATAACAATAATAACAGTATCGATAGCAAAGGTATTAATTTTCCCGCCAGTTCAAGGAATGGGGAAATCAGAATCGGTAACTAGGGCCTACTGATAGCCTCCTTGCCGGCTGAGCACATGTGGAGCCATCTGTATGTAACAAATTTCACCAAAACCTACAGGGGACAGAACATAAATCTGGGGCGAATTGGTTAATACAGCATGTAATGAAGTATCACTTTATGGATGTATATTTCACATTTCTTTTTACATATCTTATTTTTTTCATATTATATATTACTTTTTATTTCTTACGAGTCGTACCTCTTCATAAACCTTAATATTTTTAACATATCTTATTTTTTCCACATTTCTTACTTTTTCACATGATAATTTACTTTTTTCACTTGAGATCTTAGATTTTCGCATAATATCTTAATATTACATGATATCTTACTTTTTTTCGCATGATATACTACACACATAATCCTCATCATTGTTTATAATGTCGCACTGTGTCCTTCAACTCACAGAGACATCACGGGGTCCGCCTGCTCGTACGCTGATGATCTCCCAGACAAGAACTGCCGCTTCATTGCTGACGATGATCAAGTCGCCGTCTCCTCGCTCAGGTCCCTCTACTACATTGCAAGCGTAAGGGCTTCCGGGTAGAGTGTCTTTGAAAGGAGAGGCTTGTGTTTCCTTTAGCAATTACAGAATTAGTGCTTCGTTTCTTGTTTGTCGGCAAAATTAGGTGTGAAAAGTTACCGGTGGGTTGTGGCCTAAATTTATAGGTGGATTGGCCATGGGACGGTGGCAGTGACTTAGTTCAAAACCACCGGTACTTTAATTTTTTTTAAAAATTCAACAAAGGTCGAGGAGTTCTGCGGTGAAACGAAGCGACTTGAGGCCACCAAACAAGCAAAAGAATAAATATGATCGCCGTTCCGTGTATATATGTATATATACATATATATGTATATATATACATATACATATATATATGTATATATATATATATATATATATATATGTGTGTATGTGTGTTGAAATATCATGACCTGTCAGCATGAAAATCCATCATCTAGACTATGTAATTTATTCGAAAACAGTTATATAAATCAGATTTCGATGTAATATTCATGTTACGAACACCTGTTCCTCCTGTCCTACCTTCGCCGGGCTTTGAACTACACTCGTTTGCGAACCACTATGAAGAGAAGAAGATTTTTACTCGTCTTGCTGTTTGGAATCTTCGTAGGTACATTCATCATCGACAAGGTGTGTAGCACGTTTTACCAAAATTCTTTAATTCTTGTTATTTTTAGCTCGTAAAACTTTTTTTTATCTGTAATCTTACCACTGTTTCTCAGTTCGTGTCTCATAACATTTAACTGATGTGATATGTTCTGCTTCTTAATATACTGTGAAATAATAAAGGTAATGATACTCGTAATATGGAAATAAAGACAAGCTCCTGACTGCCCTACGTGATACACAACGACTTGTCAGTAAAGTCTGGTAAACGTTTTCCATTAATTAGGGAGGTTTTTCGATGCAATCATTTACTGAAGTTTGTACATTTCAAGGGAATATTATAACCATATTTAATTAGTATTTGTATGAATATATTAGAGGAAAGAGGCATTTAGTGTGTCAGAAAATCTGAAAATATTTTCAGGGTGCCGCCAAATTGTAAAGAGTGAGAACCAGTGCGTTATAAACACATCCATTGATAATAATGATAATGATGATAATGATGATTATACATATGGGAACAATAATAATGATAATGATGAGGATGATGATAATGATAATGATAATGATAATGATAATGATAATGATAATGATAATGATAATGATGGTGATGGTGATGGTGATGGTGATAGTAATAGTAGTAGTAATAGTGACATTAATAATAATAATGACGATAACAATAATAATGATAATAGTAATAACAGTGATAACAATAACAATAATAATAACAAAGATGGTAATAATAATAATAATAATAACAACAATAAAAATTATAATCATTCTCTTTAGTATCATTCTTATTACTGTTATCATTATCATTATTATTGTTATTATTATTGTTATTGCTGTTATTATCATTATTATTGCTATTATTAACATCATAATTAGCATTATCCTTACTTTCATATTAATGCTATCGATAGAAATAACTGAAATAATGATAATGGCAAAAAAAAAAAAAAAAAAAAAAAAAAAAAATATATATATATATATATATATATATATTGAGATAGCAATACAACTGTTGCCTGTATTATAATTTTTATTGTTGTCTTTGCTACTGTTTCTTCTGGTATTGTTATTAGTGTTATTACTACTATATTCAATATAAGTAAGCGTTACTAGTATTATCATTAGCATTACCATGACGAAGCTGCACAATTGCATTCACCATAAGTGTTATTATAATGACTCTCATTATGCGGCTGGCCTCACCTGCATTGACGTCATTATTTAGCATATTGTATTTCCTGCCGTTATTTTTATCACCAGTATTTTTACCAAATATCAATTGCTCTTCCCCGGAAGATCTGAGGGAGAGTCGAATTCAAAATTACACTCACTAATTTTGCTTATTTTACAATATATATATATATATATATATATGATACGTGGATCTCGTTATTACACATATTTTAAAATCGGTGTTACTTTATAGATACGATGATAAAGATGGGAATAAAAAAAAAAAAAAAAAAAAAAAAACAGTAAATGCTCGTGCCTCAATCCATTTTTGACGTGTGTAAGGATCACTGATTGGATTTTTTTAGATGCTAAGAATGAACTGTCCTAGCTAGAGTTTAGAGCCTATTAAACGGCCATTAAACCCAACCTTAGAAATATTAAGTTCGTCTAGGTTTTCCTGTCATTTCATTTAATTTCCTCCTGGCATTTCTCATTCCAGTCAATGACGCCGAAAAAAAACTTCTATAAGTCGTTTATTGTTGAGGAAATCACGAGCGAGAAACCTACTTTTGCACCAAAACAAGTCCTAACAGATAAAGTAAGTACATGCTTGAACTATTCTGTTATTTAGATACTGACAGAGTAACATGATATAAACTTGTAACATCCTGAAACTCCGAAGACACACTGTATAATACATCAACTGGAACCCCAAGTGCAAGGTTTGATTTTTTCCTCTCGTTGTGGTGAAACAGGTGTGCCTCAACAACACGCGCGTGCGCACAGACACGTGTATGTGTGCGCGCGCGTAAACATATAAATATTATTTATTTATCTTATCTTTCAGAGGGAGTTTCTTTACGCATACGATAATGTGTCTCAAGCCAGGCCACTGGACGAGGACATGACCAGTAGTCTGACCCTTGACCCAGTCAGCCACATCGGGTCAAATCATGACGAGGCCATGGCCAGTCTCATGAGCCAACGGCAGGCATACTTGCGGAGCCAGTGCAATGCGACCAATGCTAAGAAGGTCAAAGCAGCTTTGAAATGGAAGACGAGAGTTACACTGATCGCAAATGGATTTTTCCGTGTCTGTGCAACACCTAAGGTTAGTTGGCTTGTTTCATTGAATTATCATATCAAAAAGATTGCTTTATATATATGTATATATATGTGTGTATATATATATATATATATATATATATATTCACACACACACACACCAAAGCCTCATATTACTGCCTAAGAAAATTCGCCAAGTGCAAATTCGTCAGCTGCGAGTAATTAACCTAATGGGAGGAAATTTATTTGAATCCTGAGGCAGTCGAGACTCTGGGAATTTTGGTTTATTCTTAGCGCAAAGTTCGTCTCCAAACGCCGCCAATGTTACTTCTTGGTCGCTAAATGCAGGGCATGGTAGGAATTAGTTGAGGTCGCCAAATGCGAATTTACCAAATGCAAATATACCATATAATAGGCGCTTTTACACACATATATAATCAGTGTGGTGATAATCTGCCAACTAGGGCACCTACCCAAGAAATCTTCACTAGCGCCCACCCTTTCCCTGAAAATAATGTTATTATTTCCCCTACTTCTGGGAAACTAATGATCATCAAGTGGGGATTCTCAAAATAAAATCCAGATTGTTCATTAGGATTCCACACTATAAAATATCAAAGGTTACTAAGATCTAAACTTCAACCTTTGAGGTACGTGAGAGAAGGAAAAAATATCCCATATTATTATAATTTTTAATTACTTCCTGATATATTAAGTCAAGTCATTACATTTTCATTAATGCACATCCATTTACAATATCAAACAGATTATCCAATTAAGTGTAATCCAACCTGATATATGTCCTTCTTATTTCTTTTTTCTTCCTTACAGAGTAATCTTGCTCGTATCTCTTTATCTTCTTTCACCTACTTAGAGGACTCCTGAAGTCGATCTCTTACAGTACATGTAACAGAAAACGTTTTGTCCCTCCATGGAAAGGAAACACAGCAACCTCGCGCCCCCAACGCCGCGACAAAATAACTAAGTCTTTAAAAGCGACAGGAAACTGGACGGATTCGTAACGCATGACGTAAATCATGCGAGCCAATTAGATTTGCGCTGGAACGTGACGTGACTATAGGCAGTGACGTCCAGCACAATAGAACCAATCAGAAATGAAATAGTTCATCCGTGGCAATAGAAGCTGGGCCCAGAAGAAGGCGGCTGAAATTCAAATCGTTTCCTTTAATGACTAGGCAGTGTATCAAGTGTGATGAAAACTTTCGATTTCATGGCAAAATATCATCGAAATAACGAAGCTTTATTATACCTGCGAAATCACGGTGTACTGCTTGTGCATGTACTGTGGCCGAACTGTATGACCGTGTCACTACAGAAAAGGCAGACACCAGGCCATCGTCGAGGCCGCGAAACGGACCCTCGCTGTCCGAAAAGGAACGGCGGACAGCGATCGCGATTCCCGCCAACGACCTGGAAGACCCCGCCGGTCCCAGTGGCAAAAAGCCTACGATAAAGCTTAAGAGAAGGTGTGGGTAAAACTATTACTGGGTCTGGGCTCTCTCCTGCCAGAACCTATGAGGCCCACTCTATCACCCGAAAACCTGGAAACGAATGAACATATTGTGCTCTCCCGTATACTACCAATATTTCTCGAAATCATCCCCCCCCCCCCAAAAAAAAAAAAAAAAAAAAATCCCTGACAAGTACCATTGCCTCCTCACCTATCGGGACCGACATCGTAGCTGTGCTTCGTTTGCGAAGGAAATGGGCACTAGATTCGACCGAAATACGACGAAAACTATTGGAAAAATATATTGTTCATCAGAATATCGGTGATAGACGTCATTTTAGGAACATCAGCCCTGACAAGAGAAGTGACTTCCCTCTCTTGAAACAGTGAACTTACCGACTCGCCAGAGAGCGCTTCTACATCAACAACCCTATTACTAGATGAGGGTCCAAGCCTAAGAAAAAACAAGATTACTTGCCTCTCATTGTCTTTATTAGATATCACTCCATGCCCCCAAAACAAAATGCTTGACGTCAAGCAGTCTCCCTCCCCAGCAAGGACCTTTGCAGCCGTCGTCCTGTTCGCCATCCCAATCTCGCATTCAATGGCCGAACCAGCAGTTACGTCACACTAGTTTACATATAACGACCGGTTGACTTGCTAACGCGCTCTGCTCCGGAGTGTTTACAACAGAAATGTATAACATTCCACAAAGAGGGTGATGAACACTATTCTAAATACACTAACATCAACAAGCGTTATTAAAAGTGAATTTCCTGTCCTGACTATTGCGATTTCCCCCCCGAGGTCGCCGCCCCGCAATGCAACATTTTTAACAGATTTGTTACTGAAGGCATTGTACTTTATTGCGCGCGCGTGTGTGCATTCTGTTTGATAAAGCCCATTCCGTGGCGTGTATTTATTGTGTATATATATATGTGTGTGTGTGTGTGTGTGTGTGTGTGTACACATATATATAATACATTAATTCCCTAACAGGGAGGTTCCACGTCGTGGCGGCGTCTAACACTGCGGATGCCGAAAGGTGTGGTCGGCCGCTCTCCGCCGTTACAGATCCTGAATGTCAGACATCCCTTGACCCGCCTCGCCTCCGCGTACAGGTGAGTACAAAGGAGCTGGGACTGAGGTTATGTAATGTTTGAACGGTCAGTTTACTAGATACTTCCAATATACAAATGAGCGATTATTCTTTAACACTATTTTACTCTCCCTCCCCCCCCCCCCTCTCTCTCTCTCTCCCCCTCTCTCTCTCTCTCTCTCTCTCTCTCTCTCTCTCTCTCTCTCTCTCTCTCTCTCTCTCTCTCTCTCTCTCTCTCCCTCTGCCTATCAGAGACAAATTTCTGGGAGGATTGCCCCTCTACAAGTACGACGAGGAATGGCGCCAGAAGACCAAGTCCCGGATGCCTTGGCACAACGAGTGGGAGACCTTCTGGTTCTCAGCGCTGGCGGCACGAGGCTCGCTTCCCTTCCGGCCCAATCTGCGGCTGAGGGCCAGGAACGCAACTTACTGGGCCAACGTGGATCACGGAAGAGAGATCTACAAAGTCCTGAAGAACGCCCATGGCAAAGCCGGCTTCAGTTTGAGAAGCGATTTCCGCAACGCCTCCTTCACCTTCGAGGAATTCCTTCGCTACGTCATCTGGACGCATGATGTCGGTTTCATGAACAAGCACTGGGCGCCTCTCGTGTTCCTGTGCAACCCGTGCAAGTACAAATATGATTTCATTGTCCACCTAGAGACCATCGTTCCCGAGTTCAACTACGTCATGAAATTCCTGAATCACACGGAGGGCATAGAGCTCAAGGCAGACCACAAGACGAAGACAACGAGCCGATCGGATATTTACCTCTATGAGGACATCCCGAAAGATGTAATGAAAAGAATATTGGAGATTTATAAATTTGACTTTGAATTATTTGGATACAGATATCCCTCTCTCTGATGTAGTTTTGTGGTATGTAAATTCCGAATTAGCTGTACATATTGATCTTTAGCGGATATTCGTCGGGTGAATTAGAAGGTAGCTTGATAAATATCCAGAAGCTAGATAAAAAAATGTAGATAACATACACATATATACGTACACACGCAAATAAGTGACAGGTACATAAAGTATGTAAGCGAGAGAGAGCGGATAAAAGTAAACTGACATTGATTGGATCGAAGGACAAAGGTAGATACTCTGGCCATCCAAATCACTGTAATTAAGCACACATGTGCAAATCCCTACTAAGGTTCAGATGCTGCAATTAATTCGCTTCGTTTCACTGGTTATGCATTTTTCATGTGCGGACGAATATTGAGCGCATGATACATGGGATTCAACTATTTTGATATACCTTTACGATAAAAATGTCCAAAAGTAATATGAGTGATAATGACGTGATTCTGATAGTATGAAAAACAGCAGTGGAGACACAAGTCTTTCAGTTTCTTAAAGCAAAATATAATTTGAGTCTCTGACTTTTCCCAGGTAATTAGAGGATAGTGAATCTTCTTCCCATAAGATTAAGGGAATTCATACGAAACATATGATACATTTGCGCACGTACCTGATTAACTATTACTCTCTAAAACACCTGCCGAGAGAGAGAGAGAGAGAGAGAGAGAGAGAGAGAGAGAGAGAGAGAGAGAGAGAGAGAGAGAGAGAGAGAGAGAGAGAGGGGGGGGGGGGAGGTAGGTAGGCAGGTAGGTCGGTTTGAATGATTTATAAAACTTATTCACAAAACAGTGTACATGCCCTAAAAAAGTCAGGTTAAGTTCCTATCCAAAAACTCTGTCTTCTATGTAAGTTGAGGGCTACAGTCAAACATTAGTTCTGTATCCCTATAAGACTGTGCCATTGTGGTTACAGTATTCACATATCATCTGGCCAGTAAAGTATGAAGCAAATATAGCAGTAATCATACCAAACACAAGACCAGTGTCTATAATAAAATAAAATAATATAATCAATAAGTGCTGGTCTCTGGACAGTGCTATTTGATCGATATATGCAGTTTTCGTGCACCTAAGTAAGTAGTGGGTAAGATTATGCTACACGGTCGCCATGCACGTTTTGCAGTAGTGATACAAAATTGGTTTTGTCTCCAAAACTGCATCCTGTACATATTGTATAGTGTACTAATATCCTGTGCGTAGCCTTTTCTGTGTAACCTGCTGTCTGCGAGACAATCCATCATAGCCTTTATAAGGTTTGTCCAAATCTGATCCCAGCAACACTTTTATTATAGCAGATGGTATCATTTTTCTTCAGCTTTTCAGGGGTCCATACCTGACCTCGATGACAGCCTAAACTGTTGTTTTTTTAATTTGATTAAAATATAATGATTCTCCATAGTAAGTTTTTTTTTTCATATAAAAGCAAGAAGCTGGCTAATATAACTAACCAAGCTTGCTTCAAGTTGATATTCCTACATGAAAAGATATCCCGTATTGTGAAACTTGTACGCCCTGCTCTGATAGACTAAACATTTGCTGAAGGATATTTCAACCTCAACTATTACATCAATTTTGTACTTTGATTTCCCGCCCATGAGAAGTTTCCATATCTACCTCCTAGACAGTGAGCCTATGTGCTGCAAGACCTTGATATGGACGGCCAGATTAAGGTAAATGACACTAATATTAAATATATGTAAATTTCATAGTGATTAATGTCAACCACTTTCACAAGTGTCCATGTAAGAGATTACGAGTGGTACGATACACCACGGTCTTGCCGAAGAGTAGTTTATATATATATATATATATATATATATATATATATATATATATATATATGTGTGTGTGTGTGTGTGTGTGTGTGTGTGTGTCTGTGTGTGCGTGCGTGCGTGCGTGCGTGTGTGCGTGTGTGTGTGTGTGAAATATATGATATACATACATATATAATATATAACATATATTCATATATATTATATATGTATATTATATACGTATATATGTATATGTATTATATATATACTATATATAAAAATACATATATATATATATTATATATATATTTATAATACATATAATATATATGTATGTATATACATATACTATATATATATATATATATATATATATATATATAATATATATATATATATAATCATATATATGATATATATATAATTATATATAAAAAAAAATTGTATATATAATAAATATGCAAACACACACACACACACACACACACACAAACAAACACACAAACACATACACACACACACACACACACACACACACAAACACACAAACACACAAACACACACACACACACACACACACACACACACACACACATATATATACTCATACATACATATGTATATATACATTTATGTATATATACATATATATAGATATAGTAAGATAGATAGACAGATAGATACAAATTAATACATTTACATATATTTATCTATTTATTTAATGTATATATACATATATATAGATATAGTAAGATAGATAGACAGATAGATACAAATTAATACATTTACATATATTTATCTATTTATTTAATGTATATTTTATTCTTTTTTGAGATTCTCCTTGAAAATTTTATTTATTAATTGGAAATTTCCTGCTGCATCAACAACTACGGCCATTTGCAGCGTAATCAAAATCTAATGACACGGTGGGCTGGGAAGCGAAGCCCTAGGTAAGAAGTCTATAGCATTGTGATGATGTATTATGGTGAAAAGGGTAAATATGAGATAACGATAAGGATAAGTGGACAGAAGAATGAGAAAAGGGGAAGGAGAGACTATGCAAAATTTGTTGAGGGGGGGGGGGCTGGGGACCAAGGTAGGAACTCCGGCCCCGTCTCCTAGGCCCCCCATCGGTAACTACGAGGTAGGGATGGCGGGGGGGTGGGGGGAGGTGTTACTTTTTCAAAACCTTTAAAAATGTAGGCAGATTAAGCCAACTGTTTTTTTTTATTATTATTTTTTTTTTATTATTATCTGCAGTTGTTACTATCATGTCAACTTTTTTATTTGTAATATCAAGTAAACTTTTTATATATTTGATCCTTGTTGCACCTTTATATATGGGAAGGACATTTTTGCTATTATGGGTACAATACTTGCCGTAAATCTTGCAAACTAGAATTTGTTTCATAGCAATACCATAGCTTTTGTAGTTGAATCTTGTATTTTTAAAAACAATATTTAATAAAATTGAATATATCATATTCAGATTTGACCTGATTTGATATTCATGATATAACATTACTCTGAGTAAAGTTCATTAACTGGGGAAAAAGCTCAGTAAATAACATATAAAAAAGAATGTGAATGTAAACAATAAAGAAGGTAATGATAAAGGAAAAATGCGTATACATATACTTATCTGTACAGATATTTCATCGTTTTTCTGTAAGACCACTAAGAACAAGGCGACGGATACCCTAACCCTTTCTCTACCAAGTACCATTCCCCGCGAACAGACCCCCCCCCCCCCCCATGAAATAACACGACACCCTCCTTTCACTTATAGTCACCGATGACGTGCTTGATCCTCAGCGTATGCCAGGGGATTGACGGGAATTCCATAGCCCTGTAATGTCCCCGTCAATCAGCGAATGACCGACGTCGAACTCAACACGAATTGCTGTAGAGTGAAGCACGAGGACGACCTTCAGCATAGCCTCGGAGCTGAGTGTCTGGACGCACCTCTTCACGTCCTTTGGATCTGTATTCCTTGATACGCTTCTCGTAGATTTCTCCCGAAAGAAAGGACGTGGGGGGAGAAATGCTATACAGCCATTTTGAAGAAATTACATGTTTTTTGTTATTATTATTATTCTCGTTCTCCTATATCTGTTTTCTTTGTCTTTTTCTATTTTTTCTTCGTTTTCTTCTTCCTCCTATTCTCCTTCTTCTTCGTCTTTTTTCTTCCTCATCCACCTCGTCTTCTTCTTTTTTTCTTTCTTATTTTCCATTATTATTATCATCATCATCATCATCATCATCATCATCATCATCATCATCGTCATCATCATTTTTACTGTCATTATCATTATCATTATTATCATCATTATTGTTATTACTAGTACTGCTATTATTATCATAATTATTATCATTATTATTATTATTATCACTACTACTATTATTATTATTATCATCTTTATCACCGGCATTATCATTATTGTCATTATTATTATCTTTTTTATCATCATTATCATCATCATCATAATTATTATTATTATCATCACTCTCCTTATCGGCATTATCATGCCGATGGAGAGTGCAGGATGGGAACGAGAGTTACTCGTCCCGCCTGTATGTGGCCCGTGGGGCAAAGCCCAAGGAAACCCAACAGGTATGGGACAGCGTTCGTGGGGGGAGGCAGATGTGGCATCCACCCGGAGCAACTGTCTGAGGCTTAACCTCAAGCAAACTATCCGGTAAGAGCTTGGTACAGCAGGATGATCAGTAAGCCCTACTATCGAAGGAACTGAAGCGGTTGGGAGTTGAGGTGGCTGCCCTTTTGGAGGTGAGAAGACCTGTCAGCAGCACAATCTCTATGGGTGAGTATACCTACTACTGGTCGGACCAGGGCGATGGTCACCATCTCCAGGGAGTAGCCATAACCATCTCCAGCCGACTTCAGACATCAGTAGTAGAAGTAACCACTGGTTGATAAGTGTATTACAGCACTGACACTGAAGCATGTATCTTATTTTTGTGTACGCTCCTATCGATGTTTGCAAACTCGATGAGAAAGAGGCATTCTACGCCAAGCTCATATCTGTGGTAGAAATTTGTCCCTGATTACTTCAGTGTGGTATCTGATTGTGATTGAGCTGACTACGAAATGCCTATCGGTCCCCATGGATTGGGAGCTGATTCCAGCAGCGACAACAGCCTCCTTTTCCGAGATTTTGCTTGTTCCCAAAGATTGAGGATTTCTGGCTCCTGGTATCAGCGCTCCAACCCGCATCACTGGACATGGTTTAGCAATACTGAGGACAAGGAGATCGACCATATTCTTGTCAGCCCTTACTGGAGGATCCTCCAGAATTACAGGGTTTACCGGTGTGCCGAGTTCTATAGCATACTATAGGCTGGTTGTGGTTTCTCTATAGATCCACTTCAAAGCTTCATGTCCCTTCAAATGCCAATCTAGAGTTTCCCACATGGGCAGACTGCGGGGGGAGGAGTGTGGCTGAAGGTTCGCCACAGTAGTCTCAGATCGGTTCACAGAACTTGAAAACCCAGTTGCTTTGTGGGAGTCCTTCAAGCACAAAACACAGGAGACATTCGAGGCCACTGAAGCATGTCACATGGCTTGGCTGAATGGCAATCAGGATTTGTGCCATACCTTGGTGCATAGGGCTTGGACATTGTTGAGAAAGAACAGTTCATCAGGATCCTTGTTGAGGAGGTTGATGGCCATTTCTTCGTAAATGACCTTCGCCTTGCCTGCCAAGTTCTGAGAAAACTGAACTCTAAGCCCTTCTCACAGATAACTGCAATCCACTCAGTGGATGGACAGATTATCTCAGATCATGTTCGGGTTTGTGAATGTGAGTCTTTTGAGCATCTGTACCAGGTAGACTCTCCAAAAGTTAGTTTGGATGCAGGTGGTATCACAATACCCTGTGCCGGACCCACCATCAACGAGGAACCTCCTACCCTAACTGAGATTAGGATTTCTAAGCTGAAGGATCTGAAAGATGCAGGCATATGGGGGTGAACCTATGGCATGAAGCTTGCATACAGTCTTGACTGTCAATTGGAAGTATAGTTCCATTCCCCCTGACCTGCTGAGAGAGGTGGTCATCCCTCTCTGGAAGGGGAAAGGGGACTGAAAGCAGTTACCATGGCATTATACTGTTCAGTTTACCAGGCAAGGTTTTTGCCCACATTCTTCTGATATGGATCTGCGACCACCTACTAAGGCACCGGAGACCGGAGCAGTCTGGATTCGCCCCTGGGAAGTCCACAATAAACAGTATCCTAACACTTCGAGTCATTGTGGAATGCTGTCGTGAGTTCGGTCATGGGATGCTTGCAGCCTGCATCGACCTCAAGAAGGCGTTTGTCTTGATGCATCGAGGATCGCTATGGGATATCCTGAGACGTAGGGGAATTCAGATACGATTATTGCCCTACTAGCAAGCCGATATACTGGTCGTGAAAGGGGTGAGGCAAGGCTGTGTCCTTGCACCAACACTTTTCAACACCAGCATGGACTAGATAACGGGCAGACCAAGGTCCAAAGCAACACTGGGCAATAACAAAGTCTAAGACCTTGACTTTGCCGACGAGGTTGCTATCTTATCTGAGTCTCTGGAATCGTTGATGGCGGCTCTTGATGCATGTAGCAATGAGGCAAAAGCCCTTGGGCCTAGAGGTCTCCTGGACCAAGAACAAAATTGAGAACTCATTCAGTTGATACATGCTTATGGTGAGGACATTGAAATCACATTGAAATTGTAGCATAGTCCATGTCTCTGGGCTGTCAGACCAAAAAGTCCGCGGACAGATTGATCTAGCAGCAGGAGCCATAAACACACACACACACACACACACACACACACACATATGCACACACACACAGAAAACACATATATGTATGTACATATTTATATGTGTATATATTATATATATGTATATAGTATACACACACACACTCACACACACACACACACACACACACACATACACACACACATATATACATATATATATACATATATATATATATATATATATATATATATATATATATATATATACATATGTACACACACACACACACACACACATATATACATATTTATACATATATATGTATATATATGTGTGTGTGTATGTATATGTATATATATATATATATATATATATATAAACATACATATATATATATAAACATACATACATATATATATATATATATATATATATATGTGTATATATACATACATACACATATTTGTGTATATGTGTGTGTGTATTTATATAAATGCTATAATATCTTCGAATATCAAGTCAACAATCAGCCAAACATTTGCAAGCTTATATATATAACATTACCTTTATAATTCTAAGGCTTAAGAGAGGGATGTGACACAAACAAAATTCCTACTGATATTTTTATTTGTTCCATTCCCTGGAGATGCAGAGACGTCTGACGTGCAGATCTTTAATGCATAAATAGCAAAACAGAATCAAAACAGAATACATTTTACTCCTCGACTAACTCTTGAAATGGGTTAAGTAACAGATAAAGCTTCCTCAGAGTGGGGACACGAGGATAGAACACTGAAATTTAAACCTTTAACAAATCCAGAAAACCTAGAGAGAGAGTGAGAGTGAGAGTGAGAGTGAGAGTGAAAGTGAGAGTGAGAGAGATAGTGAGAGTGAGAGTGAGAGTGAGAGAGAGAGTGAGAGGGAGAGAGAGAGGGCTACAGATAGATGGAGCGAGATAGAGAGAATTAAAAAAAAGAAACAGAGAAAAGGAGGTTGCCTTCCCCCGTGGCCCTTGGGAAGCAAAACGAATTCTATTGAAAATCAAATACATGATTTAAAAAAGTGGGAAAAGTAGAACCAATAAATACAACAATTAATCTAAAAAAGGTGAAAGAAAATGGTATGAGTTTAATTAGGAAAACCACGCGCTGGTGATTCAGTTGGTGTGTGGAGGCAGAACTGGAGTGCTAGAGCCCCACCTCCTCCTGGAGAATGGTGTATAGACAGATAGATAGATAGATAGATAGGTAGATAAGGATAAATAGATAGATTGACAGACAGACAGGCAGACATACAGATATATATATATATATATGTAGAGAGAGAGAGAGAGAGAGAGAGAGAGAGAGAGAGAGAGAGAGAGAGAGAGAGAGAGAGAGAGAGAGAGAGAGAAAGAAAGAGAGATCAGTTACCAGCACACAGACTTACAAACCATTTGCAAGATATAATACAAAGATAACTTACACTGCAAAATGAGAAACGCACTGTAGCGTTACAATAATTACAATGGCATGATGCATTGCACGTGGCAGTTAAAAATGGATTTACAGTTCTTCCTGACATGAGCGACGCAAAATTTCTTCCTTGGAGATGCCACGATCAGCATAGAAAATTTGATTCATCTTCGTTGGCAGAGAAGCATAAAAATCACGCACCTGAAGATGCAAAATGGGCGACGGTGAGCTAAAACAGGGACTGGAAGGAAAAAGATTATAGAGACAAGTCTATTTTGTATGTTTAGGTCTAGACAGGTGGAGAGGTAAATAGATAGTTTACAGAACGTTAGGGCTAAATAGATCGTTTAGAGCGTGAGGTTTTGGTTCATTATGTACAAGTCACTCACCTCCTGTCGCTGGTCGGCCTCCATGGCGGGCGAGGGCGTGAGGGCGAGGTAGCGGAGGTCGTCCTCGATCGCCGCTTCCCACTTGAAGCCCAGGGCGTCGTCGGGGGTGGGGTTGCTGAGGGCGAGAAAGGAGGGGGGGGGGGGAGGTAAAGCATGACTGTGTACGTGTGTTAAGAAAGAACTAATTAGGGAAACGTATAAGCATATGTATGATACACAGCCACGCACATCCACGAAAAAGTTACCCCGTGGCAGCGAAGTTCGTCCACATGGTCGTGACGATGTCCCTGAGGCGGAGGTCGTCTTGGCTCTGCAGGTCGGGCAGGCGGTCGGGCAGGCGGCTGGGCTTGAGGAGCGGCCCGCCGGCGAACAGGTAGTACAGGTCGTCCCCATGAGGAATCCCTGGGAAAGATTGATTGATTGATTATTTAACATTCTCTGCCGCGTCAACAGCTAAGGTCATTAGCGGCGAATAGCTTCTTGGATTGAAATTTTGAAATACTTGAAACGTAAAAACATTACAAGTAAATGTATAAAAAACACTAAATATTATACTTTAAGTATATAAAATTATTACATAAATATTATACACAATCAAATTTTATCTAAAATATTTGTCTAATAAGACTTATGTCACAATCCTCCCCCCAATACATTTTTCATTGTATATGTGCTAAACATTGTACATGTGCTATCGTTAAAGGTCACCCAACTGCAAAGTCATCTCTAATCTCTCACAATTCGTTTCTGAAGGTATGTCTCCATTGCTCCCTCCATTTATCGCAAAGACAACTCCAAATGCCAGGTTTCAAGTCAGTGTGTAGGAGAGGAAAACGAGCATCACTGGGATGAGCGGCAGCTGCCTTGGCTTTCCGATCAGTTCGCTCATTTCCACTGATACCAACATGTGCTCAGTTATCTTTTTACATGCTAACATCAGTGTAAGGCAATCTTGAACTTCCTCACCACTGGATGTGATGAGTTTAAGCTCCTGATTGCTTGCTAGGCACTACGAGAGTCGCAATATATTACAAAAGAATGGTTTGTAAGATCTCTAGTCATCTTGACTGCTGCAAGGATAGCATGCAACTTTGCAGTGAAGATTGAGGTTACTGGAGAAAGACTGCCAACTGCAGTCTTCTCTTGCACACTGATGCAAAGCCTACTCCATGTTCAGACTTCGAACTATCTGTATATAGTGCATCTGATCCTTGGTATCTGTTGAAGAAATCTCTCCCTGACTTTAGATCTCTTCCTCATCCCAATTCCAACCAAATCCAGCTTGACTTGATTGGAGGACTTGGGGAGTTCCAACAGGAAGAACCTTCTCATTTTCCTATTCTAGGATCAGCTAACCAATCTGGACGTAGGAGATCCCAGAATCCTTTGTAATCTTGTGTAGTAAATCAGGTTCATGTAGTCCCAGGTGGTTCTCCACTCTCAGGATATAGGGACTCCACAGGTGAAGATCCATAGTCGTGTTTGCTACGAATATGTGCTCGGTAAAGCTGCAGTGTTGTGCGGTCTGCACCCCATGATAAGTGTGAAAGAACCTACAAAATACTGAGTGCTTTTGTATCTTTCACCTTTAATTGTTTATTGTGAGTCACCAAAGTAAGCCTAGAGTTAAAAATTAGATCCAAGTACTGCTCTTCTTGGACAAGGTGCAGCAGGTCTGCTCCTAGGTAGAGGGAAGGATGGAACTTTCCTCTTACGTGGAAATGCATAGCCATGGTCTTGCTAAGAGAAACTTTGAACCCATGGTAGATTGCCCACTGCACAACCTGATTTATTACAGTCTGCATGTGTCCTTGCACATCCTGTAAGCTTCCTCCATAGCAGTATCATGTGAAGTCATCCACATGCAAACTACACGAGACTTGGAACGACTTTTACAATGTCATTTATAGCAATGGCAAACAGGGTCACACTTAAGACACTCCCTTGTGAGACCCCTTCCAGCTAAGCCTCCATGATAGATAAACTGTTTCCCACCCAAACTCTAAACTTCCTGTCAGCAAGGAAGCTTTGTATGAAGGTAGGTAACACTGTCATGCAGCTTCATGAGTATGCCATGCTTCCAAGTAGTATCATAAGCCTTTTCGAGGTCAAAGAAGTCTCCATCCTCAAAAGTGCATCTGTGGTCGATCTCAATTTTCTATACCCATATTGATAGGGGGTCAGCATGTTTCCCTTTTCTAGCAACCATGTCGACCTGGAGTTTAGCCTTTTCTCCATCAGTTTGCAGATGCAGCGGGTGAGAGAATTGGTCTGTAATTCCCTGACATGGAAGAATCCTTGCCAGGTTTAGGGAAAGGAATGATTACAACTTCTTTCCATGTCGATGGCAATGTGCCCACCCTAAAGATCCTATAAGAATAGGTCCAGTGAGAACTTCTGGGAGATCTCCGTTAAGTGCAATATCATTTCATACGGAATACCATCACTTCTTGGGGCAGTCCTACAGCAGAATGTGCAAAAAGGGCAAATTTATGGAAGTTCTGCTACAGTCCTACTAAAGAATGACATTGGATGTCGTTGCTGTTCAGCCCAAAGAATGGAGAATCCGGCAGTGTAAGATGCTCTGGAGGAGATCTCTGTCATGGATTTGTCCATGAGGATTATGCCATCTATGAGAGCAGGTGGTGACATGGATGTGTTTTTTCCAGCGATCTTATGCAACTTGTCCCATACCCATGCTAAAGGGGTCCCAGAGTTAATCGAGGAGGCATACTGTCCCCACAACATCTGTCTAGCCTCCTTTAGCCCTTGCCTGGCCTTGGCTCAAGTCTTTTTGCAATGGATCAAGGTCACATCGCTGGGGCGCCGTTTGAACTGCCTTAATGCAGCTTATCTTGCTCTGACAGCTTATTGGCATTCATCAGTCTACGGTACTGCCCGTTACTTCTGGGAATTGATGCTTCTGCTGCAAGGTGAATTCGTGATATGAAGTGATTAACAGCATCTTGAACACACTGGAAATCATTCACAGAAAATCATAGAAAGTGCCAGTGGTTCATATCTCGTGGTATTCATATTCCAACAGGACTAGAGAGATTCTCCATCCCATTAAAGCTTCCTCTGTGCTGTGACGAGCATGATGGTCATTAACATTATAAACATCTACAACTGCCAGAATTTGCATGCATCAACATATTACTATCTGGGATGCAAGAACTAATTTCCCATGATGGTAACGGCCTCTTCAACATTCACATGACACATTTTTATCTCTTCAAAATCAACGACTGCTGTATACATTACTAGACTAGACTAATTAATGAATCAATCTACTTACCTATCTACTTGTTCACCATCTACCTATTTTCTATATTATTCATATGGAAAATAATGAAGACCATCTCAGAATTAACTAATTTAACATACTAGCTGTATCTCCTGCAAGTTCATAATTATGATGGAGGCAGAAAAAAAAAAAACTACTAATTTAAATTTGCTCTTTAAACATCCATACTTTTCATTTCTAATTCCAACAAAAGATATATATATATATATATATATATATATGTGTATATATATATTGTTTTACTTTAATCTCCCATTGCTTATAGAATTTATATTTCTTATAACAACGGACTTAACAACGTCAGTGTACTATACAGACAGTCTTTCTGTGTAGCTTTCATTTAAAATTCATGTTGCTCATTGAAGATAAGGATAAAAATAATAACAATGGGGCATCACTGGAACTCTGATTTCTCCCTGCAATAGGAAAATCACACAGTTCAAAAATGACGCTATTCAGACACAACTCACAGTGACGCCCTATGTCAGTGTTGAAGAAATCTCCCATTGACAGCTGGGATCGGTGCTTGAGCTCGTAGCGGTAAGTAGCAAGACCTGGGACCCGAGCGTGGTAGAGAGTCGTCAGGTCATGCGGTACAGCAAAACTGTAGTCTGTGTTCATCTGGGAATAAAAATGTTTGTAGGAATATTATTTTGTGTGTTTAAAGCCTAGGATAAGAGCATATAGGTTATATGGAAAATTACAAATGGTAATTGATATAATTAAGAAAGAAATATGAAAAAAGGCATGCTTACTTATGGCAAGTACACGTACTGAAACAAAACATGTATTTAAGAAACACTTGCAAGACAAGTAGCCTGGAACATACTAAGCATCATTGGAAATGGAAAAAAATTAACAGACCTTGTCATAAGAAACAAATGGTTGCTTGCCTTGGTGAGCTCTTTTATGTGGTCATGATCGATAGTTGAGTTGCCAAGGTAGCGTTGGTAGACCTTGGTGCTAAAGGCAACAGCATCTCCAACTTCAGGCCCGACCATGAGGCTAACTGGGCCGAAGACGGAAAAGTTGTTTTGTAAGGCAGGGAAGAGGTCCTTTCGAGCTAGCATTGCTGTGGATGAAGAGGCCACTAATTAGCTTAAGTGAAATAGATAATCTTTATACATTTTTTTCTCATCTTCCTTGTAAAAACTACCGTTGGTAAACTAATTTCTAGTGGTCTTCCTTCTCTCAGAAAACACTTCCGTTTTTTTTTCTCTTTTTTTTTCGTTTTTTTTTGTTTTTGCCATAGCCATTAACTCCTAAGGTTTAAGAACATACACTGCAACGTCAGCATTCTTACCACCAGGGAAGTTCTGGTAGAGCTCTTAAAATACACAAGTGGATGTATACATCTAGATAAATTTCCTATTCTCAAATACTGAATCAAACAATGCCTTTCTCTTTGGCTTTTGGATTCATTTTTATCTTTTTCTAAGAGAGCATGTATTACGAAAAGATTACTAACGATTTGTTACTAGAGCGCCTTCATCTCTTGTGATTCCAGCCATGAGGTCCACTTGGTTGAAGTCTCCGTCATACATCAGACGCGCGGGGTGATCCGGTATAAAGTCCCCATCAACAAGAGGCAAAGCAACTGAAGGCAAGATGAACCATTCCTGAAAAAGGGGTTAAAAAATTAAAATAGTTTGAACTTTATAAACAGGTCATTGCCTTTAATGAGTAAATTACTAATTGCAATGTAAGGTCGGGTAAATTTCCCTGTAAAATGTTCTAAACTCACCATGAAATCTTGGAACCTTGCGGCCAGCCTGCGACCATCTACCTTCTGGAGACAGTCAAGAATATCTTTGTGACCGAAGGCTTTGGAGCAGCCAACAGCTTTGCTAACTTCCTCCGCCACATGTCTGTGTTGCTCGTGGCATGCCCATGGCGCTAAGGCCGACCCTGACTGCATGATGGCACGAGAGAAGAGACCTAGTGTTGGATAAAATGACCTTTGTGAACTTGAAGACAAACACTATATGTGCAGTAGCTTACTAGATTAATAAATGGAGTCTCACTCAGCCAAATGTTGTGAAAGTTTTCAGTTTTTCTTTAAAGATGAAGAACTTCTGTATGTATCTGATTTCGTCTTTTCTTTCACCTCACCTTTAGATTTGGGTGACAATATGTGATAATGTACAGAGGCGCCCCCAGCACTCTCCCCGAAGATGGTGACCCTGTTGGCGTCTCCTCCAAAGGTGTGGATGTTGTCCTGCACCCAGCGGAGGGCGAGGGTCTGGTCCTTCAGCCCGAAGTTCCCTGGAATCACTTTATCCTCTGTGGACAGGAATCCTGGAAAGAAAAGTTGAAAGTATGCGAAATAAAACAGTCTGTCGAGTGAACAAGTGATGGAATCAAGAAAATAACTCAGTAAAAGAAAAGAAGAAGAAGAAGAAGAAGAAGAAGAAGAAGAAGAAGAAGAAGAAGAAGAAGAAGAAGAAGAAGAAGAAGAAGAAGAAGAAGAAGAAGAAGAAATATATATGAGAATGGCCAGATGCCTCCGATGTCACCCTCTAACCACTGTAGATGACCGATAATAGCGAACGTGCCCGTGACATCGCTATTGGGCTGCCAGCCACGCCCTCTTTGTTCATGACCTTTGACCGTTACCTTGACCAATGGAATCACTCAGACACTATCTCCTCCCTGAGGCCACCCTCCAGGGCCCCTGCCTTGCCCTGTCAACCTCTGCTCTGTATGACAACACTTACTATCTTCAACCCCCACTATGCTACCATCAACCCACAATCTCCAATAAACATACCGAACCAGACCGTGCATATCTGTCAACCACCAATGTATTCCAGAAACCTCTGACAATCTTGTGAACAACGACACATGTCATTTCTATCAAGCTTGCGAAATATATTCTAACCCACTCGACCTCTCCTCTACAATATCAGCTACTACAATTTCATGGTGTACGTGGTTTTTGTTATTATAATTCATCAGTTTATGTGTCATCTTAATGATTCTCTATTTCTTTCCTTTTTCATGATAATCGTGGAGATGTAATGTAAATCGCAAACTTCATTTCATCTTTATTACATGGTCTTTGATGACAATCCTAACGACGGGTTTCTGGACATATAATTAGTATATAAGTAGCATGTTTGCCTTACACGTGCTCAGATGCACACGTATTGTACAGATGCGATCCAGTGCTCGTGTTTACACTATGTGAGCTTAATGCTGGTATTTCCTTACAGAATGGGATACTCAGTTTGCTAACCCGATGTGCTTGCACCATGCATTGCTCTGCAAGTTCTGTCTGTTCTATGAAAGACTTGTCACCGATTTATTAATTGAACTTAGTAGTTGATTTGATGTTGCCATAATTATGAATGTTCTTTTCGTGCAGTCAGATCGGTATATATTTTTCTTGCACACTATCATTTTCCCGCCCTCGCTTACATAGCTACAAAGCCCCATTCTCGCTCATACCTCTTCCCCTCCTTCCCTTAATTCCGCTCTCCGCCCTCCCTCTCCTCCTCCCCTTCCTTTATCTATTTCAAATCGTATGCCACTCTATTTCTTATTTACTCTCACTCTCAGTTTATCTATTTACTAGTGCCACTAATAACTAGCCATCAGTATCATGTTGTTTACTCGTGTGCTATAGTCTGACTTACTCATTTCATAATTGAACTCACTCAACTCATCTATTCACCACTTCCCTCACTCATGCAGCCATATACGCACATCGTCCCTCTCCTCATAAGAATTACATGCATACAGTTTCAGAGTCGACTTGTATTCTTGCCTTACATGAAGTTTTATCATGTCTATGTTGTCGTGACCAAGCATATATGATGTAATGAGTTGCCCCCGAATTAATAAATAATACTGCATTTCCTATTTTCATTATCGCTTTGCCTGGAATTGCTGATGTTGACAGGTGATATGAGAAAATTCCAGTGATATGAGAAAAGATATGTACTTCTTATTAGCCAGATATATATTTTTGCACACTATGCACAGCACACAATGTTGCATTTTTCTCTTCTCTAAGGAAGTTTGTAATTCACAACAAAACGCAACATGAACGGTTATCTCGTCACCACTTACCCATGATACCGACTCTATATTGTAAAACTACGAGCACAATGTCGTGGTTCATGAGGACGTGAGGCAGGTACTCGTGAGCGCCCCCCGCCAGGTAAGCTCCCCCGTGGATCCACACCATCACAGGGAGTTTCTTTGAGGTCTCCATCTGGCAAAAAAAAAAAAAAAAAAAAGAGAGAAAAAAAAGAATTGAAAATATGTGATGCTAATCGCAAAGATAAATAACAGGAAGACAAAATAAACCCAAAAGGAAAGAATGAAATGAATTAAAAATCACAACGTAAGAGTAATGGCATAGATAAATAGTAGGAAGAAGAAAAGAGGAAAGACTGAAATTGAATAAGAATCAAAAGATGTAGAAATAACCGCAAAAATAAATAATAGGGAGAACGGAAAAAAGGGGAAAGAATGAAATGAACTAAAAAATACAAGAAAGATAGATAACAGAGAAGAAGAAAAAAAAAAAAAAATCTAAGATACTGGACACAAACATTAAAACCAACCCAAGTTCTGGATTCTGCCTTACCTTCGGCGTGAAGATGTTGAGGTACAAGCAGTCCTCGCTCCCACGCAGGTCTTCCGGGGCCAAAGTCACCCCCATGGCAGCATAAGCCAAGGGCACGAGCAGGCAAGGCGAGGGCATCCTGGACCCGTCCCTCACGCCCTCCCACCCTTCTGCCTTCAACGGGTCCTGGGAGAGAGGATTCGGAGGATCTCATCAACTCATTCCTTCTCGTTTCAGTGGCTTCGAATTATTCTGAATGAATTATTAAACGTTTGATTTTTCAACATCTGACAAGACAATGTTAGGCACTAAGAGGAGAACGACGAACAAATCGGAAAGCATGACACAGAAGAAAAAAGGGAGAAGAGGAAAAGAACAAACGAGAAGGCGAAGAAAGAGGAGAAAGAGAAAGAGGTAAAGATTATGCCGGTCATATATACATATAAATATATATACATATATATATTTATATATGTATATATATGTGTATATATATATATATATATATATATATATATATATATATATATATATATATATATACATACATACTTTGAACTAGGTACGTACTGGAAACCTGTAAATAAACTAGTTTAGTAAGTCAATCAGACGAAAGTGAGGGAAAGATCACATGTCCAATAGAAAGATTTTGTTACCCAACGTCAGGGTTATATAACTTATTATTACATAATATGTGTAGTGTGTGTGTGTACACACACACACACACACACACACACACACACACACACACACACACACACACACACACACACATATATATATATATATATATATATATATATATATATATATATATATACACACGCCCCTTTTAGGCAGCTTTGCCTAACCTTGAGTGTATCTGAGTAACGGGATGAAAGAAGTCATTGCCCGAAGATTAATAAACTCAAAGTAATTATAGAAAATCGCAAATGCAAAAGCTTATGTTTTTCCTTCTTTTTATGCGGTCGAGGGAATCTCTCTCTTTCTACACCAACCTTAAGCCTTAGTCTTCCCACAGGAGGCTTGGCGAAGGGGACGCCGTAGTAGGAGTGGAAGGCCCTGCCCTTCGTGGAGGTCTCCGTCACGCCCGACACACGCCCTTCCGCCACCTGGACCATGGGCGCGGCGTCACGACCTGCCAGGGCCGTCGGCGCCAGAACCGCGAACGTTACAAGGACGGCGAACATTTTGCTGCAGAGGAAATCAAGTCAAAGATAATGCGGATTACGTAGCTTGTCAATAATAATAATAATAATAATAATAATAATAATAATAATAAATAAAAAAAATAAAAAAATAAATAACCACATAAACAAACAGATAGAGACAACAAGTGCTTCGATTCATGGTCATGGATTCTTGACAGTTCGTCAAGTGATAATTAATAATAAACACCCACATAGCAAATTAGAGCGGATTAATCTCGGCCAAGACGGGAAGGATTGCCTTCCTTGACAGAGCTTGTTAACCGAGGATTCTTTACGAAGAGAAATTATATTTTGTGATAATAGCTTTGAACACGTGATAATACGCGAAACGTTACGGTTTGACCAAAATATACAAAGTCATACAATCCCTGATGTTCTGTGCGTGCGCGCGCGAGTGATTCAAAACAATCGTTCAAACGTGATAATAATGTCCGCATAAGAGTAAACAATGAGACTTCAGTGAATGCCCTGTGAATAAAAATATCTTGCTCCTTTATCAATTTCAAATAAAAAAGTGCATGCAATAGGGGCCGGTAGATCGTGACTGGACTGAACATGGGAGTCTTACGTAATCAGACGCATACCCTAGCAGTCCCGTGGAATCCCCTTCACCTATACATGGTGTAATTAGGATGGCTTCCAATGACCATTCTGCTCCATTGTCGCTGTGATTGGGGGGGTGGGGGGAGGGGGCACCGATAATGTGACGTAGGCCATATGCATTACTGAAGCATAAAGAAATCTCAATTACAGAGGATATGGCTGAAGCATCTCGGTACAAGTTGGTAAGCATTGAAGTCTCTGTTGAAGTTAACGCAGGTCTAGGCATCTGATCTTTAACTTTTTGGAAATTTATGCGCACGCTGGGATATGTGGACGAAATAGATGCTGCTTCTAGGGACATGGGCGATAGGCTGTTAATAACTGTCGCCAGCTCTAGAATTTCAAATACATTTATCTGTAACCATAATTTCCTGGTATTTCTCCGCTCTTGGGCAGTCACTTCTTGATAAATAGATAAGGAAGTACTCCAGTCTGTACTTTTATTACATATAATCAGTAAGACGATCATATCATTAAAAGGGGATACAAAACCACCATAGTCCTTCAATGTTGATATAATAAAATAATCACAATCTTTAAAATAATACGCCATATACGTGCTATAAATATAAATACCCTTGTAAACGAGTATGTCACAATACGGAAACATCAGATTTACATTACGTTTGTCTTTTACACAGAACATTACAAACCATTTATGATCAAGTGACTGTCTTAATGCATAAAACTAGTTGGAAAATTGGTTTACCACAATTAATATGGGAAACCTAGTATTCGCTACATTCACGTGAGCCAGTCACATGTCTCCTTGCAAACGTAGACACCAGGGCTAGGTTTCACTAACTTATTTTCTATAATAAAAAGCTTAATCCCTGAACCGCTCTGCAAAATGTATGGGCGATAACCAGCGACTGAAATATTAGCCTGCGGCGCCGAAAAGGTACTGTATCTATGATTCTTGACCGTAACCAATTAGCGCATAGAATTTAAAAGAGGGAAACACGATCAACCAATTACATTCCGACGCTAGCAAGAAAACTGTGTGTTGTTGCCGATAGAAGCATGTTCTGACAGAGATCGTGTGATGAATTATAACAAAATTTCACAACGTCAGGATTATATAACTTATTATTACATAATATATGTAGTGTGTGTGCGCACACACACACACACACGCACACACACACACACACACACACACACACACACACACACACACACACACACACACACACACACACGCATCTATATATATATATATATATATATATACATACATACATATACATATATAGGTATATATGTATTATATATGTCCACATGAACGCATATATACACACACACACACACACACACACACACACACACACACACACACACACACACACACACACACACACGCATCTATATATATATACATATATATATATATATATATATATATACACACACACATACATACATATACATGTATATATATGTATATATGTATTATATATGTGGACATGAACGCATACACACACACACACACACACACACACACACACACACACACACACACATACACACATATATGTATGTATATATACACAGGTATACACACATGCACACATATACTTGTATGTGTGTGTGTGTACATACACACATGCATATATTTAAACATATATATATAAATATATATATATATATATATATATATATATATATATATATATATATTTCCATATACAGACACACACACACACACACACAAATATATATATATATATATATATATATGTATATATTTATATATATATGTATATATATACACACACACATATATATAC
>NC_061828.1:30243518-30281018 GCF_019202785.1 Penaeus chinensis | reverse complement strand
AAATATTACAGCAACGAGTAGAATATTATTAACAATAGTAACGAGGATGCCGACTGTATTTAAGAATGTATTGACAATAAAAGTTATGATAGCTTTATAGTTATTGATAATGTTACCAATGACGGTGATGATCTTAAAAGAAAGAAAAATAACAAAAGGATGAAAGCAGTCTATAAAGAGTCCACTGTTAGAGTTAGTGAATGTATCGGAAAACCCTAGCAACAAAGGGATTACGCGCGATTTCACTAAAGGTTATTGAAAAGAAGAGAAAGGGTGGTGGAGTGGAGTTTTCAAGCACCTGTTAAGAAACACCTCGCCAGGATTTTGAAGAAAAAAAAAGTTTGTTTATCGATGTATTTGTTTATTCTAATGAAAGGAGAGTCTGGACTGTTTGTAGGGAAAAAAGGAAGATACATCTCTGCACACAAATATATAACGTGTAAAAAAAGAGGCACAAATACATATACAAACACACATACAGCGTAGGTAACAAAGAATGCTTAAAAAAATAAATACGATTAAAAAAAGAGATAGAGAGCATGTAAAAAAGGAGATAAAAGAGTATAAACGATAATGATCGTTCGTAGGACAGAGCTTGATAGAGTGTTGATTGTGAATTCCCCCCCCCCCCCCCCCCCCATACACCATCCAGCCCCCGTTCAACACGAAACCTGATTACTATAAAATGATACAGCGAGGGAGGAAGAACACGAAACAGAAGTGTGTGTGAAAGAGAAATAGTGAGAGAGAGAGTATAGAAAGTAGTGGGAGGGACGGAGAAGGGGTAAGGGGTATATTGAAAGAAAAAGAAGGCAAAATATAAAGGGAGAGACAGATAGATGTTAAATGTGACTGATGGAGAGAGGGAGAGCGAGAGAGAAAGAGAGAGAGAGAGGAAGAAAGAGAAAGAGAGGGAGACAGAAAGAGAGAGCGAAGAGTAAGAGAGAGAGAGGAAGAAAAAACATAGAAAGATAGAGAGAGAGAAGAAACAAAAATGGACAAAAAAAATGTAACGAAACACACAACGAGATAGAGAAAAAGGCTGCAAAGAGAAACAGACTCGGCGGCCTCCGTCACAAAAAGCGAGGGACAGACAGCCGCAGTCGCAGTATGGAATGAGTACAAAAGGGGGAATGCGATAACAAGTGTCCATAATACACGACAGAGAAGAGGGAGAGAGGCAGGCTATATGAACGAAAGGGAAAATGCAATATAGGATCCGTAAGGGGGAGAGGGAGCGGGAGGACGTGGGGGAGAGTGTAGAATAACAGAGCAGAAGTAGAGCGGTTGAGGTCGATTAAAACGAGAGAGAGAGAGAGGTGAAAGATAGAGGGGAAAGGGGAAGAGAGGCACACCGATAGATAGGTCGAAAAAGAAGGTAAAAAACAATATATATATCGTATATGCACACCTTTGTATACACACACTCATATAGGTGTGTGTATGCATGCACACATTTAAGCACACTTACATACGCTCATACACACGCGCCCTTACACACACACACACACACACACACACTCACACACACACACACACACACACACACACACACACACACACACACACACACACACACACACACACACACACACACACACACACACACACACACACACACACACACACACACGCATATGTATTCACATATGTTTGTGTATATATACGTACATCTATACATACATATACATCCATACACACACATGAAAATAACTGAAAGCAAACAAAAAGAGCTAAGAAGCAAAGCAGGGATAATTAGGCATCACTAACACCATTATACCAGTCAGCAATTTCACAGCCCCATCAGTGCTGCCAATCTCCAGGATCTCCAATCTATCTTCCAACCCTCCCTCTACCCCGTGTGTCATTTTTTTTTTTTTTTTTTGCTCTCATTACCATACTCTCGAGCAAGATGCCTCACTCTTTTAGTTTTTCTTTGTTTTTCTTCTTTTTCTTTCTGATTTTTGCTTTGTCATGTCTCATATTGTTTTTTTTTTTTTTTTCTACTTGTCTTCCTTTTATTTATTCTTCTTTTTCTTCTACTCTCCTCTTATTCTTGTTTCATTCCCATATTTTCTTCCATACCATATGTTGTTTTTCTTCTTTTTCTCTATCTATCTTTTTTATTATTTAAGGAAAAGGAAATAAAGAAAATTATTATCATTCGACGTCAAGAATGTATACACTCCTTAGGTTACCAATTAGTATTTTCGGGGGTCATATATAAGCTTAAATCATGCATCGATAATAAAGAGGGTTATGTTTCCTAATTAGGCTTTCATATTATACATTGTTTTTTTGAAAATTATATATATATATATATATATATATTTTTTTTTATGAACTAGTAGATTAATAGATGTTTAGGTACGTAGATAGACAGATCTGTGATTAGATGGATATATAGTTGAATATTATGGAAAGACGGAGGGAGATATTGGTAGACGACGGATCGATGAAGAGAGACTTGCAAGTAGGTAAGGAAACCTGTATGTAGACAGGCTCGTACTCAAACAAACGCATAGGTATTCCGCGACACACACTCGCACACATACACACGCACGCACGCACGCACGTACACACACACACACACACACACACACACACACACACACACACACACACACACACACACACACACACATAAACTCAATCACACACGCACACACGCAGGCACATACATATTATAACAACAAGGATGATAGCATAATAATACGAATATAATAATAAGTACAATAATAGCAAAATAAAGAAAATTATAGATACCATAACATACACATATATACAATCCATCCATACAAACACAACCACCCTCTCTCCATCCCTCCCTCCCTCACAGACACAATCCCCCTCTCCCTCCCTCCCTCACCCCCCTCCCTCCCTCCCTCCCTTAATCCCTCCCTCCCTCCCTCACCCCACTCCCTCCCTCACCACCCTCCCTCCCGTAATCCCTCCCTCCCTCACAAACACCCGAGACGAATCTTCCTTCCTCCTTTTTCCTCCTCCTGAAACAAACCGCGAAGTCACCCACGAGAGTGAATTCAGGGAACCTTGTATTTTGCACACGCTTTCCTTCCATGATTACCATTACCATAATTGTTATCCGTTAATGAGGAGGAGGGGATGAGAGAGCGGAGGGAGGGGGGGTGAAGGAGGGGAGGTAGGGGTTAAGGACATCGTAGGGTGGAATTTTAGGGGAGGGGGAGGGGGTGGAAGGGAAGGAGAGATGGGACGGGATAAGGAAGAGGTGGAGAGGGAAGAAATGAGGTGGTAGAGGGGAAGGAAGAGGGAAATGAGAGGAGAGGGTGAAGGAAAGGAGAAGAGAGAGAGAAAAGAAAGAGAGAGAAAAGAGGAAAGGAAAGGAAAGGAGCAAAAAGAGGGGAAGAGGTGAGGGGAAAGAAGGAGAGGAAAGAGGAAAAGAAGGAAAGGGAAGGGAGAAAAGAAAGGGAAAGTGGGGAGGGGAGAGAAGGTAGAGGGGAAGGGGGAGGGGGAGAGAGAGGAGTAATCATCCTGGACCGATATGCAAATTTCATGTCATATCTATTAGAGGAGACCTGTCGTCTTCGATTCAAGTGTGATTATCATGTTCATCAGAGCACTGTGAACTGGTGTTATTCCGCCGTTAGATGTTAATTTGTTCATCATGAATATTTATCCTTTTATCCCTTTCTACCCCATTATCGGCAATTATTCCTCTCCTGCTCTGTCTATTATTGTTTTTATCTTCTCCACTCGCTTCTGGCTCTGTGTCCTCATGAGACGAGCTTGTCGAATTTCTACTTTAATTCATAGAATGTTCTAGTTAAGCTCTCGTTGATTTTTTTTTTTTTTTTTTTTTTTTTTTTTTATGTCAAAGATAGTTGTTTGAATCTCTCTTCCTACTCTCTCGTTTTCTCTTTTTTTTCCCTTTCTTTATTTCTTTCGCTGTTGCTTTCGTTCTCTTTCTCTCTCTCTCTCTCTCTCTCTCTCTCTCTCTCTCTCTCTCTCTCTCTCTCTCTCTCTCTCTCTTACTCCTTTCTCTCTCTCTTTTTCTCTTGCTCTTTCTCTCTCTCTTGCTCCTGCTCTTTCTCTCTCTCTCTCTCTCTCTCTTTCTCTCCTTCTTTCTCTTTCTCTCCCTCTCTCTCTCTCTCTCTCTTGCTCTTTCTCTCTCTCTTGCTCCTTCTCTCTCTCTCTCTCTCTCTCTCTCTCTCTCTCTCTCTCTCTCTCTCTCTCTCTTTCTCTCTCTCTCTCTCTCTCTCTCTCTCTCTCTCTCTCTCTCTCTCTCTCTCTCTCTCTCTCTCTCTCTCTCTCTCTCTCTCTCTCTCTCTCTCTCTCTTTCTCTCTCTTTCTCTCTCTCTCTCGCTCTATCTCTCTCTCTCTCTCTCTATCTATCTATCTATCTATCTATTTATCTCTCTCTCTACTAAAGCAGATGAAAGTGCTCTTATAAATGTACATATTGTTCCCATGATTATTACAAAGGTTCTTGCATAATAGCCATGATATTAGTCAGTACCAAAGGGTGTTATATTGATTTAGTCTATTAACACTATCGGAAATTCCTTTTCGTGTTTGCTTTATCAGTATCATTATCATTAAAGTTATTAGTTTGTTTACTTCGAGACTTCTCTTTAATGTTTCTTTCTGGCACTACATCATATATGAAATCATTAACAGTTGCTACTTCTACTATTCATTTTTTTACATTTACATTACTATTAGTGACTTGCTATTATTGTTATTCTAACTACTATACTATAATTCCAATACAACCGTAACCACAACCATTGCTACAGCTGCTTCTACTGCTACTACTATTAGTACAAATACTCTAATATTACCACAATTACATCCACCAGGACTCCTAATGTTACGAATACCACTGCTGATTTCCTAGGGACACCAGCACCTCCAACCCGCAACCCCCTATCGCACGCAGCCCCCCACCTCTTCCCTATCTCTCCATCCCCCTCACCCTTATCTGTTTTCTCCCCTCGTCGAGCTTTTCCCCTAATCAGTGGGGGAAGGGGGGAGGGGGGGAGGTGCCTCTCACGCCGCGGGACACGGGCTTCCCCTCTCTGCCTCGACACCTTCACATTAATGACCCAGGACTTAATTACCTCCTCCAGAGCAGGTAATTACGTAGGTGAGACCATCGCTCTCTCTCCCGCGGTTGTCTTTTGGTGAGGGAGGCGTCGGCACAGGCTTATTTGCAAGATTTTTTTTTTTTTTTTTTTTTTATCGATCATACACGTAGATACACACACGTACATATATTTACATCTGTGTCTATCTATTTACATATCTGCCATTCTATATGTCTATATCTCTATCTCCCTATCTGCATATTCTTCTATCTATCTGTCTGTCATTCTTTCGGTTTATATCTATATATGTCTATCTATCTATCTATCTATCTATATATATATGTGTGTGTGTGTGTGTGTGTGTGTGTGTGTGAGTGTGTATGCTTAGATGTCAGTGTGTGTTTGTCTTTGTGTGTGTGTATGTGTGTGTCTGCATGCGTGTGCGTGCGTGTATGAATAGAACGCCCATCAAAAGAAAAGGAAATAGCAAAACGCGAGATAAATGACTGTACCCAATCTCACATGACTCAACGATTGCAAACGGGAAATCATCACATTATAACTGATACCGTGTTCATTTGCACCGCCAACACTCGCTCCTGCAGTAAAATGGGAGCGCGTTGTCCAACTTGATGCTGGTGTCATTTAAAATCCCTCATTGTGAAAATTCCCTCCGGTTCGCGTGTCGTTTCTATGGCCTTTGGTGTCATTCCGATTTTGTTTGTGGGTGTGGGGGGTCGAGGGGGGGGGGAGGGGGGGGTTGTGTGTATGGGGAGGATGTCGTTTGTGGAAATGGGACTTGTTTGTTTACACGTGGAATTGCTGTTGCTTTGTGTGTGTGTTTGTGTGTGAGTTTGTTTGTGTGTGTGTGTGTGTTTGCATGTGTGTGCATGTGTGATTGTGTGTGTGTTTGTTTGTGTGTGTGTGTGTGTTGAGGGAAGAGTTGTTTGTTTGTGTGTTTTATCTTTATATAAGTGTATTTGTCGACGATTGTCTGTGTGCGCGTATATCTGCCTGTTTGTGTGTATACGGATATTTGCTTGTTTATGAGTGTGCCCGTGTTCTCATGCAGATGTGTGTGATGATAAAGGTATTCACTTCTAATTGTATATTCATATATCCATTGATTTATTAATAAGATCATACCTACTTATATATCTGCTTATTATATATTTATTCAGTCGTTTATTAACAGCCCTAAATATCTATATATGAATACCGCCTTAACAAAAACAACAACAACAAAATCCACAAGATTAGGAGAAAAACAAAACAAAAACGAAAGACGAATAAACGAAACGAATAAAAGAATGGAAGAATAAGAATAGTAGTTGGGGGGAGGGGAGGAGGGTTGGTGGGTGGGTGGGGGGGGGGGTTCTAGGCCTACAAGCACGCAAGCTTTGTATCTTAAGAAGGCTTTGCGGAGGAAAAAGACGAGAGTGTGTCTGATATATCGTGATCGTTCCACTCCTCCTCCTCCTCCTCCTCCTCCTCCTTTCCCTCCTGCGCCATCTCTTCCTTCCCTTCCTCCTACTCCTCCGACCTTTCCTCCTCCCCTACTGTTCTTCTTCCTCCCCTTCCTCCTACTACTAATCTTTCTCCTCCTTTTCCTCCTCCTCCTTCTTCTACTCCCTTTCCTCCTCCTCCCCCTCTTACTCCTCCTCCTCTTCCTCCTACTCCTCCTTTTCCTTCTCTTCTCCCTCCTACTCCTTCCAATCCTTCTCCTCCTCCTCCTTCTCCTTTCCCTCCTTCTCTACCTCCTTCCTCCTCCCCTTCCTCCTGCTACTAACCTGCTAGTCTTCCTTCCCCTCCTCTTCCTCCTACTCCTCCTTCTCCTCTTCCTACTCCTCCTCCTCCTCCTTTTCCTTCTCCTCTTCATCCTCCTCCTCCTCCTCCTCCTCCTCCTCCTCCTCCTCCTCTTCTCCTCTTCATCCTCCCCCTCCTCCTACTCCTCTTCCTTCCCCCCCTCTTCCTCCTCCTCCTCCTTCTCCTCTTCCTACTCCTCCTCCTCCTCCTCCTTCTCCTTCTCCTCTTCCTCCACCCTTCCCCTCCGTCGGATTAATCCCTCTTCTCAACATCCTGTTCTTCATTCTCATCTCTCCCCCCAATTTCTCCTTCTTATCGCTCTCACATTCTTTCTTTCTTTACATCTTCGTCTTATTACATTTTTTCTTCTTAGTTACTTGCCCTCTTTCTCTCCCCCCTCTTCTCGTTTCCCCTCTTTCTCTCCTATTCCTGTTCCTTCTTATATTTTCTTCTTATTCCTCTTTATCCCCCTTCTAGTCTCCCTTCTCCTCTCCCCCCCCCCCTTTATTCCTCCTCCTCCTCCTCCTTCTCCTCCTCCTCCTCCTCCTCCTCGTCGTCGTCCTCCTTTTCCTCCTTCCCTATCTCATCTTTTTCTCCTCTACTCCATCTACATCCCCCCCCCCCCCCAAATCGTCTGGCCTATCTTCCCACCTCCTCTATTCCTCCTCCTCCTCCTCCTCCTTTTCCTTCTTCCCTATCTCATCTATTCCTCCTCTACCCCATCTACATCCTCCCCCCCCCCCCCCAATCGTCTGGCCTATCTTCCCACCCCCTCCTCTATTCCTCCTTTTCTTCCTCCTTCCCTATCTCATCTATTCCTCCTCTACCCCATCTACATTCTCCCCCCCCCCCCCCCCAATCGTCTGGCTTATCTTCCCACCTCGTCTATTGCTCCTCCTCCTCATCCTCCTCCTCCATTCCTTCTCCTTCTGCTTCCGTCTCCACACCTCGCCCTCTTCCCCTCAGCTGGTGGCCGTGCCGTCTCCCCTCGCCTCGGATTACCCCTAATTTTCATAATGGGGAGCCATGGGGGGGGGGGAGTAGCTGGAGAGGGTGAGAGAGGGAGGGAGGAAGGAGGAAGGACCTGGAGAGGGTGGGAGAGGGAGGGAGGAAGGAGGAAGGAACTGGAGAGGGTGGGAGAGGGCGGGAGGAAGGAGGAAGGACCTGGAGAGGGTGGGAGAGGGAGGGGGACCGGGGGTGCTCATGCCAGAAGACCACCTCGGGATGTTTTCTGTTGTTGACAAAAAAAAAAAAAAAAAAAAAATCTGGGTTGGGAGCCCGTAGAGTTTTATGGGAGAAGGTGAAGAGGGATTGAGTACAGCGCCTGTGTGATTCGATTGTTTTTTTGTTTTGTTTTTTTAAGTGCAGAATTTGGGATTGACTAGTTTAGAATGTATCGTCTAGGGGGATCTTAACAGGTCGATCTTCGAACTCATATAATTGAAGATTCAGTTTAATATCCTTCATGTCAATAAGGCCAGATTTGATAAACACACACACACACACACACACACACACACACACACACACACACACACACACACACACACACACACACACACACACACACACACACACCACATACACCACACACACACATATATATATGTGTGTGTGTGTGTGCATGCATATATATATATATATATATATATATATATATATATATATATATATATATATATATATATAAAGAAGAAGAATGACAATGTAGACACAGAAAAAGTGACAAAAAAAGGTGAATACGAAATACTAGAAACACATAGATAAAAAAGTAGTAAATATAAAGAAGGCAGAATCACAGGAGAGAGAGCTAGGCAAGAGACAAAGAGTGAGAACTGAAAGAAACGAGACGCACATAGGCGAGTGGACAAAAATGTAGACGGAGTTGAAGAGAGAGAGAGGTGGTAGCAGAAAGGAAGATAGAGAAAGGCAGGGAGAGAGAGCCGGAGAGAGAGAGAGAGAGAGAGAGAGAGAGAGAGAGAGAGAGAGAGAGAGAGAGAGAGAGAGAGAGAGAGAGAGAGAGAGAGAGAGAGAGAGAGAGAGAGAGAGAGAGAGAGAGAGAGAGAGAGAGAGAGAGAGAGAGAGAGAGAGAGAGAGAGAGAGAGAGAGAGAGAGAGAGAGAGAGAGAGAGAAAGAGAGAGAGAGATACATAGAGGGAGAGAACGAGTGAAAAAAGAAAGGCAGACAGACACACAATACAAAGAGAAACAGTGAGCGAAAGAGAGAAAGAAAGAGGGACAGGGACAGAGACAGAGCGACAGAGGGAAAGAATGATGACAGTTAAGGAAGCAGAGGCTACTGATGCCTCCAAGCCACGTATTGATTTCAAGGCTGGCCGGAGAGGCGGAAAACAAAAGAGGGAACACAAGCGCATCAAGTAGCCAGAATTGGGAGGGTGCCTGCACATAACATTCCTCTATGAACACCATGTGCTCAGAGAACTCAATTGTCCATCACAGGATGTCGGTTGGTTTGATAACAGGGAAATAGATATTGTGTTAGATATTCATAAAACGTTTACTCGGATTATACCTAGTTAAGAATTAAATAGAAGTACTTCACAGGTAAACATAATCACCTAGTTAAAAATCAAATAAAAGTACTTAACAAATAGATCAAACTACCTAAATACGAACAATGGCAGAAAACCTGTAGAGAAGATTGCCACAACAACCCAACAGCGTTTGCCGAGCAGAGGCCAACACATCTCATCATTCTACATCAAAGGCTCAGAGGCAGGTGTGAACTTGGGTCAGAACTGCTGGTGCAAACATGTGGCCGACAAACTACACAAACACTGGTCGGGGAATCCTCAATGTAATCTAAGAATTCTGTGTGTGTGAATATACATATATATATATATATATATATATATATATATATATATATATATATATATATATATATATATATATATATATATATATATATATATATATATATATATATATATATATATATATATATATATATATATACATATATACATATAGATATAGATATATGTATTTATGTATACATATATACATTTATACATGTGTGTGTGTGTGTGTATGGGTGTGTGTGTGTCTGTGTGTGTGTGTGTGCGTGTGCGTGTGTGTGTTTGTGATTGTCTGTGTATGTGTGTGTGTGTGTGTGTGTGTGTGTGTATATATATATATATATATATATATATATATATATATATATATATATATATATATATATTTATATATATATATATATATATATATATATGTATGTATGTATGCGTGTTTGTGTTTGTATGTATGTATGTATGTATGATTGGAATATGGAATGGAATAAGCGAAAATCAGACGGATAAAGAGGAAAAACAAAAAGAAGCCATGAAAAATCCAACGAAAGAGGAAGAGGAGGAATAAGAAGAATAAAGTGAGCTGCGTAAGTGTCGGCGGATAAACACCGGTCATTAAATGCACTGAAAGCAGACTTTTCTCTGTCCCTCTCTATCTCTTCCTTCTTTTGATATTCGCGTATGTGTCTGTCTTCTGTTTACGTATCCGTCTATGTATTTATCTATCTGCAGGCCTTTTTATCTATTAGATCATCTCCTTTTCGTTTATTCTTCCTCTTCCCCTATCTCATCTTTTCACTCTTCTTCCTCCTTTTCTTTCTCCTTTTCCTTTTCCTTCTTTTCCTGCCATTCTTCTTCATCCTCCCTCTTCCTCCCTTCTTCTTTATACACCTCCTTCAATTCTTATTTTTTTCCGTCCTCCTCTTTTTATTCCTCCTCTTCTTACCCCTCCTCCTTTGTTTATTCCCCTTTCCTTCTCCTCCTCCGTCTTTCACTTCACCCTCTTCTTCCTCCTACTCCTCCTCTCTCCTCTTTCCACTTTCCCCTCTTCTCTCTTCTTTCCACTCCCCTCTTCCTCCTTTCTACTCCACTTCCTCCTCTGTCTCCTTCCCCATCCTATTCCTCCATTCCTCCTTCCTCCCCCTCTTCCTCCTTCCTCCTATTCCCCCTCTCCTTCTTTCTTCCACCTTCCTCCTTCCTCTTCTCTTCTCCTTCTTCTTCCTCCTATTCCTCCTCTCCCTCCTTCCTCCTATTCCTCCTTCCTCCTCCTCCTCCTATTCCCCCTCTTATTTTTCCTCCTTCCTCTTCCTCTTCTCCCTCCTTCCTCCTATTCCCCTATCCTTCTTTCCTCCTATTTCCCCCTCTCCCTCCTTCCTCCTTCCTCCTCTCTTCTCCTTCTTTCTTCCTCCTTCCTCCCATTCTTCCTCTTCCTCCTCTCCCTCCATCTTCCTACCCCCCCTCTTCCTCTTATTCCTCCTTCCTCCTATTCCTCCTCTCTCCTCCTTCCTCCTCCCCCTTCCTCCTTCCTCCCATTCTTCCTCTTCCTCCTCTCCCTCCATCCTCCTATTCCTCCCCCCCACCCTCTTCCTCTTATTCCTCCTTCCTCCTATTCCTCCTCTCTCCTTCCTCCTTCCACCTTCCTTCCATTCGTCCTCCTCTCCCTCCTTCCTCCTTCCTCCTCCCCCTTCCTCCTTCCTCCTTCCTACTTCCTCCTCTCCCTTCTTCCTCCTTCTTCTTTCCCCTTCCTCCTCCCCCTTCCTCCTTCCTCCTTCCTCCTTTCTCCTTTCTCCTTCCTCCCTCCTCCTCCTTCTTTCTCCTCCCCCTTCCTCCTTCCTCCTTTCTCATTTCTCCTTTCTCCCTCCTCCTTCCTCCTTCGCTACCGGACTCCTCAAATCAGGCAGCGTCTCCATCGATCGTCCCGAGAGTCTTGAGGCCTTAATGATGAGCTCTCCTCGCGTGGCGTCCGAGTCACAGGTGAAAGTCACAAAATTATCATCTCGTTTCTTCTTCTTCTTCTTCTTCTTCTTCTTCTTCTTCTTCTTCTTCTTCTTCTTCTTCTTCTTCTTCTTCTTCGTCTTCGTCTTCTTCTTCTTCTTTTCTGTTTGAGGGATTTTTTTTTTTTTTCGTTTTCCTTTTCGTATGGATCTTTTTGGTGTGTGTGTGTGTGGGGGGGGGGGGTGGTTATTCGTTTTCTTTTTTTACTTTTTTTTAAACTTTTTTTTAACCTTCGAGGGTGTTTTTTTTAATGTTATCTTATCCTTTTCTTCTTCTTCCTTCCTTGATTTCATAGAGGGAGAGGGAGGGAAGAAATGAGGGTGAGAGATAGACAGACAGACAGAGACAGACAGACAGACATACAGAAGGAGACAGAGAAAAAAAATGGAGAATTTGATAGACAGATGGAGATACACAGAAAATAAAAGAAAAACGGCCAAAACGAAACGCAGAATGAAATACAGAGAGAAAAACAAACAGAAAGATTTTTTTTCTCTCTCTCTCTCTCTCTCATAATGACGTGTGATTCTAACTAATTGTTTTTGCAAGCGTGATTGATACCGTGATGTTGCAGACGAGACTAATGCACTGGCTTTGTGTGTGGGTTATTGATTTAACTTGAACACGTTGATTGGCGCTGTAACAACAATTCGATATGAGAGAGTTGAGACATTAACACAGTGTGCATATGTGCTTGTATTAATTTTGATAGAAACATAGACATAGACAGAGACAGAGACATCCTCTCGGGAATGTATTAGAATCACATCATGCCCATGCTGGCCCTGGCATTTACCGTGTTGGAAGCAGGTGTTGAGTCGTAGACACGTTGCAGACATGTTGCATTAGTGAATAAAGATGGATGTCCTCTTAAAAAAGCTGTAGAGAGGTAGGTAGTAAGAGAGAAAGAGAGAGATAGTGGAGGAGAAAAGAGAGAGATGGATAGAGTAAGAGAGAAAAAGAGAGAGAAAGGAAAAGAGAAGAGAGAGATGGATAGAGAAAGAGAGGAGATAGAGAGAGAGAGTGGAGGAGAGAAGAGAGAGATAGGGGGGGGAGAAGAAAAGAGAGAGATGGTTAGAGAAAGAGAAGAGAGAGAGAGAGGGGGGGGGGGAGAAGAGAAGAGAGAGATGTATAAAGAAGGGGGGAGAGAGATAGAGGGAGACTGACAAACAGCCAGACAAAACACAAGAGAGAATCCATTGTCGCTGGCTAGAATCTGAACAAAACCAGCATCAAGAACTCCACAAAGAAGAGATATATATTTATATACTTTACCAAATAAGATTGCACTACAGCCTTTGGGAGAAGCTCTCGAACTAAAGAGAGAATAGCAATAACCCTTTTTTTTCCAACAATACTTTGGGTCCAACAATACATGAAATACAGGAGAGGTGATGCAAAGAAAAGCGAGTTTTGACATCCCTCTCGAAGAAACCCTGTTGCAATGTCTGATGTTGCAAAGAGGAGAGAATATTGCATAAAGCTGATCGCCTAATGATTTTATCTTCTGAGGGTTTTAAGTCTTTTGTGTATTTAGGCAAGAGAGAATGGGAGAAGGAAGGGAAAGAGGGAGAAGGAGGGAGGGGGGAGGGAGATAAGGAAGGAGAGTGAGAGAGGCGAATGCAAAAGGGAACTGAGAGAGCGGTAAGAGAAGAACAAAGTGACAGAGAGTGAGAAAGAGAGAGAGAGAGAGAGAGAGAAAGAGAGAGAGAGAGAGAGAGAGAGAGAGAGAGAGAGAGAGAGAGAGAGAGAGAGAGAGAGAGAGAGAGATTTGAGGTAAAGGGACGGGCAAAGCTGGGTAGATAGATAGGTAGACAAAGTAACTGAATGGGTTAATATTATAGACAGCCATATAGTTAGAGAGATAAACAAAAGTAGGTAGACAGACAGATAGATAGACAAATTAACTGAGTAATAGAGAGAGACAGAGTAGTGTGATAACCACTCTTGCATCTGATTGCAACAGATGGAAATGCAAGGAGAAACCTACTGCCTGCACCTAATTCTTGCAAATCTGATAATTACATTGATTTGCAACAATATGTGCATAACTTGGATGAGGTTGTAATGAAAGTGGAAAGTTAAGCGTTTTAGACAGACTGAATCAGAAACAATGAATCTCATTTGCTAAATTGTTTAATGTTTGAATGTAGTTTCACGAAATGATGTGCAAATGAATTTAGATGATGAATTCTAAAAGGAAAGGGAGAGGGAAGGGCAGAGGGGAAGAGGGAAATGGAAGAGCAACAGAAGAACGTACTAGAATTCTGATTTGTAAACATTAATATTGTATGAATTCGGTCTGCAGTCAAATAGATCTCTTTTTAAATTGATATGCTTATCTTACAATAATCTATAAATACATATATATATATATATATATATATATATATATATATATATATATATATATATATATATATACATATTTGTGCATATATATATATATATATGTGTGTGTGTGTGTGTGTGTGTGTGTGTGTGTGTGTGTGTGTGTGTGTGTGTGTGTGTGTGTATATATATATATATATATATATATATATATATATATATATATATATATATATATATATATATATATATACATATATATATACATATATATATACTATATGTGTGTGTGTGCCTATACACGTGCAGAGCAAACGTTCAGTCTACTTCATCTCTCTAACAGCAGATAGAGACGAAAAGAGGACCACTAAAGACCATGATTATAAAAGTCGATTTTAATCATCAAGTTCCTCTCTCTCGTCTATAGAACGCGGGCCTGTGGGGTGGAGGGAGGGAGGGTCAGGGGATGAGAGGGGGGGTGCATTGTGGCCAAAAGGTAAAGGGAAGGAAGGGGTGTTATGGGAAGGTCGAAGGTAAAGAGAGAGAGAGAGAGAGAGAGAAATAAAGAGGGGAAGAGAGGAGAGAGGAAACGAGGCAAAAAAAAAAAAAAAATGTAAAAGAAAGAGAGGGAAAAGACGAAGAAGAAAAGAAACCAGGGAAGGAGAAAAAGGGTTAAAATGAGGTCCTGAACTAGGGATCATTCGGGGGAGGGAGGGGGGGTATAGGAAGGGGTATAGGAGGAGGAGGAGTATTTTGAAACTCTTCCTATCTTGAGTACTAATTTTCGAAATGGACGAAGTTGTGAATGAGTCACCGAGGCCAATTTACTAATTAACACAGGTGCCGCTGACGATGCTTTCGAATGACGACGGGTTGTGGTCTCCTACCCCCTCACCCCCACCCCCCACCCCGCCTCCATCTGTTCCTTCCCTTCCTCTTCCTCTCCCCTCCCCACCCCCCCCCCCTCCACTTCCCCTCTCTCCCCGATGTGAGGGTCAGAGAAAAAGGGTTTTCGATTTCTTAGTGATTAGGATAAAGGAAGTGGGGGTGTGGGGGAGAGGGGGAGAGGGGAGGGGGGAAGGAAGAGTAGTAGGAGTAGCAGTCGTAGTACAAGGAAGGAGGAAGAAGAGTAAGAGGAGGAGATGAAAGGGAAGGAAGAAGAGAAGACGTTGAATAACGACGACGTAGGAAGAAGAGTAGGAACAAAGGAATTAGGAGGAAGAAGAAGAGACAGATGATGAAGAGGGAAATATAATCGAAGGAGTAGGGGGAAGAGAAGGAAGTACGATAAAGAGGACGAGGAGCAGATAAGAGGAGGAGGAGCAGATATAAGGAAAAGAGGAAGGAGATGGAAAGGAGAAAAACAATATATTGTTGTTAAAAATCAAATATAAAAAGTTGTAAGAAAAATAACAACAGTAAAAACAACAGAAATGTATACTCGCAAAAACAACAACAACAATCAACATAGAACTTAAAGAACACGATGTTATTGTTGCTGTTCTTCTTGCTTCACAGAAACCAGGTACAAAGGCAACAGAGAGGAAAAATAAACATAGTATAAAAAAATATATATATGTATTTCCCTCTATCCAAGTACATTTCTCCTATCTCTCTGTATCACAAACGTTTGTAAAAGGTAATTCAAAAAGAAAAAAAAAGTTGAAATGAGAAAACGTAGAAGAAACGCTAATTAAAAAAAAAAAAAAAAAATGAGTCAAACACTCCTCTGTTCTTTGTTTCCTTTCTGCTTCTCTCTTTCGCCCTTTGCCTTTCCTCTCTCCATCTCTCCACTTCCTTCTACATTCCTGATAAAAAGGGAAAAATGTTTTTTTGCAATAACCTGTTGTGTTTCTGCCCCCCCCCCCCCCTTCCCGTCTTCAAAAAAGAAAAAAAGAAAGGAAGAAAGGAAAGAACTGAAGAAAGAGAGATATATAAAGAAGTAGAAAAAAAGTTTCTTTCTTCTATTTTTTTCTGTTTTTCTCCGTTTTCTTTCACTTTGGTCCAAATGCTCTTTCTCTCTCTCTCTTTTTCTCTTTCTCTTTCTCTTTCTTTCTCTCTCTCTCTCTCTATCTATCTATCTATCTATCTATCTATCTATCTATCTATCTCTTTCTCTCTCTCTCTCTGTCTCTCTCTCTCTGTCTCTCTCTCTCTCTCTCTGTCTATCTATATATCTATCTATCTATCTATCTATCTAATAAAATCTAAAATGAACAAAATAAGTTAAAAAATATATATATATATATATATATATATATATATATATATATATATATATATGATAGATAGATAAAGGGAATATGAGAAAGACACGCAGGAAAAAAACAAATTATGCTTTACTCCAACCGTAAGTGCAAGAGTGGCAGAGGGAGGCGGAGGGGAGTTCTTGTCGTTAAGGGTCATTTTCATATTCTTTATTACACCTCTATTTGCGTACGTCTTTGTCCTTTTCTATATCTGTGTGTTGTATTTGGTGCGTATGATAATACGAAGAGCGAGAAAGGAAAGAGAGGAAGAGAGAGAAAGAGAGAGAGGGGGGGGGGATACCTGGAGGAGAAAGAAAGACAGACGTACACACGAACAGAGAGAGAAAGAAAAATAAAGCGAGAGCGAAATAAAAACACTAACAGCAGAAAAACGAAAACACTCAGAGAGAGAAAGAGAGAAAGAGAGAGAGAGAGAGAGAGAGAGAGAGAGAGAGAGAGAGAGAGAGAGAGAGAGAGAGAGAGAGAGAGAGAGAGAGAGAGAGAGAGAGAGAGAGAGAGAGAGAGAGAGAGAGAGAGAGAGAGAGAGAGAGAGAGAGAGAGAGAGAGAGAGAAAGAGAGAGATAGAGATAATAAGAGAGAAAGAGAGAGAGATAGAGAGAATAAGAGAGAAAGAGAAAGAGAAAGAGAGAGAGAGAGAATAAGAGAGAAAGAGAAAGAGAGAGAGAGAGAATAAGAGAGAAAGAGAAAGAGAGAGAGATCCTAAGAGAGTGAGAGAGAATAAGAGAGAGTGAGTGAGAGAAAACACATGAAATATTCCTCCTCCCCAACCACCCTCCCTCCCCTCCCTCCCTCCCTCCCCCCTCTTCGTGCCACTACAGGGCAGATAGGCCTATTAAATTTCCAGAACCTGTAGCCTCAAGTGGGAACAGAGAAATTGAGTTTCGAGGAACAGAGAAAGAGCTCTCCTTCTCTCGCTCTCTTTCTTTCTTTCCATCTTTCTTATTGTTGTTGTTTGTGAGAGAACAATATGGAAGGAGGAGGATGGTGAGAAGGAAGAGAAAGAAGAGGTGATAATGACGATGGATACGAAGATAATGGTGATGATGGTGATGCTGACGTCGATCGATATAGTGATAATGTCGGCGATGGTGATGAGTGACGCTGGTGATCATGATGAATGTTTAAATGATATTAATGATTGTGATGATACTGGTGGAAATAATGATGGTGATGATGGTGACGATGATGATTCTGATGATGAAAAGAAGAAGAATGTCAGTTGCGAAGGAGGAAGAGAAGGATGATGATGATGATGATGTCGATGATGATGATGATGATGGTGATAAAGAGAGAGAGAGAACGAGACAGAAAGAGAGAGAAAAAAAGAGAATGAGAGTGAAAGGGATAGAAAGAGAAAGAGAGAGAGACAGAGACAGAGAAACCGAGAAAGAAAGAGAGAGAGAGACAGAGACAGAGAAGCCGAGAGAGAGAGAGAGAGAGAGAGAGAAAGAGAGAGAGAGAGAGAGAGACCCTCAAACCAGCAGGATAATACAAAAGACCAACAAATCTTAACTCAACAACCAGACCTTCCGAACGAATGAATTCTCTGACAAGCCATTCATATCAACCAAAGGTCACGTCAGCCAAACAATCAGTTAATACACATCAGACCAGAATGAGGATAGGGGTGAGAGCAAGGGATGGGGGCGGGGGGGGGTAATATTAGGGATTCACTAAGCGACTGCCTATCCGAATGTAGCGGAATTCAGGGAGGAGGAAAGTAGCTATTTTCCGCTACATCTGCCTTTTGCCCAGCTCCCCCTCCCCCCCTCTCCCTTCCCCCATACTATACAGTGGCAGGCAGTGGTGGCTATATACTATGTTATGAGAGACTGAAGAGAAAATTGTGTTTAAGAGAAAGAGAGACCGAAATAGAGAGCGAGAGAGATAGATAGATAGATAGATAGATAGATAGAGAGAGAGAGAGAGAGAGAGAGAGAGAGAGAGAGAGAGAGAGAGAGAGAGAGAGAGAGAGAGAGGGAGAGAGAAAGAGGGAGGAAGAGAGAGAGAGAGAGAGAGAGAGAGAGAGAGAGAGAGAGAGAGAGAGAGAGAGAGAGAGAGGAAGAGAGAGAAGAAAGTGAGAGCGAGAGAGGGAGAGAGAAGAAAGTGAGAGCGAGAGGGGACATCCGATTGCACATACCTGCCCCAGACACCGATACCCAATATTGCAAAACGATTTCGAAATTGAATAATCTTAACCTCCATACCCAATCCTTTCCCTCCAGCTCTTCATCTACTCCAGGGTTCTTCTCCTCTTCCTCTTCTCCCCTCTCCTTCACTCATTTCTTTCTCTTACTTTTTTATTTTCTTTTTTTCATATATTTAGTTTAGTTTTCGCTCGTCTTCTCCTTCCCACGGCTTTGCTCCAATATTTCTTACATTCCTCCTTTTCATTCCTTCTCTTTCCTCCCTTCCCCTCACAAAAAAAAAAAAAAAAAAAAAAAATATATATATATATATATATATATATATATATATATGTGTGTGTGTGTGTGTGTGTGTGTGTGTGTGTGTGTGTGTGTTTGTGTGTGTGTGTGTGTGAGAGAATATGTCTTGGCAGTGTAGAGGATCAACATTGCAAGAATGACAATACCCGAATGCAAACAGGAAGGAGGGATGGTGGGGGAGGGAGGGGGTTTCCGGGAAGGATGTGTGTGTGTAGGGGGGGGGGGGGGAGGGGGGTAAGAGAATTGGTGGAGAAAGGGATAAGATTTTTCCAGGTCAGTTTATTCCCAGGAATCTCATGGCCAACCCCCCCCCCCCCCTCTCTCTCTCTCTCCCTTCCTTTCTTTTCTCTCTTCTTCCTTTTACTTCTCTCTCCTCTTCCTCTTACCTCCATCTCCTTCCTCTTACTTCCCTCCTCTTCCTCCTCCCCTCCCTCCCTCCCTCCCTCCTTCCCTCCCTCCATACCACTTCCCATCTGCAGTTTTGGAAATGATAAACTTTTCAGTTTGAAATTTATTCGGACCACATACACACGCGAGCAGAAAAAATCATACGTACACTATTTCGCTTTCCTTTACTCTTTCTCTGTCTATCTATCTATTTATTTGTTTAAGTCTCTGACTATCTGTCTCTCCTTTTCTTTGATATCCCCAAATCCTTTTTCCTCTATTGTCACTTATATACACGCACAGACACACCACGACACCGCACACACACACACACACACACACACACACACACACACACACACACACACACACACACACACACACACACACACACACACACACACACACACACACACACAGACACACATACACACACACACACACACACACACACACACACACACACACACACACACACACACACACACACACACACACATATATATATATATATATATATATATATATATATATATATGTATGTGTGTGTGTGTTTGTGTGTCTGTGTGTATATATATATATATGTATATATATATATATATATATATATATATATATATGTATATATTTATATATATATATATCTATATAAGTGTGTGTGTGTGTATGTGTGTGTGTGTGTGTGTGTGTGTGTGTGTGTGTGGTGTTGTGTGTGTGTGTGTGTGTGTGTGTGTGTGTGTGTGTGTGTGTGTGTGTGTGTGTGTGTATGTGTGTGTGTGTATGTGTGTGTGTGTGTGTGTGTGTATGTGTGTGTGTGTGTGTGTGTGTGTGTGTGTATTGCCCTTCTAAACTGCCATAAAGATAAATCTTCAAGAAATGACAAACACCTGCACACATATATCAGTCTAATCTCATCCACCAAAGACAACTCCCCTCTGATCATTCTTCTGCCCCTCTTATGCCCCTCTTTCATCTCTTCATATCTCCTCAGCATCCCTGTTTTCTTTGCCGTCTGTTTGTCTTCTCCTCTCAAGGAACCTCTCCATCTCCTTCAAACTTTGACCTACAACAGAACTGTCTCGCAAGTCCTCGGAGCCGGGAAGACTTATTGCTTTCTTACTCTTCACTCGTCTGTCTGTCTGTGTGTCTGTCTGTGTGTCTGTCTGTCTGTAAGTCTGTAAGTCTGCGTCTGTGTGCGAGGGTGTGTCTGTCGGTCTTTTTGCTTTTCTTTTATTTTCTCATTTTGAATGATTAATTGTGTTTTCGCCCTCCCTCTAAGTCAGTCTAAACCCTATCTATCCTATCTATTATCGCCGCCAACCATCTATCGTATATTTATGTACAGTCAGGAAAATACGTATCGTTACTTTGCACAGCCTCCATCTACTTCTTCTCCATCTTCTTGTAAACAACCGAGGCTTTCTTATTTCTTGTACGTCTTCCTTTTCCTTTGCCTCTTCCCCTTCCGTTCCCTCTCGTGGGTTTTCCTTTTCCACTCCCTGCACCTCATTTTCCTATATATCCTCCTGTTCACCTTCCTCCTTCTCCTCTTTCCCCTTCCTTCCTTCCTTCTTTCATTTCTTCCTTTCCCTTCTTCGTCCTCTTTATCCTTCCTTCTCCCCACTTCCTATTCCCCATTCTCTTACATATCCTCCTGTTCTCCTTCCTCCTCCTTCAACTTTCTCCTTTCTCCCTTTTTTCATTTCCCTTCCCTTCTTCATTCTCTTTTTCCTCCCCTTCTCCTCCTGCTTCCTACAAAACCTCTCACTCCCTTTCCTCCTCCTCCTCCTCCACTTCCATCTTTCTCCCCTCTTCTCTTCCCTTTTTTTTCCCCTATCTCCCTGTCTCCTTTATCCTCACCTTCCCTCAGTTTCCCCCTTTTCCCTTTCTTTTTTCTCTTCTCCCTGCCCCTCCCTTCATCCTTTTCCTTTCCTCCCTCTCTTTTCCCCCTTTCTTTTTTCTTTCTTACCCACCTTTCCTCCTTTTTCCGTTCTACTTTCCCTCCTCCTTCTTTTCTTTCTCCCTCCCCCTTTTCACCTTCTCCTCCGTTTTTTTTTTTTAAAACCCTCTCTCCCATTTTTTCAGACCCTTTTCTCCTTTTTTTTAAAAATTTCCTTCCTCCTCCCCCCCCCTCATCCCCCCCTTCCTTTCCCCCCTCCTTCTTCTCGCCCTTTTCCCCTTCCATCTCCCAAGGCACCAGCATCGTCGCCCACTTTTCATCTTCGGCCTCCCCAGCCTCACACCCCAAACGAGCTTTTTCCCATGTATTTTTCCAGGTGTTCTTTTCCTCTTCCTTGTTGTCTTTGTTTTCCTCATTTCCCCGTCTGGGTTTTTCCCTCCCATTCCCCCCCGTTATCTTTTTTCTTTTGCTGCGTCCCGTGTCACGAATATTTTCGGGTTTTTTTTTTTCCCTGCTTTAAATTTCCCTTACTTTCCTTTTGTGTGTTCCCTTTCATCTTCCTCACTCTCATATTCCTCCTTCTCCTAAATATTTCCTCTAAATTCCTTTCCCCAAATCACCCCCCCCACCCCCTTTTTCCCTTTTTCCCCCCTTCCCTGTTTTTCCCCCACATTCCCCCTTTTCCCTTTCCTTTTCTAACCCTCCCCCTTTCCTCCGTTTTTCTTCTTTCCCCCACCTTCCTCTCCCCTCAACCCTTTTTTCCAACGCCCTCCTTCCCTTTCTTTTCTCACCCTAAAATCCCATTCTCCCCTTCCCTCCCATCCTATTTTATCTCCATCTTTTCCTCCCACCCTCTCTCTCCTACCTTCCCTCTCCCTTCACGCATATCTTCTCCCTCTCCCTAGTTTCCATCCTCCCTTTTATATACTCTCTTTTCCTCCTTTTTACCCTCCTTTTTTCCCTCTCCTTCCCTTTTCCCACCCCCCCTTTTGCCTACCCCTTCCTCCTCAACTCTCCTTCCCTCTTTCTTCTGTCTTTTCTCTCTACCTTTTCCTTCCTCCTTCTTCCCCCCCTCCTCCCTCTCCCTTTCCTTCACACCTTCTCCCTCTCCCCTCTCCCCTCCTTCACACCCCTCCCTCCCCTCTCCTCCTCCTTCCTACCACCCCTCACCCTCTTTCCCCTTCTTCCTTTTACCCCCTCTCCCTCCGCCCTTCCTCCCCAACCCTCCATCTTCCCCCTTCCCCCCCAAACCCCCTCCCTCTCCCCTTCTTCACCCCTCTCCCTCTCCCCTTCCTTACCACCCCCCTCCCTCCTCCCTCTCCTCTTCCCTCCTCCCCACCCTCTCCCTCTCCCCTTCCTTACATCTACTCTCCCTCTCCCCTCCTTCCTCCCCACCCTCTCCCCCCCCTCCTTCCTCCCCACCCCTCCCCTCTCCCCCTTCCTCCCCACCCTCCCATCTCCCCTTTTCCTTTACACCCTCATTCCCTCTCCCCTTTCCTTCACACGGCCTCCCCTCCCCTTTCCCTTTCCCTTCCCACCCTCTCCCTCTCCCCTTCCCCTCCCCACCGCCTCCCCTCCCCTTCCATCCCTCCCCCCCTCCCCCCCCCTCCACTTTTTGTCCCTATTATTGGCTCTCCACTTGATGATTAAACTTGGACCAACTTCGGCCTGCTCGGATCTCTCTAAGACGCTTGAGATACGATGGTATAAAAAGCCTTACTTGAAACGAAGGAGGTTTCCCCCTTATGTTTTTTTTCTTTTCTTTTCTTTTCTTCTTCTTCGTTGGTTTTATTTTCGTTTTTCTTTTGTTTTGTTTTGTTTTTGTTTTTTTATTTTTTTTATTATTTTCGTGTCTTTTCTTTTCTTTTTTTTTCCTTTTGGTTTTTTTTTTTTTTTTTTTTTTTGCTTTTCCTTTTCCTTTCTTTACTTTTTCTTTTCTTTACTTTTCCTTTTTTTTTTTCTCTTTTTTTTTTTTTTTACTTTTGGGGAAGGAGAAAAAATGGAAAAAGCAGGAGGAAATGATAAAAAAGATGTAAGAGAAGGTGAAAGAAGTGGGAAAGGGTGAAAAGGAGGAAGGAAACGGGAAAAGGGGAAAGAATAAAAGGGAATAAGTAGGGAAAAGTAAAGAGGCGGAATGGGAAAATTACGAATATAAATAAGTAAGTAGGGAAGGAGTGAAAGGAAGAATAGTAGGAAAAGCACGAATGGAAATAGGGAGACAAAGTAGGAAGGAATAAATGAAGAGAGGAAGAGGAGAATAGGGAAAAGGGTTAAGGAAGAAAAGAAAAAGGAAAAGATAAAACATGGGAAGGGAAGTGAAAGAATAGCAGAGAAGAGGAAAAGAGAATTTGGAAGGATCGAGTATCTTTCCCCTCTTTCTCTCTCTCTCTCTTCCCCTTCTTTCCCCTTTTTTCTCTCTCACCCCACTTTCATCCCCTCCCTCTTCTCTCTTTTTTCTTCTCTCTTTTTTTTTTCCATTCCTCTTTCCCCCCCCCTCCCCTCAACTCTTCTTCCCTCTCTTTCAAATCCCCCTTTTTCCCTCTTCTCTCTCTCTCTCTCTCCTCTCTTTTGCCCCTTCTTTTCTCTCTTCCCTCCCCACTTTCTTTTTTTCTCTCTCTCTCAAAAACCTCTCTCCCCTCGAGCTCTCCATCTCCTCTTTCTCCCCTCCTTTCTCACTAGTTCTTTCTCTTCCCTCTTCTTTCTCATCTCTCCTCTCTCTTTCCTCTCTCTTCCTACTCTATCCATCTCTCTTTCTCTCTGATCTCTGCTCTTTCTACTTCTTTTCTCTTTCTTCTTACTTCTCTCACTTCTCTCTCCATAAATCTTATCTCCTCTCTTTCTCTCCTAGCTGTCTCTCTCTCCCCGTCTTTCCTCTCTTTCTCCTCCTCGGGCGATCTTACTCTATCTCTCTCTCTCTCTCCTTGATCGTCTCGTCACTCTCTTCTCTCCTACTCCCTCTCTCTCAATCACTCTCTCTCCTCATCTAACCATCTCTCCACTTTCCTCTTTCCCCTCTCTCTCTCTCCCATCTCTCTCTCATCTCTCTCCTCTCATCTCTCTCTCTCTCCTTCTCACTCTCCTCTCAACTCCTTCTCTTACTTCTCTACATCACTCTCACTCTTCCCTCTCTCTCTCATCCCGATCTCTCCTTTCCTCTTCTCTCTCTCTCTCTCAACAATCTCTCTCTCTCTATCCTCTCTCTCTCTCTCTCCCTACTCTCTCTCTCTCACTCCTCCTCTCCTCTCTTTCTCTCTCCTCTCACTCTCAATCCTCCAATCTCTCTCATCTATCTCTCTCAATCTCTCTCTCCCACATCACATACTCCCCTCTCTCTCATCTCCCCCCGATAGAGCTCATCACTACTCACGACTCCTCTTCTCTCTCATCATCTCCTCTCTCCGTATTTACAAAATCCTCTCTCTATGTCTCCTTCTCTGCGCATCGTTCCTCCCTTCTCTCCATCTCATCTCCTAACGTCATCGAGCTCATACTCTTCATCTCATCTCTAAGGGTCTCTCTCTACGTCTCTTACACCCTCTCTCTCCTCATCCTAGCGAACTCCTCTCATCTCTCTTGTCGATCACTTCCCTCTCTATCTCCTCTATCTAGTACTCATTCTCCCACTTGCTCTTACATTCTCCCTTACCTTTCTCTCAATTCTCTCTCCTCATTCTATCTCTCTTTCTTCCTTCCCTACACTCTTTTCTTTCTCTCTTCTCCCTTCTCTTCTATCTCTTCGCTCTCGCATCTCCGTCATCTCATCTTCCATCTCAATGCTTCGTCTTCCTCACTATCTTTCTCTCTACTCATCTCGTCTCTCCTCCTCTGTCTCTCTCACTCATCGTCTCTCATCTCTCTTCGGGGGGGGTCGGGGGGTGCTGGTTGGGTATCCACTCTCTAGCTTCTCTCTCTTTCTCTTTCTCTTCTCTTCTCATCTCTCTCTCTCTCTGCCCCTCTTTCTCACTCTTTCTCTTCTCTCCTCCTCTCTACTCATCATTCTCTCCTCTCTCTCTTCTCACTCTCTCAGTCAATCTTCTCTCCTCTCTCTCTTTCTTTACCTTTATCCACTACAATTTCCCCACACCTCTTCTTTCCTATCATCCTAGTCATCCGCTCTCATCAACTCGGTCTCCTATCATCCACTCTCCTTCTTCTCTCTCTCTCATCTTCTCTTCGATCCACACTCTTCGCTCGTCGTCGATCTCCCTTCTCTCCCTCTCTCTTTCTCTCCTCTCTCTTCTCATCTCCCTCTCTCTCTCTCTCCACTCTCTCTCTCTCTCTCTCATCTCTCCTTCTCTTCTCTCTCTCTCTCCTCTCTCTCCCTCTCTATCATCTCTCTCCTCTTTTCTCACTATCTCTCTCATCTAACTATCTCTCTCTCTCTCTCTCTTTCTTTCTCACTCTCATCCTCTCTGCTTCTCTTTCATTTTCTTTCTTTCTCCTCTCTCTCTCTCTCTCTCTCTCTTTTCTCTCCTTCCTCTCACTCTCTCATCTCTCGCTCTCTCTCTCTCTCTCTCTCTCTCTCTCTCTCCTCTCCCTCTCTCCCTCCTCTCTCTCTCTCTCCTTCCTCTCTCTTTCTCTCTTCCTCTCTCTTCTCTTTCTTTTTCCTTTCTCTCCTCTCACTCCTCTCTCTTTCTCTCCTCGGTCTCTATTCAGTCTCTCACTCTCATCAGACTTGTAGAGGTCATCTTCCAAAGCTAAATCTCATCTCAGTGATCACCTCTCTTCAATTCTCTCGTTATTCTCTCTCTCAACTAGGAGGCAATATGATTCTCGTCAATCTCCTCAGCTCCTCTCATACTTCTCGCGATGTCTGTCACATTCATTATTACCTAATAACCTTAGCCTCCCCCCCCCCCCCCAACCGCTTACTTCACCTCCAGTACTGAGCCAAATCTTTGCCACTTAAATTGATTTGTATTTACACCACATAAAAGTTATATTAGCACTTGGCTGTCGCTTCTCTATCAAAAGGGGCCAAGAGAAGAGAGAAAGGAGAAGAGAGGGATAGGGGCATGTAGAGGGAACTGGAGGTGAAGAGGGAGGAGGGTGAACAAGGTAAAGGGGGGGGGGGGCAGGGGTAGGGTACATTGTCCACATGTTTCATTTAGTGTGCTTGCAGTAGAAAGGGCAGTACTGTCAATATAGTGCACGCGTCCATCGGAGTGGGATGGGGGGGATCGCCCACTTATCACGTTGAGTCAATCTATATATAGTTAGATATTTACTTATTTTTTCTGCGACTTAAATCGGCCAATTCCCATATTCTCCGTTCTCTCTATTCTTATCTCTCTCTCTCAGATTCGTCTCTCTAATTCGTACATCTCTCTCTCTCTCGTGATCCCATGGGCCTCGTTCTCCTACTTCACTCCTCTCACTCTCCCTCCCCATCTCTCTCTCTCTCTCTCTCTCTTTCCTCTTTCTTTAAATCTTTCTCTCTCTTTTCTCTCTCTCTCTTTCTCTCTCTCTACTCTCTCCTCTCTCTCTCTCTCTCTCTCCTCTCTCGCTCTCTCTCTCGACTCCCCCTTCACCCCTCTCCTCTCCCCTCCCTCCCTCCCCCCCCCCCTCTCTCTCTCTCCATCTCTCTCTCTCTCCTCTCTCTCTCACTCTGTCTGTCGGTCTGTCCTCTCTCTCTCTCTCTCTCCTCTCTCTTCCTCCTCTTCTCTCACTCTCTCTTCTCATCTGTCCTCTCTCTCTCTCTCCCTCTCTCTCTCTCTCACTCCTCTTTTCTCTTCACTCTCTCCACTCCTCTTCTCTCTCTCTCTCGCCTCTCCCCTAGACACCCCCCCCCCTTTCTCTCCCTCTCCCCCCTCTCTCCCATCCCCCCCTCCCCCCCTCCCCCCCGCCCCCCTCATCCCCCCCCCATCTTCCCCCTCCTCCCCCCTCCCTTCTCTCGCCCCCCCCCTCGATCCGCAACCCCCCCCCCCCTCTCTCTCTCTCTCTCTCCTCTCTCCTCCCTCTCTCTATCTCTCTCCTCTCCTCTCCTCCCCTCTCCCTCTCTAGCCTCTCTCCACTCTCTCTCTCTCTCTCCTCTCCCCACCCCTCCTCTCCTCTCTCCTCTCTCTCCCTCACGTCATCTCCTCTGTCTCTCCTGTCTCTTCTCCTCTCCTCTCTCTCCCTCTCTCGTCACTCTATCTCTCTCTCTCGGCTACATTAACACTCAGGTCTCTCTCTCTCCACCCTCGTAACTCGGTGGACTCGAAATGCTGCAGATTATTTCCATATCTATCTCTGTACTATCTTCTCGACTCTCTTTGATTTTCATTCTACATTCTCCCCTCTCTTCTCTCTCCCTCCCTCCCCTCGCATGTTTTCTGCTGGTGTCTCTATCCGTCCTCTCTCTCTCTTCTCTCTCCTTTCCTCTCTCCTCTCTCCTCCTTCTCTCTCTTTCTTTCTCTCACTTTCTCGTCGCCTGGTCTGTCTCCTCTCTTCTCTCTCCTTCTCCTGTCTCGCGGTCATACTCCTGTCTCTCCCTCTTCTCTCATACTTCGCTCGCTCTCTGCTCTCAAACTCTCTCATCTGAATCTCATACTTCGTCCTTCTCCTCTCTAACTCCGTCTAATCCATCTCGTCTCCTCTCGTCCTTCTCATCTTTTCACAACATCTCACTTCGGTGCGTCCATCTCCTTGTCTCTAACTCATCTCTCAACTCTCTCTCAAACTATTCTCATCTCTCTTTCCATCCTCAGGTCTCTCTCCTCTCTCTTCTCTCCTCTCCCGCTCTCGCCTCATCCTCCTCGATCTCTCTCTCTCTTCTCTCATCTAATCTTCCTCTCTTCTCATTTCCTCTCAAAATTTAGATTCCATACTTGCGATCACCCCTCTCCGCCTTCAACCCGATACTCCGCGTCTGATCAAATACTCTATCGAGACCTAAACTAGCGACAAGCAGGAACTGTCTCGAGACCCTTCTATACAATGAAGGAATAGATCAAAACGCAATATATCAGAAATGACTAAGACGTCTTATTCACGAGAAGTTTAAAATGATACCCATGCCAATCCTTTTCCCTCTCCTCCCTTCTTTGCAACTTCGCCTTCCTCCTCTTTCATCTTTATCTTCCATGAATCGTTTCTACCCCCACCCTCTTCCCCCCCCCACCCCTCTCTACCCGTCCTCCTCACTTTCTTCTTCCCTCCTCCAGTTTGTTTCTACTCTTCCCTATCATCACCTCTACTCTAGCTCCTCCTCCTCCTCTTCTTCCTCCTTCTTCTCCTTCTCCTCCTCCTCTTCCTCGTCCCTCCCATCCTCCCCCTACCCCCCATCGCCCCTCATCCTCTCGCTGTCACCCCTCCTCTTTCCGCCCAACCTCCGTCCTCCTCTCCTTCCTCTCCCCCTCCTCCGCCCACCATCCTACCCTCCTCTCATCCTCCTGCACACCCAACCTCCTCTTGTTATCCTTCTCCTCTCCCACCATCCTCCGTGTCCACCACCCACCCTTTCCTCTCCCTCCTTCTCCTCTCCCAAACCCCGTCCTCTCTCCCTCTCACTACCTCCTCCGCCCCTCCACCCCACCTCCCCCTCCTCCCCCAAATCGCTAGCACGAACGGTGCCGTGATTTCAACCTGGACCCGAGATCTCCATAAACATAATCAAAAGATCAAGACCCAATAGAAACGTCTGTCTTGATAATTCGCGAGGGTCATGCACCGGGAGTGAGTGGTGGTGGTGGGGCGGGATAGTCGGGTGCGGGTAGGAGAGAGAATACTGATGGTAGGGGGTCTGGAGGAGAGGAAGGGAGGGGGGGAAAAGGGAGAGTCATGGGAGATCGTCATGTGTATGTGGTTGGGTGGTGAGGGAGAGGGCGGGGTGGAGGAAAAGGGGAGGAGGAAGAATGGACGTAGTTAGTAGACGTGTAAAGATCCCCAGTTGCACGCTTATCGTGGTTACAGTCGCACCGTTCGTCCCCTTCCCACGCATTACTATTTCTGCTCGAATGTGTATTCCTCGATGACTGCACATGCTATTTAAAAAATGAGCTGTTAAAAAAACTGATTATTTTCCCTTTTTTACTTGTACTAGTTGTCCTAGATAATTATCACCACCGTTACCATATCCATGATACCGACCAACGCCGTCATCATTCATCCCTCCCTTCCACCCGCCTCGATGGACTACTAATACGCAGTCCAATACGGTATAGCCCCAGGAATAAAACCCTTGTTCACAATTAATGGAATAGTTACTTCTTTTATTAATTTTTATCGGCAATGCCTTCACTGAATAGCGAAAATTTTTATATATTCAATATGAAATACAAAACCATAATCTTCCGTCTGGTTTATTGGTAAGAGATGTAATATCGTTTATCTTTTCTATAGAGTGGTTGATTTTTGAATAAGAAGGCCTTTTTCAATCATGAAGTATTATACCGGTTATCCTTAAAAATCATAGCTTACTTTTTTATATACTTTTTCTGAAGTTTTAAAAAATTATAATTGGTCTTGCCAGATACAATGGAGAAGTTTATACCAGATGGGTTCCTTTGATTCTGGAATATTACTTGTCTCTTAGACGCGTACTAAAACAACTTGCATGTCGAGAGTAATGCATAATGATTTATACAATGTCCAAAATATAATTCAACAGATTTGGATAGAAGACGGCTGTCCACCGTATCCAGACTGATGACTCGAACAATGTTATTGATATCCAATCCTTTCGAAAAGCGACAATCAAAAACACTTATCCCAAATCTTGTAACCCCTCATGGCCCATTAATGAAAAATATTTCTTATCTTTTCCTGTTTCTTTTATTTTCCCATTCAATAGGCTGTAAAATGATTATTGTCGGTAGAACAATTTTTATAAATTTGTCTAGTCTTTTTAATTGTAGATTGATAACGTCAGTAGAGAGACTCATCATCACTTGCTTCCTGTGCTGTTTAACTATGCCACAATCTAAACTTGAACAATTTGGTTTTAAAGCACAAGTTGATATAACTCGATAGTAATACGAATAGTTTGTTTCAAACTATAATAATTCCTCGGCCATATATCATATATTAGATGGTTTGTTTTAAAAAGTTTCTTTATATCCGTTATAGTGCCTGGGACAATATTCAAGTTGGAATTCGAGGGAAGACACGTGTCCAATAAAATTACGTTCGAATTATAAATGGATGGTGAGCTTGCATTTTTTCATGATGTGACATTTCATCGATATCAACGTCCAGTTCACCACCTTTTTCTATTGTAGGCAATTTTTTTTTAATAATAACATCTACATGTATCCCAATAGGTTTTATTTATATTATCCAGTGGTTACCATCAACATGAAACATTCGTATAAGTATTAATCAAGTTGTTACATGAACTAACATTCTTTAAGCTTCATAAAACAAAGCAATCTATACAATACAAACAACCCATACATAGCCTAAGAGAGATAATGAAAATTTATAAACAATTTATTTACGTAATGTTACTGGATATTTATCTTCTTCTACTATCATACAGGCCTATAATCTATTGTACATCTGGGCCCATTAACAATTTACAATAGTCATTAAAGTCTGTAAGAACTGTTACATTATCGCCCTCCTGTTTCTGCTCTTGTGGTATATTTCCACGTTTCTTTTATATTACTTGTAACCATTGAATATAAATAAAGAATATAATAATATATAAGTAATAATAATATATTATTGATTATCAAATAAATATTATATATATATAATTTAAATATAAATCCTTTATATTTATATACATATTACATATTAATATGCAAAAACATATAAACGAAAATCTAAAAATAATCATTGTCTATCTATGAATAAATGTTACAACAATTACACCTATGACTGATAAAAGGAGATTTAAAAGTAAATACAACAATGGTGTGAAAAAAATAATAAAACCGATAGGAAAAAGAAGCTAACTAGAACATTTTCTCCTTTGAAGATATTCCACGTCTATAAGGATACTGCATCCTCATCCTTAGATGCAAATAATATATGAAAATATATACATTGATAAAAAAAGGAGAAAGAAGACGACGGCCTATAAAATTATAACCAATAACCCAAAAGAAAGACATGTACTAATTTAATACATTGATAAAGACAGTGCATGTGATAAAAATTATAACAAAAACACACTGATGTAAGAACAAAACGATAACCACTAATGCCAGACATAATAAATAATCCAAAATCTTAGCCATGAAAAAAAAAGAAAGATACTACATAATTCAAACATAATGTCAAGATAGTGCATACGCCCAAAGCAAAAAGAAAAATCACAGTTCCAGACAAAAGTGGCCAATGATCGAATGCCGCCGCCAACACCGAAAGTCATGCATAATCAAAAACAAAAATCATTACCACAAACGCAAACACATGCTTCTGCCCCAACCCCCCCCGCTCTCCCCCGCCCCTGCCCAAGGATATAACCACTACTTCCCTACACACTGAAATACCACCTCAGCCCCTCGCACCCCCTCCCCCCCTAATGCAACATCTACACATTATCTTCCTCCCCAAACCCATCATCATCCCCACCCCTCTCGCCCTCCCCCCCCCCAATGCCCAAACCCCCGCTAAACACATAGTAAAAAACCACTACATCATAACCCAAAAAAAAGCTCCCAATACCACCCCCATCATACACCCCCACCGACCACACTAACAATACCATAAACAAAAAAATTGTATCAACAACCACTTCATGATCTCCCACCACGCCGCCAAACCCAACACACAAAGTAATACACACCGACAAACCAACCACCCCCGTCCCACACCCTCGTGACCAATTCCACCCCTCGGCCCCCCACCAAACCACCCTCTCTCCAAACTCGACAAGGGGATCCCATATAATACACAAGAAGTGACCGTCCAGATCCCGACAAAACAAAAATTGCCCAAACCATTGGGAGAAATTATCGATAATAATTTATTAAACAATTTAAATAACCTAGATCGGTTTGTTTGCCTCCTCAGCCGAATACCCAAAGCGCCCCTTACCCTCACGCCCAGGAACCCGTTAACATAATTAACAGTCGAAACGGTATTATATGCGGAGCCATAACACATAATGAAAAATCAGCTACAATTTCACATACCAAATTCAACTTGAATAAAATTTATCTACATCAATAATAACTACACACAATGAACAACGCACACCAATCCTATTCACCCGACCTAAAACATCCAAAACCAACTCCCAACCACGAGAGAAGCGCACTCCCAACTGAGTCAAACAAACCCATCGCACTAAATCCTCCACCTGAATTCTTAATACCCACCACCTGCCGATTAAAACACAAATCCCTCAACCGTCCCTATCGGCCCAACAATTGAACGGAATCCCACATGTCCAGTTACGGATTAATGCTTTGAAATTTAAAAATAATAATCTTTTTTTGATATCATACTTCCATACCTCATTCCCATTCCGTCACAAACCGATTCACTACTAAACATATACTTGTGTAGATTTTCTTGTTTGTAAACTCCAAAATTTTTTCAATTCATTTCTTTATAACTCTACAGTTCACTCTTGATGTAGTACTTGTTGAGCATAACCGGTGAATAGTTGCTTAGACGAGTTTATCAAATGATGAATTCCCAAAATAAAAAGTAATAAAAGAATGATAATAATACATCACACTGGATACAGAATATAGTTACGATGCATTCCATGAATAATAACGAATACAATTTACATAATAATAATAATAATCATAAAAAGAAAACAATATATAAAATTTACTTACAATCTTATTTTCTTGCCATTCACTAAAGTTACAATAATACTTAACCTTACAAAAATATCTTGTTACATATACCGATTCGCTAGGGTTTACATCCTAAGTTTCATAAGTTTTTTTTGATGGTAAGATATTGTTTATTGCGAATATTACTAATATTAACTTGGTAGATTTTAAGAGAAATGCTCTACGATACAATATTGATCAAAACTTATAATCTCTTGAAAGTTCTCTTGTCCAAAATAATGAAGAGTAAACAACACTTTTTAGAAACGAATTATTCTGTTTTGCTATTTCGGGTTCATCATCATGTCTCCTTTTTATAATGGTTTATTATAACTCGACCATCACCATTATAACTATAATCGTTATTAACATCACTATCACGGTAGACCATTCTAATAAAGTTCAGATAAAATTGGAAACGTGAAAACACCGTTTGAACTTATTTCTTTTTCGTTATTAGAATAACCTGCTATATAATCATTCGGAAATCGACAATACGGCTGGATTTCTGAAGGTGAACCAGATACATCGACCATTTATCGAAAAGACAAAGAAAAACCCAATATCAAGATCGTTTACTGTAGCCACATATCATTTTCCCTAAATTCCCATACTGCAATTTGGACAATTATCCTCTTAGTCCTTTTATCAACCACGATCGAGGTGTCGCATAACTTGTAGAAAAGGTTTATTATAAAGCCCGCCATGATAATTTACCTTCCGGATTTAAATGTTTTTTATAATAAATATTCTTTGGTGTATATAAATTAAAAAATTGTTTGTTATCTATAATCGATACTTTTATAACAATTAACACAGAATAGGGCATTTCCGATAAAAAAAACGGTGTATTTTGTATGATATTGTACACATCCCGAAATATAAGTATAACGATGTCATTTTTGTTAAATCTGTAGATGTCCTTGTATACAATGTGCTTTGTTAAAAATTAAGGTATTGAGTCTTTTTTATGGCGCTGATGAGCTGATGACAATAATCCATTTCATTTAATTTTTATCAATACTATTAATAGTGTTATATATTACAATTATATACTATTAAATTACTATTATTATTAATATGTATTATTAATTTTAGTTTTTACATTATTAATGAATAAGATAGATATACCTTATAATATATGTATATATATATATATTATTATATATATCTAACATAAATATATATATATTATATATAATGAAAACTTACCACCATCCTCATACTATGCTTATATTTTTCATCTTTTCAATATAACCGAGATATATTATTAACTTGAGAAAGACAATTTTTTTTTAATAATTTTTTAAATATCCTACAATATCATGAAATATAGGTTTTGGTATATATTGATAATATTTTGCTTTTCGAAAAAATCGAATAGTTTTTCACTCTAAGCCTTGGATGCAACCCATATATCCATAACAGATATTTTATTATCATTATAAATATGACTATTATCATTACCTACCACCTTTTATAGAAAATAGATTATATCCTGTAGGAGAAACGAGATAGTTATTATTGTAACTTTAATTATATATTTGTTTTATATAAATAATAAAATTAATCAACAGTATGGGCAATTTTCTGTAATTTCGATTATAGAATTAGCACTGGAACAGAAACAAAACATATAAAAAACCTTTCTTTTCTAATTCGAGGCACCCAACAAATTGAAGATTGAAACATGGTTCTTTTATATTATTTTCATTTTAATTTCTTTCTTATTAAATATAGGAGGAACGCATTCTATAACATAATATTATCGTTCAGTCTTGGTCCCTATTGTTTTGTTTCGCCATCTTATTATATAATACTGTATTGTATATATCCACTCTTCAAATTCTGATATTGCAGATATTTGCTTATTTACATTCATGTCCCAGTAATGCTCCGTTTTGCATTGTCATTGCAATCGTTAAGGGAAAGGGGACCCGGTCGCTCTGGCAGGTCAAAAGGGATATCGAGCAGATTCCATTGTTCATAGAAGTTGGATTACGAGATTCTTTGTCAGTAGATTTACAGCATATCAGAGAACCATCGATACCATAATGTGACAAAAGGGAATATTTAGCCAGCAGGGATTGTGTATTTCTTTCTCTAAACCTCTCAACAGCTAAACGCGTCAAAGGGCTCTTGCGTTTCTCGCTCTGAATTCCTGCGAATAGTCGTCACCTCATCACCCAGTGGTGATAAGAAAAGTGGATGAACCAAGCCTCTATTGCCTCGCGTTTAACATGCCTTCAGCGGGGTCTGTCCAACATTCAAATCGCCCATATACTGGGGTATTATACGTGTAACGTGTGTATAATTCTCATGGGAGCGAGATGTTTCTCGACGAGTTTTTTCAGTAGTTTAACGCAGTGAAACATTTAATATACCCATAACAGGTGTTCCCGTACATGGCCACAATTCCTTTAGGGCCCTTAGTCCCATGCAGAAAAGTTATCAACATATCATATTAGGGAGACTCTAACAGCAAGATCGTAAAAGTCTATAAGTCACTCGTGTGTGAATTGTCCATTCGCGTCCTAATATCAATAAATGTTGAGGCTCGCCTTTGTAGGACATTGTAACCCCCCAATCGTCTCTCTGTAGAAAGCACATCCACTAAGAAGTCTAATGGTCGTGAAACGTTAAAGACTGATAACGTATAGGCGGTTCGTAGGTACTAAGGTTTTTTTTTTTTTTTTTTTTTTTTTTTTTTTTTTTTTTTTGTTCCTGGCAAAGAATGTGTAAAGGCCGCATTGTTTCTCGTAGCTGTGAACCGGATTAGCTGCTACCGTAATTGCATGATTCCTCTGTTTTTAAATTTTTGTAAAAATGTTAAATTGACTCTTTTTGGTAAGGGCGTCAATTACCGACGGTCTCAATTCTGAATTCACAGAGAGCATACATTAAGGGCAAGGATTCTGGGGGGGTGGGGGGGGGGGGGGGGGGGGGGGGGCGCGTTGATCGACTAAACAAATATGGGGAAAATCTATTCCCTCAACTTCGTGTGCCGCGGCAACTTCTTCTAATTTCGTTCTCCTTTTTTCGAACAATATTATATCTGTTAGACATTTTGCAATTTTTGTTTAGGCAGCATAATCCATTAGATAAGAATAATATATCTCTTTATTTGACTGTAATAACACTTTAACCGCTAGAATAAAGACTCGTTTTTTCATCTAAATCATTGTCAGCGTGAGCGGCGTTCCCTGGTCCAAAAGAACGAGGCGACAATAGGGTCACATAACTTTTTCAGAGAGCCGAGGACTGATATCCTGCATAACTCCTAGTTTCATATTACTACAGGGAACAGAAACGCAATACCTGAAAGAGATCGCCCGATGTATGCGGATTGCTTCCCCAGTCGTTAAATAACACGGCTGTTTTATTGGTAAAGAAATCTCTCGGAACAGAAAGGTCTCATTTTAAAAGGATTCTGCTAAATTTTAAAGGACGGCACTAGACCATCGCGTCTTCCCGAACCCAATCGAGTTAATATATTTAGAGGGAAAATCAACGACATCTTCGTAAACGGCGGAGATTATAATGTTGTCCTTTTCTGCCAACGAGAAAAACGACCAACTCTTCCTTCCTCAAATTTGGCATACTTTGTATTTTAAAATCGTCAAGAGAATGTTTTACTCAAGCCAAATGAATCATTTCGGGTTTGGAAAATCTCAATTCTTTCGGTAAAGTGGCAACAGTATATCATTGGGGCAGGGCTAATGTTGTGAACTCCTATATTATTCCATATGACATTTTCCTGCCCAAATACAGATGTATCGATAAAGTTAGTACGTCATCATTAGGGTGACTATTAGATGATTTAGAAAAAAAAACTATTTTCCTTTGCCTCCCTGGCAAAAGAAAAACCCGTATACATGCCCGTTTGGAATTAGGCTAAGCGAGGTTTTGGGCATTAGGGTTAGTCTCGTATAGTTCATTTTAACTTCTTGGTTTCGTAAACGCTGCTCATCGACAATGCGTGCCTCTGCCGTCGTCTATTTTTCATAGTGATCCACAAGCACGGTTAATTAACGGAAATCATCTCTTCCGTCCATTTTTTGTTGAGGGAACTCAATCCGAACCACATATCGTCGAGTTGAATGGAACAGGCCGCCTAATAAATCAAACGCTGTGTTCAGAAAAGTCGCTAATCGAATAGGCTGCCAGTTCGTCATCACCGAAAAATTATTCTGAATCATATGAGGAAACATAGAAAAGATTTATCGGGAAAGGGGTAAACTTTTATTTGAGGTTAACAAAAATATCTAAAGAGACGATCAATGGGTTGTATAGCCATAGCCAAGCAATGGCCGTGAATGGGAATGACCCGTTACAACCCCCCATCGCTGCCGTGGGGCCGGCCTCTCGGTGCAGGCGAGCCGCTGCTGGGGTCGTTCTCATAATCATTATAACACTTGCCGTGAGAAAAGGGTACGATAAAAGCCGCTGCACACGCTCCAGGATCATTCGTACTCATCATTTGAGTCAGAGATTATCTCGTCATGTTTGTAAACTTTTTCGAGAAAACACGATTCCCTGTTAATATCACAATTATCTGTTGACAAGTCACCGCCTCTCTTGTATACACCACCGGGAAATATCGCCCGCTGAAGCATCATTCCTACAGCATGTTCCTAAGTTACTCCAACACCAGGTATACCTGTGGTTGATGGAGGTACCATTTTTAAGTGATCCGTTGGATGGACGATACCGTGATTTTCTATCTGGTATAGACCCACCACTATAATATTTATTATCGT